>NC_140465.1:16309585-16909585 GCF_051167445.1 Perissodus microlepis | reverse complement strand
AGCTTATCTAGACACCACAGGGGGACTATAATTGGACATTAAAATAACTATGTGAAACATTTACTGTGGCAATACATCTTAAATTCCTGACCAGGTTACAGAATTTGTTGGATTTGTAGTGTGTTAAAATTACTTATCTACAGTATAAAGGCTTAAACGATCAAGAAATCAACAACAAGCACAAGCTGTTTAAATCATGTCTCAGAATAATTGTAACTAACTGCATAATGTTTGTTTATGTTTTTATTTTATTTTTTAACGCTCAGGAAAGTCATCCCTTACAATACAGTTTGTGGAGGGGCAGTTTGTCGATTCCTATGACCCCACCATTGAAAACAGTAAGTTTGTCATTAGTTTGTTTTTTGTTTTTTTTGTACAGTGTTACAACAAAGACATTTTTTCCTGTTTGATTGCATATAGTGAATTGTAAAACTAGTTCACCTTTCTTTCCTTTAACAAAGCCTTTAACAAAATGGTCAGTGTGAATGGTCAAGACTTCAATCTTCAGCTAGTTGATACAGCTGGACAAGTAAGTAGTTTATGTTAATATGTAAACTAACGCCGAGCGTTTGTTTTTCAGTTGATAATTTGCCCATGTCATAACATGTGCTCAAATGTCTTATTTGCCCTTGTCTGTAGGATGAGTACTCAATTTTTCCACAATCCCACTCAATGGACATCCATGGCTATGTCCTTGTCTATTCAGTGACTTCCATGAAGAGGTGAGTTGATGATTGGGACTAATTTTGGATACACTAGCACAGGTTTCCAGACTCTTTGTACTACAACTGCCATGCTTTATGTTTCTAGAAAATCATACCAACACTGTGATTTGACATATTTTCAGATATAGCCTCCGAGGGAAGCTGATAATACACTAATCAGAAAACACAAGTGTAGTCTTTTTTTTTTTTTTTTTTTTTTTTTAACCCTTATTTTTTGCAGTCATGTTATATTCTCTTTTTTCTTACTGTCATAAAGTGTTTTTCAATCAAATCCACTTTATTATAATTTTCCAGGCTGTAGTTGTTTTTGTTTGTTTTAGGGTTTTTTTTGTACAAAATGTTTATCATGATAAATTATAGATACATAGGATGTATGTTAACTCTACTGTCTGATCAGTGTCTCACATGCTGAAATATCTTTTTGTTCAGTTTTGAAGTTGTGCAGGTTCTACATGATAAACTGCTAGACATGGTTGGGAAGATTCAGTAAGTTTAGCTGGTTCTTTAAATTTCAATATTTTCTGTGCTGTCTTTTTGTTCCCTTTTCTTTTTTTTTTTTTTTTATGTTATGCTTAATACATTCAGGCTTTTGTCTTTTTAGGGTCCCAACTGTTCTTGTAGGGAACAAAAAAGATCTCCATATGGAAAGGTAATCCAGATTTCGGAAAGTGTAAAAATATGTCTTAGTAGAATGGTAACTGTACCAATGGCACCTTTTTGTTTTTTTTAGCAGTTCAAGTAAAAAAAAAAAACAATCTAATATTTTATGTATTTATTTTTGTTTGTTGTTTTTTTTTTTTCTCTCTTTTTTTTTTTTTTTTTCTTTCAGGGTTATCAAGCCAGAGGAGGGAAAAAAACTTGCTGATTCCTGGGGTGCTGCATTCATGGAGTCCTCTGCCAAGGAAAACGAGGTAGTGAGAAATATCTTATTGAATGCTAACTCTGAATGCTAGCCGAGTCCACATTAATTTCTGAGAACATTAACACTCTAATGGCAACATTCTTGCGATGCAGACTGCTGTGGAGGTTTTCAAGCGGATCATTTTGGAGATGGAGAAAGCTGATGGCAATGCTCCCCCAGAGGAGAAGAAGTGCATTGTGATGTGAAAGTGTATCCAACACATCAGTAAGCTAACTTACTGAAGACAGGAGGCACAACTTCACCAGCTTGCCAATCGTGACCTCACCGACACCAAGACACAGCGGTGGAACTTTTCTGCTCCATTGTGATGTTAGATTAATTTACATAGCAAAGCAACTGCTCAGACAGTTGAGAAACTGAGACAGAAGTTTCTAAGACAAGGATTAAACTCTGTTTTAAACAAAGCAGCATCTTCGATGAACACCACCTTCCAATATTGAAATGTAAGCTACGTCTGGGCATAATCTTGATTTTTTTTTTTTTTTTTTTGAGTTGAACAAAATCCTCGGAAAACAAAATTAGACATTCAGATTTGTTGCTTCATGTTGATTGCATCATTTCCCCCCTAATCTTTGAGAAATCACTGGCATATGCCTTATTACTCTCCAGTGATTGGCTGGTTAATGGTCTTTCCGAGGACTGGTGTATTACTTCAGCTGGTCTTTTTTGGCATCGATGCAGAGTCTCAGTTCACATTGCTTTAAATGTGGTGTTAAAGTGTCATTGTTTCTTACAAATGGTGGGTTTCCTTGGATAGCCTATACTGACATTGTACATTAGATATCCCACTGTGGTTTCACAGTCCTCACTGTAATAACTTTGTCTCCTCATCTTCAGGTACCTTTCACTAATGAACTGTGGGGCTGTGTCTTTATGACAAGAGAAGTCTGTTATATATTCAAATATTTGACAACTCACATCTTAGGTTCTGATAAACAGACTGTCATTGTTTCTACATTTTAATTTCTGATTAACTGTAATAAAGATGTTATGGACAGCACTCAGAGAGATTTAGGATAGATTTGAGTAGATCTTTGCTATTTACCACTTATGGCCTTTTTTTAAAAAAAATAAAAAATAAAAATTTAATCTTAGAAATTGGTTTTTGGTATCATTGGTTATCTCTTGAGTGATGCAGTTTTGCTCTCTTAAATATCCTAAGTAGAGTTTATGCATATATGTGCATTGTTAATTATGAACATTGAGGGGTTTTTTTTTTTAAATACTTTTTAACATTGTGTAAGGTTAAGTGGCAAAATGCCTGAGTTAGCTTAGAATTTATTATCATTATCTTTTTTGATCTGGTGGTTTTGATTTGATGGTTCCTGTGGGTTCGATAAAGCCAAGTCAGTATGGTATGCAGTCCACTGAATTCAAACTGTGGACTTGCATGGTTGCAGTCAGATACTTGAGGTCCTTAATCATGATGTGTTTTTTTTGTTTTTCCTCATAGAATCTGTAGCCTTATGAATACGTGACAAACTGTGGAGCTTCTCCCCATAATCCCGATGTTGTACCTTTAGTGGTTAATTGTAACTTTTTATCAAGTGCTGTGCTGAATGAATAGCTGCAAATTGATGACGATGGTTGAACAGAAGCTGGTGATGCTGTGTCTTGTGCCTTACTGTTGTTCAAACTCCCTCATCTGCTTCCTTTCATGACTCAAGGTGCTCTTAAAAGTATTTTTACCCCCTTCTGTTAACTTGACACCTTGGGTGTAGGTGTCGTACACCTGAACACCAATATTTCCCTATGGGTCAATGTTGATTCAGAAATCTTGCTGTAAACAGTTTTGTATATAAATAAATCTGTTACTCATCTGATGTGTCTGATGATTTTGCCCCCCCCCTTCCTTTTTGGAACTTAGCTTGTGAAATTAGTTTTATTAAATCTGCTTTTTGTACAAGAAAAAAAATAATATTTTTTAAAATTTTAAGTTTTATTGCCCTTTACTACAAGATTTGAGTACTCTACCCATTCAAATTTGATGTTACTCAATAGAGAAACTATAACTGCTGACATCAGTCCATCTAGTATTATTTAACAGGCCGATGACAGTCAATAGGACAACTATATGCAGATACCAATATATTAGAGCATCCTTATATTGTGAATATTGATTATATTGGTGATATATGTGATGAAAATTTTTTGCTGTTAGCAGATGATTCAAATTTTTTTGTTGTTGTTCTATAGTGATTCCCAAAGCTACTTAAACTAAATGCATAAAAAGGGGTTCTTTTTCAGTTTTGAAATCATGTTAAATATTCATATTGACATACTTTCTTTAAAAAAAAATCACAAATAATAATAAAGCTATGGGATTTAAGTTGCGTGTAGTTCTTTGTTTATGTGATACAGATGATGCAGATACAGTGCAGAAGTCTCACCAGATAAAAGTTCAGCTATTAATGAGGAAGAACAAGTAAATCACTGTGGAAAATACAAAGAGAAGGAAGTAAGGAAATTTATTGAGTTCAGTGTAGTAAAGGGTTTTTTTTCTTTTTTTTTTTAGAAATTTAGAGGTGTGATTTGGGTTTTCAGTGTCCTGTAAAATAGCCATATGTATATTATTTGAAAATAAATGGTACTGGTAGTTAGTACTGGCATTATTTGAGTCAAACCAAAATTGTATTTTTCCAAAAACTGCAATTAAGTCACAATGTTTTTGCCTTATAAAAGAGATACTGGTGGTATACACAAGCACACAGTGGGGACTGATAAATCATAATGTGCAGTAATTTTCAACCAGTCTGGACTCCAAGACTCCATCTCCACTCCTACTAACATTCAACCTCTACACAATGAAACATATACATACACTAATATATATATATGTATATATGTATATATATATATATATATATATATATATATATATATATATATATATATGTGTGTATATAAAACTGGGTCACTGCAGCAGACTTCAATGCAAGACACCCTGCGAGACCACCCAACTCCCATGCTACAGTTAGCAAACTGCTTGCTAAGTTTCGTGAAACTGGTTCCGTGTTTGATTTGCCAAAATGTGGACACAAGAAAACTGTCACCAATGAAGAAACATCAGTGGCTGTCCTAGCTTCATTCAGCAAGAGCCCACAGCGTAGCACTCGTCGCATGTCACTGGAAAGTGGCATTAGTCGAACATCCTTCTGCGGATATTAGCTACTCACAAATGGCACCCTTACAAACTCCAGCTACTGCAGCATCTCAACGAGGATGACCCAGATCGGCACACAGAATTTGCAGAATGGGCAAAACAAAAATTGGAACAGGACCCTCAGTTCATGCAGAAGATTTTGTTCAGTGATGAGGCAAACTTTTATGTGAACGGTGAAGTTAACAAACAAAACCACCGCTATTGGTCTGACACTAACCCACATTGGATGGATCCCTCCAAGACTGGTGGACCAACAAAAGTGATGGTTTGGTGTGATATATGGGGTACAACGATAGTGGGTCCATTCTTCATCCATGGAAACCTCAAGGCCACTGGATATTTGAAATTGCTACATGATGATGTGTTTCCCTCTTTATGCATTGAAGCTGGCACGTTCCCTAAGTTTTTCCAGAAGATGGTGCACCACCACATTATGGGTGCCAGGTCCGAGCATTCCTAGATGAACAGTTTCCTGGAAAGTGGATTGGTCATCGTGGGCCAGTTGAATGGCCCCCAAGGTCTCCCGATCTGACCCCCTTAGACTTTTATCTTTGGGGTCATCTGAAGGCAATTGTCTATGGTGTGAAGATATGAGATGTGCAGCACCTGAAACTACGGATACTGGATGAAACCAAGCACACCATTGTTTTTATTGTGACATTACCAATAAGTTTGATGTGTCACATGGCCCTCTTCCTATTGAAAAAAACAAAAGTTGTATCCAAGATGGCCGACTTCTAAATGGCCACCATGGTCACCACCCATCTTGAGGAGTTTGCCCCCTCACATATACTAATGTGCCACAAACAGGACTTTAATATCACCAACCATTCCCATTGTAACTGTCCCTGAGACAGTTAAAATAAAGTTGGTTATTTCATGTTTCTGTGATAGATTCATGCTTAATTTAGTTCATTTATTTATAAGATAAGATGATAAAAGTTTAACATTAATTAAAAAACATGTCTAAAATATGTGATTACAAAATATGGGTTCGTTAAATATGTAAAGTGCTGTAAAGTTTGTATGAGGTAAAGTTTGTAATTGTCACATGACCAGAGTTTGGTTGAGAGCACAACCATGGCGTTGTGGAGCTAGCATGGATACATGGCTACAGATGCATCTACAGCCTCAGCGTTAATGTTATTCTGCATGTGGTCCAAGAGGCGCACACGGTATGGTTTCATGTATATTGTTTGTATAATGTTGCATACGTGTTCTACACTGGTAATGAGAGGACATTTTTGTGATATCCATTATTGTGCATTTTTTCTGTTCTACTTGCACAAGACTGTTTATGGACACTGATATGAGAGACTGATAAGCTCAAAACATTTATGTTGTAAACTTTGTGTTTCTTCAGTTTTCACGGTGTCTGAAGACAATAAGAGAGAGAGAGAGAGAGAGAAATAAATTTCCGAAGTCATCAGTATGATGCGTGGCCATTCTTTGTTGGACCCCTGTAGTTACACCCATTTTATTACGGTGTATCCATATAAATGGCCCACCCTGTACGTGTGTGTGTGTGTGTGTGTGAGAGAGAGAGAGAGAGAGAGAGAGAGAGAGATGCTTGTGACGTGTATAGTGTACTTTCTTCTTTTATTATATAGTATTATTGTTATATGTTAGAGGTTATGCTGCTTCTAATTATCCTGCTCTGAAACTGAAACTGAAAAGACTCACGTATTTTCTCAGCCAGTTTTTTCAATATTTACCAATGTCCCCAATTTCCCATCTTCATACTGCTCAATAGTGGCTGAGTCCCACATATTACTGTATATACCTGAATATACCTTATCAACCAAAACCTTTTTTTGGGGGGGGGTTTAAGAAGTTGTCTGAGCCAAAAAGCACTACAGAAGATTTTCTTAAGCGTTAACTTTTTTTTGTTCAACCAAACTTTACGTAGCATCTGAATGCAAGAGTTCCAAGACAACAGAGTAACTCTAAATAGTTGGGGAATTTTTCAGTTTTCCTTAAAAGTAATATTCCATAGGACTCCTAAACGCTTTTTTATTTACACAATAATAAAACAAACCACAAATTCTTTACTCCTGAGCGCTACCTGCTTCAGAGCTAAAATGACATCCCTGGAGTGCGGCAATATTACGGCAATTACGGCAGAGACAACACAACCATTCATGCTGATCGTTGTTAGTTAGTTAGCGGAAGACCTTCGAGGTTTGGAGAGCTGCACACGAAACCGGCTACAGAGAAGCGAATCAGCGAATGGAACATGGAGTGTGTAAGTTAGTAGCTTGTATATACAGAGAGGTTTTCCACCCAGCTTTCTCACGTTTAAACCAAATGAACGACTTTTTGAAGCATGCTAACGGTACAAGCTAGCTAGCGAGCAAATTCTTGGTGGAGTGGTTGTTGGGGCCAACCCGCTTATTATTGCGCTTAGTCAGTTGTCAGGAAAACGGATATAATTATCAGTCCCGGTACCTGTCACAATTACCAGTAAAATATAACAATACACGACATAATGACGCAGCTTAAGAGCCTTAGCGTAAATAGAAAGTCACCTCGACAGGCTCAGTAATGTCAACTGACTGACAGGCTAGGTAATACTCTGCTAACCTTTCTGTTATAGTATTTATTTATTTATTTTCCAAAGTTTCGTTACTTGTCAGTGTAACCGAGTCTTTTTGGACACCTAGAAATCACTAAATTATCTCACTAATTAGAGAGGATCTTATTTGACTGCAAAGTTATACTGTTTGATGTTTAGCCAGCTGCTTAAGTGCAGTCTATGACTCGGTGTTAAAGTACAGTTACCCACGTCTCAGAGTTAAGTCATAAACAATGAAACGGTTCACATTTTCGTGGTTTTCATGACTCCTCTGGAAACAGCTGACCTGTCAGCGACACTTCCAGTGAATACATGTTTATCAGAGGACTCATTGGGCTGTACTTCTCACGGTCTTTAAACTTTTTTTCCGACATCAGCTACGATAAACTTCTTTAAAACAAACAATAAACTTCAGATCTGACTTTGCCGTGCATGTCAAAAACAGACATTCCCACATCTTACCCAATATATCAGGTTGCGAAACTTTACATAAACACAACCATTTTTCTAGAAATAACCACTTCTAGAAATATCAGGTTATTTCTAGAAATGCTTTGTATGGATGTATATCTTTTGTGCCCCAAAAATTGTAAATATTAAAATGTATAAAATAAAGTGTTGTAGCGTCAGAGCAATATTGGTGTGATATAATAGAATGCAACCAAAAAATATCACTTCATTTGGTGATATAAACGTTATCTTTCAGATTCCAGTAACTATTGATGATCTTGAGAGCAAGAAGGACCCAGTCATTGAAGGTAAGGGGCTTGCAACACAGTCTGTCATGCTGGGAAACAGTTATTTTTAGAAAATAGTGACAGCTGATTCTCATTCCTGTAGATCCAGAACACAATGTGTACACCAGGTTTATGAAGTCCCATCGTTGTTATGACCTTGTGCCCACCAGCTCCAAATTAGTTGTGTTTGATACATCACTTCAGGTAAAACAAAAGCCCTAAATTAAATACATATATTTTTCATGATCTAGTATAGCTTTAATCTGTTGTGCAATTCATCCTCAGGTGAAAAAGGCATTTTTTGCTCTTGTTTCTAACGGGGTGCGAGCTGCGCCTTTATGGGATAGCAAGAAGCAGTGTTTCGTTGGTAAGAGTAACTTTCATTTGGCTCTGTTGCACTAAAAAGTAAAAAAAAAAAAGTTGAATAATAATGGACTCCTGTTTCTGCTCTGCAGGTATGCTAACCATCACAGACTTCATTAACATTCTTCATCGCTATTATAAATCTCCATTGGTAAGATGTAGACACTGAATAGATGTAACCAATTAAATCTCAAACTTAAACTCCATCCACGGTTGTTTTAGTTATGTATATTTTACCTTATTTTTGGTCAAACATGCACTTTCTCTTCGTTTCTGCATTACTTGATCCCTCCATTCACTTATTGTAAATTTTCAGGTTCAGATATATGAGTTGGAAGAGCACAAAATTGAAACCTGGAGAGGTGAAAATCCTTTATTAATATGTAACATAATGTACTTGTAATATCTTAAAGGGAAAATTCATATTTGTCTTTTCTTATTTCCAATAGAGGTGTACCTTCAAGACTCTTTCAAGCCCCTGGTTAGCATATCTCCTAATGCAAGGTAAGTAACAGAATGTGCTATTTTAAGTTTGTGAATGCTTATTTGCACTATAATATAAAACTCTGAAAAGTCCCTTTGGATGTTAGTTTGTTGACCAGAATCACTTTGCATAGATATACTATTGAGAAATTAGGAAAGGCTAGAGTATACAACCTCGATTCCCCCAAACCTTGGGATCCTGTGTTGAAATCTAAATAAAAACGAATGAAATGCATGTTTGCCAAACATGGCAAACCCACCCACAATAATTTTGAATTTGATGTCAACAACGCATCTCAAATGTTGGGACACGGCCATATTTAGCTATGTGTAGCGTCCTCTTTTTTTTTTTTTTTGAAAAAGTGTGTCTTTTCTTCTTTGTATTCACATTTTGCACAAATAATCATATAAACACAACACTCACATACAAATCAAATAACTAAAAAATAAAGTAACCCCCCAAAAAACCGACAACAACAAAAAATAGGGCAAGTGGTGATGGGCTGAGATTCACAATAAAACACATGATTGGCGGTTTAAAGGGCTAAATAACACCATTGTTGCATCATTGCCTCTCATTTTCACAACAGTTTGGAAACAGAGGAGACAAGCTGCTGGACTTTTAGAAGAGGAATGTTGTCTCATTCTTGTCTGATATTGGATTCTAGCTGTTCGGCAGTCATGGATGATCTTTGTTATATTTTTCATCTCTCGATGCTCCAGATGTTTTCAGTGTTTTCTGCTTTAAGCTTCAGTGTGTTGTGTGTTCAGGGATTTTCTTCTGCATACCTTGGTTGGTATGCAGAAAGTGTTTGTTTGAGTTACTCTTACCTTCCTATCAGCTTGAGGCAGTCTGGCCATTCTCCTCTGACCTCTGGCATCACCGAGGCATTTTTCACCTTTTTAGTGTTGTTTCTTTTTTTTTTTAATTATTAAAAAACCCTAGATATGTCTGTGCAGGAAAATCCCATTAGATAACCAGTTTCTGAAATGCTAACAAACATGCAGTGTTCAGAGTAAAATCAGTCTACATGCATTGAGCTGCTGCCATGTGATTGGCTGACTAGATAATTGCATTAATGAGCAGCTGAACAGGTGTAACTAATAAAGTTGCTCATCAATGTGTCTCTTCATAATATTTTATTCAGTCGTTTTCTGTCTCATTTAGCAGACTAAATAACTTTATTAACTTACTTTCTGTGTTACAGTTTGTACGATGCTGTGTCATCTCTGCTGAAGAACAAGATTCACAGATTGCCTGTAATTGACCCGCTGACGGGGAACACGCTCTATATTCTCACACACAAGAGGATTCTCAAGTTCTTGAAGCTTTTTGTAAGTCCCCCGGGGCTCCTCACCACACTGCAGCTGCATTAAGTACTTTAAATCATCTGCCATCTTCATTTTTGTTTTGAATAGAGAAGAGTCTGCAGTTAAGTAGTCTGGGAATATCTCATTTCCTTAACTAAAACACCCACAGTTTTTATTCAGTTATCTAAAATGCTTGTTATGTTTTCAGATAGCAGAGATGCCAAAACCCTCGTTCTTGAGGCAAACTTTAGAAGAACTGAATATCGGGACTTTCAAGAACATAGCAGTGGTCCGTGCAGACACACCGCTCTACACAGCTCTGGGTATTTTTGTTGAGCAGAGAGTGTCAGCGCTCCCTGTTGTTGATGACAAAGGTATGAGGACTGACTGAAATGATGCCCCTGTTGGTTTTCCATTAACCATCTCAGAAATCTTGAATTTTATGCTCCATTGTGCTGTGTCTGTCTCGCAGGTCGAGTGGTGGACATTTACTCAAAATTTGATGTTATAGTAAGTTATAAGCACTCACTGCATGCTGTTTAGGTGTCTCACCACCATCTGACAGGGCACATTGTGCTGTCTGTGACACCATAAATGCACTCTTATGATGACAGTAAATCATGAACAATGCATTAGGAGCGTCATATAAGAGCATGTCTTTTTACAGAATCTAGCAGCAGAGAAGACGTACAACAACCTGGATGTGACGGTGACCAAAGCCTTGCAGCACCGCTCACAGTACTTTGAAGGAGTGCTGACATGCAACAGGCATGACACCCTCGAGGCCATTATCAACAGACTGGTGGAGGCTGAGGTGAGAAGAGGATGTACACATTATTTGTTCACATTATCTACTGCATGTGTCAATCATCCACTATTTAAGCTCCTTATCATGCATAATCTGAGTAGCAGATTTTGAGCTTTAACTTTCAGTGTTTTGTCACTGCAGCTGTAGGAAAAATTAAATATTCATTAAAAGGGGACTTATTATACCTTTCCTTATGTTCTCTTTCCATCTATATAATATAAAAGTTTAAAATATTGAGGCCAGTTTAGGTAAAAGTATTCTCTCATGCTCTGTTTCAGAGTCTTTTTTTCCCCCCAATGTTAGGTCTGTATGATTTCAGTGAGAGGTGATATCCCTGTGATGGTCATTGTAGGCACACAGCTCTGCCTGTGACTATAGAAGCCTCACCCACCTGCTGTTCAAACATTCTGTTTGAGAGGTGCAGCAAATTAGGAGAAGGCTGGCTAAAGAGAGGGTGGCCTTAAAGGGAAAGATGCTAAAGCTGTTTGTTTCAGGCAGAGGAGAAATTCAGAGGCTGTATCAAGGCCCACTATGAGATGAATGAGGATTAGGATTATAATCAGTATTACCACATGTCTAATTAGCATATTACTACATTGTTTCAAAAAGAGGATAAACCGAGGGTTTGCAGCAAGGCCATGTAGATGGACAAAATAGGTATTGTTAAATTTGTGATTTATTCCAAAATACTCAGTTAAAGAACTAAGTATACATTAAAAAAAATCAGCACCATAATAAATAATAGCACACCCCCGTTTGCCTCACAGCAAGAACATCCTGCATTTGAATCCATGCCGGGGCCTTTTTGAGTGGTACTTGTGTGCACATCTCTTGTCATAATTGTTTCAAAACATAATTTGAAATCATATTAAAAAAACAAAAATCAACTCTTTGTTACTTCTGCTATCAAAGCTGCTGTCTGTGTACAGTTTGTTTTACACCAGTTTCTCCCCACGTTCTTTAGGTAAAAATGGTACCTTGCTGAGATAAGTGTAACACCAACGATGTTCTTGTGTTCCCTGCAGGTGCACAGGCTGGTGGTAGTGGATGAGCACGAGGTGGTGAAGGGAATCGTCTCCCTTTCGGATATCCTTCAAGCCTTAGTGCTTACAGATAGAGAATAGAGTACGTACACTTCTGTACTGAAGCCTACCTATTTTTTTTTTATTTTTTTCTATATAAGGGGGATTCACTGAACATAAACTTGAAGTGATTATTTGATTTTTCTGCCTACAGGGACAAATTGGAAAAGTTACTCAAAAAATGAAAGGCTGCACATTTTAAAGGTGACACCGGAGCATAGGAGAGGAGATAACCAAGCCTGTAAGAGGGGAATTATGACAGCAAATGGAAGTTCTATCAATAATTTTTGTTTGTTTGGTTTTTTTTTGTAATTTACCCATGAATAATTCTATTTGTCTACAGAAACCAAAAGATTGTGAATTTTACACCATATAAAAATATTTTTTTGGTACTACAGCTTATACAGAACCTCCTGTAAATTGAGCCAAATTTTGAGTCACTGGAAAACCAAGAAAGATGCAGAAGCACAAGAATCCTCTGGAGGGGAGCTGTAGCTGCTCAGGAATACCCAGCAACATATAGGACAGTTAGACGTTTCCAATAATAAAATAGTCTGTAACCTTACAGGAAAACTGATTTTCCTGTTTTGCCTTTTGCTGGCATCACTTTTCTTCTGATCTAAAGCTGAAATCTACACACATAAAGCCTGCCAATAGGGTGATTTTGAACTGTGCAGCTTGGATTGATCAGCACTCTCTTAACACATCAGAGCCTTTTCTGAGCCTTGTTCTCTGATTAAGTAAGTAGTAGTATGATGTTATTGATATTACTCCTCATTCAGTTAACTTGATTATATAAATGCTGGTAAAATACATACATACAAACTACCATATTCAATTTGAACCACTTCACCCTTCCAATTTGCAAAGACTTATTGAGTAGTTACCTCCACCAAGGAGGTTTTGTGACCCGTTCCCCTGTACTTGATATATAAAACTGGGGCCAACATAAAAATCACTGACCTTTCAAACTCATTTGGTTTAAAAAAATTATCTGGATGAAAGCTTTGGTGGAGGTGTGCAGCCTTAGACTGCCCTTTCTACTCGAGTATCAGCATCATGCAGTGGATACAATATTCTACAGCCACTCAGTACCTTTCAGTTAAGAATGAACCATTATTTGGCCTGATAAGTTTCCCCCAAAACACCTGAATGAGGTTTCTGTAAAGAATCCAAGGCCTCAGAGTTCAATCTGTTGTGTAGCCAGACAGCCACGAAGCAAACCCGGAAGAGCACTTAGAGTGAAGTCTAAAATGAATTTGCTGTTGAAGACAACCATTAACTGTGCTGTATCCTCTTTGAGTGCTTGTCTCCGGATATTTATAGGTGTTATATTTTGGCATTTTAGTGTGTTGTCTTATAACTGCATGTGTAATGGATTCTATACTTTACTCAAGAGACACATCCCCCCTGCTCATGGCTTCAGTACTCCAAAATCTCATTCTGTTAAAAAACAGTCCTACTTTGTTAATTTGACCATTACTTTCAGTTATTCTACTTTTGTTTTCTTTGTTCTGTGTTGTGTTGATGTGATTTATTTACTGTGTCAGAACATCGGCTGTTATAGGTTTATGTAGTTTTTATGGAGTTTTTTTGCGTTTAGACGACTGACTTTATCAAAATCACTACATACCAGCGTTTGCTATTTTCTAAAGAAGATAAAGTGAGGAACATGTCACACTTTCTGTTTTAGGATATGTGAAATGGATTGTGTACAACTATGTAACTGCACAGTTTTTGTACTAATCTACAGTGATATTATAATTTAAACAATGAGCAATAAAGGTTCTTTAAGAGTGTTTGTATTTATTTTATTTAACTTTTTCAGTGGCTAATTACTGATGAATATATTTGACATTAATATCTAGCTGGTTGGCACTGTGGCTTTTGTACTTCCTGTTAACCCTTTCTTAAATGGATTATTTAATTGCTTACAGCTAAACCCAGACAAAACAGAAACTTTGATTATTGCACCAGACAGTGCAATACCTGCTATTAAACAGCAACTGGGTGATTTAGGTTCCTCACAGAAGCATAAGGTTAGAAATCTAAGTCTTATTTTTGATGAAGCTTTTTCTTTGGAGGGAGATTTAAATCAGATAGTAAGAACCTTACTATCTTGCTTTTTTCACTTGAGGAACATTTCAAAACTTGGGTCCATCGTGTCAACAAGTGAACTCGAGATGATAATCCGTGCTTTTGTCTCTGAAAGACTCGAATACTGTAACAGCCTGTTTACTTGTCTAAATAAGAAAGGGCTAGCTTGTCTACAGGTTGTTGTTATATTGCTGATTTGATTCGTACACATACCTCTTCTCGTAACCTGAGGTCATCAAATCAAAACCTTTTAGTGGTCCCACACTCGTTTTTAGAACTCGAGGGGACCAATCTTTCCAAGCTGTTGCACCCAGACAATGCACTTCCTCTACTTCTACAGTGTTTGGACTCGGTGGAGACCTTCAAAAGCAGCTAAAGACATTTTTATTTCAAACAGCTTTTAATTAGACCAGGGTTTTTATGATGTATTTATGACTGTATTGTGTTTTCTTACCTTTCTTGAAAAGGACTTTGTGACATGTCTGTGAAAGGTGCTATATAAATAAACTTTACTTACTTGCTTAATTTTTTAGATGTTTTCTAACACCACATGGGCAAAACCAGACTGAAGCAATGAGCTGAAAAACAATGTTAAGTTGGGAAGAATTGCAGGATCAAAATGTAGGTTTTCTCACATGAATATAATCCTCGACCCCCTTTGAGTATAAAAATATTTCTTTGAGTGGGGAGGGTGACGAAAATGAAATAGGACACCACATAGGAAAATGACTGCATTTATTACATTTGTGTTGAATGTTACATGATAATTGTCTTGAAGGATTTTTTTTAAGTAGAATAATTTCAATAACATAAACGGAGAGTTTTACAACATGTAATATAATACCTATATATATATATTTTTTTGTTATTTGTTTTGTTTTGACTCTCACTCCAGCGTTCCTTCAAAGGGATACAGACACCGAAGTATTAAAAACACTGAACGCAATATTCACTTTTAAATTGTAAGGCAAACAAAGAAAGTATAAATATGCTTCACATTCAGTAGAGCTCCCCGGTCTTTTTTAAAAAACAACACAGGTTGGAAAAAAAATGTGAGCTAACACGAAGGCATTTCAGCAGTATTTAGTTTCAACACTTCTTTCTCCCAGAGATTAAAGAAAAGCAAAATTATCTTTACAATTTTCAGTCAGAAAGGTAGGTCATCTGACTGGCATGATTTGTGTAAACATTCTCGTTTTCAGTGGCGTGATTTTAAACACTGGAGGCCGTGGCCGGAGATGATTCTGAGAAAAGGTTGGTGTTAATGCAGCGAGGTCAGTAGTAGTGCACAATTGGTCTGTCAGACTTCACACGAATACATGCAAACAGTACCTGCAGAATCTGCATACAGCTCAAGACAGAAAGTGCACATTTTTCCTGAATACATAAAAAAAATGCAGTGATTTCTGACAATGTTAAGAGTGAAGTGATATACATAAGGCAAAATACGCACATTAAGGAGGTATAGCATGGTGGGGGGTTGGGGGGCACAGAAAGAAATATGAATTTAACTTATACTGCTTGGCAGTAATAAAGTACTATAAGCAGGTCACCTGACAACTACAATGATGTTACTTCACAGGTCACAAAGTAATTTGGTAAATATTTGACTTTACAAAAAAAAAAAAAAGACTAAAAAAGTCATCTAAAAACACACTCAGACCTAAACTGAAGTATCACCTTAAAAGGCTAGTGTATGTGCAATGCAGTAAATATACTTGATCAGGAGGAAAGTGCCCTGAGGGGAAAAAAAAACTCTGACATGCTGTAAGAGTATAAAATATGAGCTTAAACATGGATTCTGGACTGCACTGAAGGGGCAGTGTAATATCTGAATGTTGTGTATACAAGCTTATCTGAGGTTATGCATTCATAACAGGAGACTATGATACTAACATACAACACATGGATCTGCATGCATCTTGTTGTATTGTACGTGAGTGGTCTGAAGCTAATGAAGATCAAAGTCAGCAGTAGCTGCTGCCCTCCATCCTAGTGATGTTTAATAATTCCTAAATATGTACTTTTCTAAATGTGAACAGACTAAAATCAGGTGAATTATTTGTGCTAAAGGATTTCTAAGCAATGCAATATGTCAGGAATCAGGAAATGTAAATATTACTCACAGCTTATCTGTTCCTATTAGCAATCATTTCAATCTCATACCAAACTCACAAAGGAGTCCCCCACAGTCTTTTTTCTATTTGTTTCTGCACTGTGTTCAGACTCAGAGAGAATGAAACAGTAAAAACTGTGCAGGCCTCATTTCTCCTGGGCTGAACGGTTACCAGGAGTCCTGATCTCTATGACACTGGTATCAATAAAATCTTCCTTTGAATGCTGCAGGTATGGCAGGAATTAACCTACACAGATGGCCCACAAGCTCCCGCACAGTGTTCAATTACTGATATAACAGAATCAGTATAAATGAGTTAATGCTCTTCTGCTAAGACAAAACAAGCAAATGCTGTTTACTAACTAATAATTACTGTCAACACACTTTGAAACAATAAAACACCAGCAGCTGATTTTTAAAATGTAACTTGGTTAAGTACATGTGCTGTTAATGACTGCATACACAAGAAATTCAGGAAACTGTTAGTGCAGCGTACAGGGTGAGGAAAGAGGGCGAGGTTTGGCAGCGGGAGCTAAGGATGAGACAGGGAAGGTGTTCCTGTATGTTTTGGCTGGGTAAAGCGAGGTAGGGTTTGTCAGAAATAAAGTGGTTTCAAACCTGACAGAAGTGTCTGTGCGGTAAAATTTTACAAAGTGCCACTCTTCATTGTGCCATCTCTTTAGAAGGCCCGACCCCTTCCTCTCAGTCTGGATGGAGGGGCTGGGTCCTCTTCAGTGTTCTGCTGTCTCACACATGCTCAGATTTTAATGTCCTCCTGAATGCTGAGCTGGGACAGCGTCTTTTTTATGCGCAAGGCCGTCAGGCGTGCAGCTCCGTTAGCATACCAACACTCCCTCATGATTTTACCCATGATCCGCAAGGCCTGATAAGCACAAGGAAAACACCAGTAAGGCTTAAGAGCTTGTATTGCAATATAAATAATGGTGGTGATGACACAAAGTAGTTCAGACACTCTATGAACAGCATTTGAGTGCTACTTTATATTGAAGAATACAAGTATCAGATTACCCTAATTCATTCACATAAAACACTAATAAGAATAAAAACAATGTAGAAAAGCAGTTTTAATAATAACCCGGTTTATTTCATTCTGGGTCTTATTTTGTAGTTTTTTCAGATTCAGCATGAATGCAGATCACCAATGATCTGTACACATTACGGAAAAGGCAACACGGAAATATATAAAACAAACTGAAACAAAAACATAAGATCATTGTGAAAAATATCATTTAAACTTAAAAAGTTTCCATGATTGGCTTAAAAAAATCTCAACAAATGTGGATTTTTTGGGAACTGTGATCAAGATTTGCAATGTATGCAAACAAAAATACCAGAGTGCCTTCACACGTACTGCTTAGCCATGCAAACCCATGCCACGAAGCCCCTAATGCACAGTTTTTCTGCTGAAGAGCTCTTGGTGACCCTGCTCTGTAACTGTACATGGTCTGCCACTCTGCGGCTGAGCTGCTGTAGTTCCTAAATGCATCCACTTTGCTATGATACCACTTACAGCTGATTTCATGAATTGACTGTTAGCATCCTGTTACAGTACCACACTGGAATTTAGTGAGCTCTCTTTACCTCTTTCACAAATGTGTGTATTTAAAGATAAAGAGGTGTGGCCTCAGTCTAACAAACTAAAGTAATCATTGCTCTCTGGTGGGGGAAACTATGCTTTATCATGCTACACATGGAGCTGCACAGAAATTACTAAAAGACTCACAAACTAGTGAATCTTGGAAATGAATGAACTCTATTATGTGTTGTCCTAGCTGTAACAAAGCCAACAGTGTAGTTCAGAAACACCACAAGCAAAGAACCTAAGAGGAAGTTACACTGTTAGTTTAAGATGATGAATGCAATGCTATAATTAGAAATATAAATAAAGGCCCAAACTGCAAAAGTAAGATCTTTCTGATGTAAGTGCAGATTTTAGTTCGATTTGAACTTAATTTTCATACCTCGTAATTCTGCCACCAATTTGGAATATTGGGTCGAAGCTTTTGGTCACACACCACTTTTCTCATCTCCTCTATGGACGGGTCAGACGGTACCAGATCATAGTAGGGCAGCTGGTATTCTTGATGGATACCTGATAACACAGAATAGTGTGAGGTCAGATCAGTGCCGTCTCTGGCATATCCAACGAGAGGAAAAAAAAAACAACAACAAACAAGGCAGTTCAAGTATCTGAAGAGAAAACAAAGAGAGTCCAACCTCCACTGTTACAGCGGCGTGCAATTTCCCAGTAGACCAGGCCTAAAGCGTAGATGTCAGCACATTTGAATGATTCGAAGTGTCTCGTGTTTATGGTCTCATCGAGAACCTCTGGGGCCATGTACCTGGGGAACATAAACACAGTCCTGGTTTGTGCTGGCGTAAAGGATAAAGGGATATTCTGGGAAAGATGTCAGAAGATATCTGTGAGAAACGATGGTCAGCGTTAAGTCAGCAGGTGAGAAAGACCTGTTGGTTCCCACTCTCTGATTGGGCGCGATGTCGATCGTATCTGTGGCAGAGTCGTGACGGACAGCCAAGCCCAGGTCGGCAATGGCACAGGTGCAGTTCTTCTTCACCAGGATGTTCTTGGACTTCAAGTCTCTATGGGCGATGCCTGGCTTTCCTATCATGACATGAAGGAAAACAGTCACTTGTTAATACTTTCTTCTGCATCTAATTGTTTTGTCAACATGAAAATAGAGCCTGTTCGTGCAAGTACCATTTTTTTTTAACTTTCATTTACTACAGTTTGATTACGAGAAATAGAATTACTCCTCCACTTTTGCAACAATTTATGATCAAGCAGACTCAACAGAGAAAAATGTTCAAAGATAAGTATAGGTGAGACCAAGCCTTAAAAAAATGGAACATAAATCACTGAAAAGCAGCTGTTTTGTAACTTAACACGGCTTACACGCCCATTCAACAAAAAAAATATTGTTCTTTGATTAACCAAAATATGCAAAACATTACAAAATATCACAGTCGCCTTTGTCAGTGCACAATCTCTGTGAGTAACATTTAAATATCAGGTTGTGACATAGTCTGTTGACTAGGGCTGCCACAAACGATTATTTTGATAGTCGACTAGTCACCGATTATTTTTGCGATTAGTTGACTAATCAGATCATGCATCCATTGGACGTAAAACGTACAGCTTATTCCACCAGCATGCATCTGCTCTTATATAACTATCATTAGTTTACAGCTTTAAGTGTTTAAGGTATGTGCTAACTAAAAATAAAGACAAGATGATAGTTTATTAAATTTTAATGAAATTTGCAGATTGTTTCGGTGAAGTTTAATAAACTCAGCCGTCTGCTCCTTGCTATCTAAAATATAACGGGACACCGGAGTATATTCTCGAGCATCTCACACTTCTGGTAATCAGTTGTCTGCTTGACGTTTATTCAGCTGCGTAAAAACTATAACTTTAATCTCAGCCAAACCGATTTACTCAGGAACAAATAAAATACTAAAAAAAAAGCCAAACAATAACATTTTGAAGTTATCTAAGTGACTTATATATATTTAACCTGAGTAGCGAAAGACAGCGGTGGGTTTGAAAACGATTTGCGGGAGTCCGGTGTTCTCACGGGCTCTAGTGAGCCTTGCCCCCGGTTAGCTACCGAGCTAGTGGGTAACAGACGTCTCCGAAAACGTCGGAGCGCTTCTGAAAATATGTGGTGTCTTGATAAACTGAGCAAATATTTGAGGTTTATACAGTTACATTCTCGCCTGAAAATATTTTAATCGTTTATTTTGTGACCCAGAAAGAATAATAAGAGTAATATTAAAACTAACTAGCTGCCGCCATTGTTGTAAACTGAGCTGCACTGCGCTATGAATTCTGGGATACAGCTTCTTCTTCTTTGGGGTTTAACGGCAGCTGGCATCGTAGTACATACAGGTGCTGCCATCTTCTGTTTCAGTCCGTTATTACACTCTTAAATCCTACTACTTATTTCTGCGTCTTTTGTGATGCTTCAAACGAGGCGTCGACTATTAAATCAGTCTTCGACGATTTTGATAGTCGACGTAATCGTGACTAGTTGACTAATCGTGGCAGCCCTACTGTTGACTCAAGCCAGTTACGTCAGAGTCTTGCAAAAAACGGAAAAGTTCAGCTGTCAACACCTGATGCCTTTTTCCTGTCTGTGGGTGGGGGAGGCAAAGTTAAAACTACTGTGGAAGTGATAAAAGGTGTTGATCAAAGGACTTTTTGATAACGCAGATATGCACAGAGTGTAAGGGAGGTGCACACAATGCTTAAATTCACTGGATTATGAAACTGAATTATAGCATGTTAGTTTAAACATAAGTCAGAAAACTGATGTTTTGAACTGCCAGTCGTTTCTACATGAATACATTTACCAGACAAATTATTAGGTACACCTTCCTAGTCCTGGGTTGGCCCTTTTACTTTCAGAACTTCCTTAATTCTTTGTGTGACAGATTTAACAAGGTGCAGTAAAACATTCCTCAGAAATGTTTGTCCATACTGATATGACAGATCACATGATCACACAGTTGCTGCACATTCATGAAATTAATCTCCTGTTTTTCTATTGTGCAATTTTGTTGAGCCAGTGTGTAATGTGGCCTCAGTTTGCTGTTCTTATTTGATGGGAGTGGCACCCTGTGTGGTCTTTTACTGCTGTATTTCATCTGCTTTAATGTTTGACGCGTTGTGCATTGAAAGTTGCACACATTGGCTGTAATACATGATTATTTGAATTACTTTTTCCTTCCTATTAGCTGAGAGCAGTCTGGCCATTCTCCTCGGTCCTCCAGCATCAACCAGACATTTTCTTCCAAATGTCTTGCTCACTGTATTGTTTCTCTTTTTTCACACCATTCTCTGTAAACTATAGAGATGTTTGTGTGGGAAATCCCCAGCAGGTCAGCAGTTTCTGAAATACTCAGACCAGCCCATCTGACCATGCCATGTTAAAAGGCTTTGAACTTCAGCATGTCTACATGCCTAAATGCATGCAGTCGAGCCATGTAATTGGCTGATTAGATATGGAGATATGGAACACCTGAACAGGTTTGCCTGGCTGGTGAGTATAAATGAGAAAGTAAACTTGACCTGCCCCTGTGTTACTGCGTCATTACTGTGACTGTGGCTGTACAGGAAAGAGACTCTTTATCTAAAACAATACTATCAGGGAGGTGTCTTGATCATCTGATGACAAAGACTCCAAACACAGCCACAATACAGAAGAACAAGGAAGGCTATTTACTCAAGGCAGAAGTTTACATGTAGTACCTGAAACATATGTAAAAAACTGCATATTTACTGAAAGTGTAATCTAGGACACATAAATAGAATTAACATGATTACACAATAGAATAGCAAACACTACCTTGCGTTCCAAGAATCTCCATGTGCAGATGTGCGAGGCCGTTCGCAGCTGATAGTGCCAGTTTGATCGTTTCCTCGGTAGTGACGGAGTAGCGGTTTAGGTAGTCAAACAGAGAGCCGTACTCGTGGTAATCTGACACCAACCATAGCTGAGTCCACGTCCCGTTGTCTAAGGGAGAGACATACAAATGAAGATACTCGAGAAATGATCATTTTACTTTAGGATAACTAGTTATTACACAGCACAGTGAAACAAAAATGCATAATAAGGTCTTGTAAACTGCTGAAAAGATGAACTGTGCTTTCTTTGACTAAATAAATTAAATATTGCATATAACTGGGTTGCACCTTTGTTGTCAGCAGCTATAAAGCCCAAGATGTTTTCATGGCGAAGCATGATCGTCTGGTAGATTTCAGCCTCACGGAACCAGGAGCGCTCTTCCCTGGATGAGAAAATCTTCACAGCCACGTCGCCACCCCTCCAGCGTCCTCGCCACACCTCCCCGAAACGCCCCTTACCAATGATCTCCTGCAGGACGATTGTTCTGGCTACAGTCCGCTGGACAAAGAGAGGGAGACCTGCCCAGAAAAAAAAATGACAATAGAAAAAGATTACTAGATACCAGCTGATGAAGATCCACAACATGACTGTCAGGCTGCAGTTCCACCACCAAACTGTGTACTGACCAGAGCCTGAACCAGACGTGGATAGATTGCAAAGGAGGTCCTCCAGGGATCTGTCTTTGGCCAGGTAGAGATGGTCACAGGACGGATCCTCCACCTCCAGCCTTTGCCTGTGGTTGTAGCCCCTCCGGTGATAATGATATATGAACGCACCCACCAACAGCAGCAGACACAGCAGGAACAGCGGCCCTGCGATCACAGCAACCAGTTCCACGAGCCTCCATGTCCCACCCGGGCCGTAGCCTCCCCCGATTTCTGATGGAGTCACAATGGAATGGAAGAAAAAGCATCACAAAAATATTGAATTAGAGTAATTGCAAATTAATCCTGTAAAGGCTCATTTTCTTTAAAATATCCAAATTATTCTGTTTTGTTTGGTAAACAGCCAAAACTTCAGTGAACTCATCCGCACAGCTGGGAAAAATATACACACTATATTTTAACTCCAAGACACCAGAATAATTAAACCTCTGTAGAGACGCATGTGAGCAAATGAGTTGCATTCATTGCAACTACAAAGTCTTTTAAGACAGTCAAGAAATACAATAAGGCTATATGCAAACAGCTGACTAGAACCTGTCCCCCTACTTCCCACAGCTTTGATTTAAATTTTACTGGTGATTCCCAATGTGGAATATTATGTGGATTTCTTTGGAGGGATCACTGAACAGGCAGGACATTTAACACTATGTAATTTTAATTTAGCACAGCAGACTTTCACGGACATTGGTGATATAAACAGTACAGGTAACTAAATGTGAATCTCACCAGTGGGTACTCTGAGGTCAATGCTGTTGCAGTAGTCTGTGTAGCAGCACTGCGTGTATAGGTAGCCTTCTACACCGAGGCAGTAGATCGGTTTTCCAGGGGGCACGAGATCTTCCTGTGGGATACAGCCGCGGCTGTGCTGCTGTTTTCCATTGCTGAAGATGGTGGAAGCCGTGCAGGCCCCATCGGTCTCACACTGGAAGTCAGACTTCTTACACAGAGGAGTGGTGCAGTTACACCACAGAGCTGAAGAGACATAGCAAAACATTTGCAAGACCATTAGCTTGCATGAAGTCAAGCGAACTGTGATCCGCTGGCACAAAACTGTTTAAGTACTGAAGAGTTAGAGAGAATTTTACAGCTCCTATAATACACAGCAGGGGGCAGCAACAGCCTGAAGACTTACCGCTGTGTCCCAAAACCTCACACAACTATGTGAGGATTGTAGGCTGGTTTTAGTATGTCAGGAGACATTAAAACACCTCAAAGGAGGTACTGTGCCCTGTAAATAAGCACACTCTTCTCCTACAATACATTGCATGATGGAAATGTGCTTTGAGAGGGTGGTGAGGCAGCTTCAGGAAAATCTCAGAAACATACATACTACTTTAAGTCATTCAAAAAAGGTCTGTTTTTCACCTTTTTAAAGCTGCAGTTTGATTGACAGCACATGTTACTGTGTGGTTATATTTCCTGTGAGCTTAAAGTGATGAAGTTTTTTGATGATTTGGTACATGTAGTACACCTGTGAAGAACTGGTATTGGTATTGGTAATTTGGCATACAGCTTTACTATCTACTACAACTTATAAAGCCATAAATAAAGCCTAAATATTTTTAAACGATCAGCTTTGCTCTTTAACATGCAGCTATTTCCCTTTTTGGCTTCTTACTGGTTTGTGGGGGGATCTGTTTAAGGCTACTTCCTGCCAAGGATGGTGAACCAAAATATACCGCATAACTAAATATCTCAATGCAAAGTGCTAAAAATATGAAGTAGAGGAAGTGTTAAACGTGCAGTCATTGCATTAGGTGCAGGAGAGTGTTTTTTCTTTTTTTTAATAACTCACTTAGTATAATTAGGCAACCAAGAGACTGGGTTCCTCTGAAATTGAGTAATGCTATTTAGGCAAGAATGGGATGTGGCATTCCGGTTATTCTCAAAGAGCTGCCAGGGAATTCTCAGTGGGAAAATGACCTTTCAACAGCCTGTGTGCTGGATGGGATTGATAAAAAAACAACAACAAGAAAGCCACGCATCCAGGAGATAAAGGGGTAAATATAATGGGCTACAATGTATTTTGTAGTGCTGACTCACACGATGCCCACACATACTGGAGGCAAGAAATAGAAGAACCACAGAAGAAAAAAGGAAGATAAACGCTGACTAAACATGAAACAAGATTGACATTTCAGATTTTCCAAAGCTAGAAATGTCACAATTTTAATATACATTGTTGTGTTTGAAACCACAAAGATGTCAAGCGGCACAAAGCTACCGTGTCTGACAAAAAAAAATTTAATAAAATAGAAATGCAAAAGCAAAGATGGCTACCTATAAAACTTTTCAAGTGGGTAAAGTAATTTACAATGAAAGCATGCTACTTTGCTTTTTTCAGTGACACAAGCCTTCATATCAGCACAGGGATTTGGCAGGCTGAGCGACCGACTTTGTTCACTTTAATTTTCCTGTTTTCAACCACACTGAAAGCTTTCAACAAGTCAAAGAAAAAACAAGAAAAAATGTCCGCCAAGTTTTTGGAACTATTTTCTAATGTAATAACATCAATTTAATAAGCATTAGTTTGCTGTCTAGAGCATTTCAATATACTACAAACTAATAAGTTAAAAATAAACTTTTGCAGAAACACAATATGTGAGGGAAATGTGTAGAAAGATAAAAATATATTATGAACATCAGACTTCATCGTGAAGCAGCATTTTCAGATGAATGCACTAAATAAAACCAAAGCAGACATGCCCCATGTGACCATCTCATCTAAGGACAATTAAATGCCAGTTGGGCTATATCATATTATGATACACATCATCAATAGCGCCATATAAAGTAATTGCAAAATCGCTCCCATGATCATGATTTAATCCCTACTCTCCAGCATTACTCCAAGAGGCTATAATGCACACATTACTACCTTTGTAGCTAGAAGATTAGCAGAGTTTCATCAACGTATCACTTCTACCCACGAGTAATTTCATTTAATCGATTCTACATCAACATTTTAAGCCAGTTTTTAAGACTCAAAGGTGCCTGATACCTGGATGCTTTTAAAGGACGCATACAGGATCTGGTGTTTAAGGTAGCTCTCAGTATAAACAGACTGCTACCTGAGCTCCTATTTTACCTGCTGTATCAGACTCACCTAACAAACCTCGACGTGGACGAGATAACGTAGATAGACAGATAACATAACATGATTTATAAACATGCAGTGAAAAGCTCCCCGTATCGACAGCAGGAGGTTTGACCTGTTTTTTCTCTGGTTAATGATGGTTAGTTTAGCGCTAGCTAGCAGCTAACTTCGCGGAGCGTCGGCTCCACAGCGGTAGCGACAGTCCTCAGACAAAACAAACAGTAAGTTACTCACCCTGGCAGGCTGTGTATAGGACAGTGTGAACAACCAGGACAGCGAGTGACATCCGTAGGTCAGCCATAATCAATGCATTCCAGGTTCATCGCATTAACACGTTGTTAACCAAGGATCTGGTGAGCCGTCATGTAGACAGTGAGACAGCGCAAGTAGTGTAGAGGCTCCACCAGCAGCAGGCAGTGACACACGCAGACAGCGAGGAGGTAACATCTATCTATCTATAGATTAACTATAGATAGATGTTTAATGGAGACACGCAGACTGCGCAGTTACATCCTGTGCCTTCAATACTCTGGTACAATATTTATAAATTGCTATATTTACAAATTGGTTGATATAAAATTACTAACCACTGTGCTTTTAAGACCCAACAAATCTACTAATTAATCTTCACTGTCCTTTATTTATTCATTTATTTTTATAATTTCAAACAGCTGAAATCCATCTACAGTCATGTGAAAAAGGAAGTTTTCACCGGACTCTATGAAGTCCTGCATAAAGAGCCACCTTTAGCAGCAATGATTTGACCCAGTCTTTTGCATTAGGACTTTATCAGTCTTTCACATCTTAACTTAACAGCCCACTCTTCTTTCAAGCAATGCCTCATTTTATTGAGGTTTGCAGGCATTCATTTATGGTTCCTCCACAACATTTAAGTCAGGTTAAGGTCCAAACTTTGACTGGGTCATTGCAACACGTTGATTCTTTTTCTTTTTCAGACATGGATTTGCAGATTTGCTGCTGAGTTTGAGATTGTTGTACTGATGCATGACCCAGTTTCAGCCAAACTTTCGCAGATGGCCTCACCGCCATGCTAGACAGTTGGTATGAGGTGTTTGTGCAGATATGCTGTGTTTGGTTTTCGCCAAATCTGGCGCCACCAGACATCTCCTCTTTGCTCTAATTTGTCCAAAGGATCTATGTTCCAAAAGTCTTGTGGTCTGTTCAAATGCAACTTTTGCAAAGATAAGCAAACAAGCCTCACTTTTCTAATTGTTCTCTAATTAATTTTAACATTTAACATGCTAGCTGAGGCCTGTAGAGTCTCAGATGTAGCTCTTGGGTTTTTTTTGCAGCTTATTTTGAGGATTGCACGCTCTGACCTAGGGCTAAATCTCCTGGGACATCCTCTCCTGGGAAGACTGTGGCATTGTGTTTACAGACACCTGAATGCTCCAGATCAGTAAACTGCCAAAACGTCCACATCTGTACAGAAACTCACACCTGCTGATGATCAGTTAATCAAGTGCATTTGATCGGCTACCGTCGGTAAGGGTGTACTTGATTTTTTACATAACTGTACGGAGTCATGTGCAAACTTTCTTTTTCACGACTGTGTGCACGGTATTCAAAGATTACATGAACATTATTGGCAATATCACAAAGCGGCAATAAACCTAGAGGATTAAACAGATCCTGAGTTTTGATGCTTGTTGTCTAAACACTATACAGTATTTACAGTTCATGTTTTCATCCATAAACTCTTCTTATGTATAAATATTATACATACTACTTAATAATACAAATTAGCTGTAGCATATATGCTTCTAGATTTACATCTCATGTTATAAATGGATGCAGGTCTACTCGTACTGTGGCTGTGATTTATTTGAATAATGAGGTAGACATCATGGATGCTTTAGCACCGGTAAGAATGAGCCAGTAAATATGGATTTTGTGCATTGTGCCATATTCTTTTTTTTTTTAAAGAAGCTCTTTAAAGTCTTTTAATCCCTAATAGAATAATAGACTTATTTTTCACATTAACTCCAAATATAGGTACTGCTTTTAGCGTAGATGCTTCAAACCTTCCCTGAAGAGTCTTTACAGTTCTCTTCCTCTGTCACTCCCTTTCAGATTTAAGTTTAGTATTTACTTGAATGCTCTTTGGTTTGAACATTTTAAGCCCTGAGTTGAAAAGACACACACTTTTCTCACAAAGGATATTTTGTACAGCCCTTTCTTTTTTAAAACCTTATTTTTTGGCCTTCTTGCTGTCCTTCTCTTTCTTCTTTTTCTCCTTTTCTTCCTTTTCTTTTTCAGCCTTCTTCTTGTCCTTTTTTTTCTCATCCTTGATCTCCTTGTACTTCCACTTGGGTGGTTCCAGATAGCCCTTTTCCCTCTTCTTCTTCTTTTCTTTCTTTGGTGTTGCTTCTGTTGGCCTGTCTACATTGATCTTTGGGATGCAACCAGAGGGGAACACGCTGTTCCGCCTCCCCATACTCCGGGAAATAAAAGTTGTGGCAGCTTTGGTGGAGAGCATACTGCCTCGCCGCTCGGTGTCGGCACAGCATGTCGTAGCAATCGACTCCGCAGAGTGGATTGTGGGGATAATGTGCGACACTGAGCCATTACTGTGGCACACTGAGCTTTCCTCAAGGTCCTTTTTTGTATGTTTGCTGACCAGCTCTTGTACGGCCAGACGCTTCTTGCCAATCTCTGGAGGGCTCGTGGGGCAGAGTGGGCGACATCCAGTTGAAATCAGAGGACTGTAGACACTGGTGGTCATGCGCACCATGTGGTCCAACACCCCGTTGTCCTCGGGGTCACGAGGTAATCTGAATCCAAAGGTGTCTTTGATCTGCTGGGCAATTTTTTCCCTGGGAGTTTTCTGAGATACGGCCTTGGCTACTCTCTCCTTGAGCTCAGGCCACTCAGGGACATAACCCTCACAGAACTGCTCAGCTCTTGGATGCATATTGAGGCGACGGAGACGGTGCAAGGTCTCGTAGCGACCTGTCTTAAAGGCCCAGTCCCGAGCACATCTTCCTCTGGTGGAATCTACTGCATGTATGTCAGCCCCTGAAAAGAAATACCAGGAGGAAAAAACAAACACAAGTACTGATTAATAATAACTCATTAATAATAAGTTCATATTAATAACTTGTTAAAGTGCTGTTTTGGGCTGCCCTACAAAAAAATGTTAAACATCAAAGTGTCTGACTTGATAATGTATTAATACTTTTTAGTAAATCTTATCACATACAGCCTACACACGTCAGACTTGATGCCAAACCTGAGTTCTCGAGGTTCATGAGGCGCATGGTGGCTTGCAATAAACGTGTTGCTGTCTCACAGTTTGTAGATAACTAAGTAACAGCACAGCCCTGAGCCGTTTTGCACAGTTAAAATTATCTACAACTGTGGTTGTCATACTGTGAAATGTGAAAATGTGTGCCAATGCCTGTTTACTAATGTTTTATTTGTCTTACTAACTTAAATTTTCTGATACAGTGATATGCTCTCTAAATGCGGTAGAATAAAGCCGACAGGGGTTTGTAAAGTTCAGCTGACTTTCCCACAGTCTGCTTCAGAAATCCATCTTTATGGATTTAATTATGAGGGCAGTTTATTGTAAGATATTAATGTTGGCCTAAGTGTTACTCCTGGCAGAGATTTGAGGAAACGTGCAGTCCAAAAATAAGGAAACGGCTAATCTGCGACCAGCCCGCAAGTCTAGTAAGGTAAAGATTACTGAGTCAGTATCTGTTAAGATGTGATAATGTCCTCAGAGTGATCCTTTAAACCAGTCTCACGTCACCGACACGTTGACATATGCGCAGACTTAGCCGGGTTCAAATATGGTCAGATAAACCATGTGGTCAGCCGTTCTCACTAGCAGTGCTCTTAGTCTTTATTTAGAGCAGTGAAAGACAGAGTTAAAGAGCTGATGTTAGAGTTTCAGAAACGATCCAGTGATATCAGTTGAGGGTAGCTTTTGTATGTTCAACACTGTAAAAAGTTATTTTAATGGAACGTCAGTATAGTTTGAATTATAGCAAAAAGAGCTAGCTGAGTAGCTCATATGTGTAAGTGACTAATCTGTTGTTTTTTTATATATATATATATATATATATATTTCTATAAGAGTCTAATCTCAATTAATGATGGATATTTATTCATATTTGCTATTTCCCAAAGCATTAAGAAACAGAGAATATACCATACCTTTGTTTTTATACCAGTAGCTGAAATGTATAGGTAATGATCCAGTGAAATAAAGTGTGTTTTTGCACTATACTCTTACATACCAGCCATAACAAGGGCTGCCACAACGTCAGTGCGGCCAGTCATTGCAGCTTTGATGAGAGCTGTGAAACCTCTACAATCCCTTATTTCTGTGTCTATTCCAGGATAATAGTTCAGGAGATACGTCACTGTCATGATGTGACCTGTAAAAACACAGAATTTATACAACAGTGCGTCAGAAAACATGAGTTGAGTGCATATTTGCAACTAGTTAAATCTCAGATTAAATCAAGCTCAAACTATTTGCAATCCCAATCCCAAAAAAGTTCTCAGGAATCTGTGTAAAATATAAAAACAAAATGGAATAATTACAAACCTAATAAACCCAGATTTTGTTCACAATAGAACACATAAACCATATCAAAGGTTCAAACAAAAACATACATACAAAAATATTAGCTCACTTTGAGATTACTGGCACCAATAACTCTCAGTTGGTGCAGTTTTCCACTGTCTAGCATCCCCGCTTCTTTTAACAACTGTCCATAAACATCTGGAAACTGGGGAGACCACCTGCTGGACTTTTGGGAGAAGACTGTTTTCCTGTTCTTGTCTGATACAGGATTCTAGCTGCTCAACAGTCCCAGGTCTCCTTTGACATATTTTTAATTTCATGTTGTTCCAGATGTTTTCAGCTGATGAAAGATTTAGATGTTGGATGGTCAGTTGGAAGGACACAGCTGTTGTCCATGTTTTCCAAAAAGAATGTCAAATTTTTTGATACATCTGACCAAAGTACCATTTTCTACTTTGTCTCAGTTCATTTTGAATGAGCTTTAGTCCATTTACATGGCTTCTTTTTTGCTTGATAAAGCTTTAACCAGCATTTAAGGAATGCATTTAGTTATCTCTTTCCTGAACTGTTTGTCCATGCAGTCAGAGTGAGTGGGGAACCCATCCCCACCTTTACTGAAACAGATTTTATAGCAAACATGTCACTTGCATCAAATGAACTTTTTCTTGAGCACCCCAGTTGTAATAAGTTGGTAAAACATACCTGCTTGGGATGCAATCATCAGTGCTGTGTTGCCTTCATTGTCCTGGTGATTTATGTCAATATATGGACAGGTATGAAGTCCATGTACGATCTCTAGGAAACCTTTACAGCACGCCACCATTAAACCATTCTGTTGGTTTGAAGTTAACAGTTAAGATCAGCGATGTTGCAATATGTTGCTCACTGTCATAGAGATCATGAGTTCATTATGGATGAGACTCTCACCCAGCCATTGATGTCCAGCTCCATCACCTCTTCTTTTGTGACCCCCCTCTCAAGCACTGTCTGCAGAGAGACCGGTTCATTACGGGCGCACGCTTGATACAGTGTTGATGCTGCACTCCCATTTCTTGTCTCTGGCGTGTAGTCTGGAAGCACCGAGTCATCCGAAAGAATGCTATCTGAGTCTGACTCTCTCCCGGATGGAGACACTTCGCTATCGTCAGGGCCTGATCCCAGGTGGGGGTCCTCCGCTGCAGTGGCCATCTTCCAGCAGAACAGGTGAAATGGGCCCAAATGCCTTTGTCTACATCTAAAACAATATCAAAAGCAGAAACTGGTCAGGCAGAAACTTCCTGTCAGATGCGTGTTTTTTTGGCTTCCTGGAAAGCAAGCTATTGTTTTAAAATCTGTCCTCTTATTCTAAGCATAAAGCTGTTTCATCACAACATGCTATATATCAGGCTTCAGGAAGATCAAAGGTTCACTTGGTGACAGATTAAGTGTGACATGAGTCCGGGCTCAGCGCTGCCTCACTGTTAACTGGATAAGAATCTAAATGCCCTGCTGAACACACAACACGGCTAAATGAGGAACAACCCACCTCAGAGTAATCTTGGTCACATGTGAACCTGCTTGCTTCAATCTGAAGCCAACATAGGTATTGAAAGTAATCACTTCTGCTTTTTGACTTGTATAATTTTTACTTCGCACAGCAAAAAGTTAAGTTTACAGTTTTTTACGCTGAAATCAAAACTGCAAATATATGATTTAAAGATCTATCTATAAAGAACATCACTGACAGATGTTTTGATGCTACAGCCATGACCTGTTATGGCTGAACTGTACATTTTTTTATTCGCTGAGTATAGACTTCTCAAGTATTTTATATCAGTACATAACTGTGAAGCCACAGTTCATAAAACAGAAGTAAAGAAATAAAAATTCAGAGGCGCATCTGCTGCATTGACTGTCATTCATCATTATGTAATAAATAATAATACCATGACTGTCAAACTATGAGACACTCATAGACATGAACAGAAAATACATACACTTACCATAAGTAGCATGAACCTGTCAGCATTTATCTGTGACTCGTGCTAAATGACTTCTGATTTCAACCCTCCTGCTGTGTTTGCAGAGGAGCCGTTTCCTCCCAGGCCTGTGAACAGAGATACTTTACCCATTTCCATCCCACATGTTGTCATCATGACATAAAACTAAGAGGAGGAGTCTTCGTTGAGTCTTCACTGAGGCACTGTGTGCTCATCTCCTATGCTTAGCTCATCCCACTTGTAACAGCTTTATAGAGGGGATTACCTGTTGCTCTCTTCATCTTTTAATAGCAGTTAAAAGCTAAATATGTCTTAGCTGGATGAACTAAGTTTTCTCCTTCTATAAATTATTCAAGTTCCACTGCTAGCATTGATGGAAACCTCAAAAAGCACCTCAGCTGCACATCTGGATTTTTACTTTTCATAAATAATACCCTTGTTTAATAAAATAGCTTTTACGACTTTGCTTCTTTTGGGATGTGCCGATTTATGAGTATGCAGATTGACGCTCCGACTCCTCTGTTGCAGTGGACTGCTCTTAAACAGTTTAAAAAGGCCTTATGCTAAGCTACAAAGTAACAGGTTTAGACTAATATCCAGCCATACAATTCTGAATTTTGAGGACGTTTTTTAACTATTTATCCATGCAGTTGTTATTATTATTATTGAAGTATTTATTTAAACACAAAGTCTCACTGAGATTGAAATCTCTTTTTCACAAGAGACCTGTGTACAAAAAAAACTGAGACAGACATCGACATATTAAAATCACACATTTTACATGGTAAATGGACTGGTTCTTCTACTCTACTTGAGCAGAAGAACACTTTATACAGCATGACTCATTCACCCATTTTCTATGCCTAAGTGCTTTCTGTCTCACATTCACACACATTGACACTTGAATGATTGCATTGGAAGCAACTCGGGGTTCGGTATGTTTCCCAAACATATTTGGTGTGCAGTCTGGAGCAGCGACGGATTGAACCACCAACCTTCCCATTAGTAGATGAGCTGCTTTACCCCTGATCGGTCATAAGAATGAAGATAAACATGTGCACAAGTAGCTGTGGACAAACAAATATAACCCTTCATAATGTTTCTGTGCAATAAAAGATTATAGCTTTCTTCTCCTTCATATTTCAAATTATGAAGGAGAAGAAAAAGCAATCTCTACAGGGTCACCTAGAGGTCGATGTAGCTTACAGTAATACAGTCTTCTTTTTGACCACATTATAAAAATCTGGAAATAAGTAGCTACTACCATATAAACTTTTTTTTCAGTCTTCAAGATTATTTTTATTGGTGGGCATCTTTAATTCATTTACAAGTATAAAATGTTAACAGTAAGCTGCTTTAATCCAAGGAATCTAATTAATTTGTTAAGACTAACTAGCAGAAAGTCAAATCCCATTAGACATGACCAGTGTGCTCGGAATAGATGGGACAGACTCCAAAACAAAGAAATTCCCAAACAGCTGCAGTTCAGGGATGGTATTTCTCAAATTTACCTCAGGATGGGGACTCACACTCAGTCTTTTTGGTTGGTCACAGCAGAGTGAAAGTGATGACATCCTACATCTGTGGTAGAAGTGTATGGGATATACAAACTTCATTGGCATGATTTAAATCTGTGGATTGTTTATATTCCAGGAATTACCTCAGAGCACAAACTGGAATAAAAGTGTTAAATCAAATCTGGTTTAAAAGAAAAGGCAGTAAGTCTGTGTTTCTTTATCATAATAATAATTATAATAATAAGACAGTTGAGGTTTTTAATAAACTATTCTGAGTATTTTTTTTTGTTCTGGGAATGCAGTAACAGTCTGAAATTAGCCCAAGGAATCTGCTGAACATGGCAGGACCTGTCTGGATGGCTTGACCCTCTCTAATCCAGAGCAGCCTAAGGAGAAATCCCACTGAAATTGACCAGCTGTCCTCATCTTCCCGCAGGAGACCCGCTGCAAAGTTTAAGCTGTCTGCTTTTGTCTTTTTGTCAGGCAGGATGAGTCGGATGTTTCTCTGAAGCCTAAGCTTAACTTGTTTTCTACCTTTGATTAAAGTCCAAAACTTGGCGCACGGATGATTTAATGAGGGGAAAGAGTACATCACCAAGTGAAGAAAGATGATGCAATGATAGAAGAAGCTCAAGAGGAAGAAAAATGAAGACTTTGGCAAAAGGGAGGAATGAAGAACTTCTGGAATACAAGCCTGATAAAGTGAGTACCTGTGTGACATAAAAGGAAATGATCTCATATAAAATCTTATGTATATATCAGCATATTTTTGAACAAATGTTTAATTAGGTATTAATTTGTGTCAAATATTATCCAGTATAATGGATGTTGAATTACATAACACAAGAAGACATCTGAATACAGGAAAATAAGTGATTTTTTAAAAACTGTGCAACTATTATTTGATTCAAATTATATATTTTTTGTTTTCACATCTTGTTCTCTTTGCCATGTAGTCTTTAGATTTCTTATGTAAAGAATCACATAAATGTAATTTCTTCCAAAATCCATTAAAAGTGATTCCATTCTTGTTAATATGAGTGCAAACAAATTAACATTATTATTAAAATTATTATTACTATTTTGCCCTAAAATAGGGCTCATTTCAGTTTAATTTAATTCGTCATCTGTTATGGAAAACCAAATCCTGAGCCTTAATCATTTAGCCAACATGCAGACACGCGCTTCTTGCTGTTTTTATGGCCATACGTTCGAATTTCTCATAAATGCAAAGACAACAACATGCAGAGCAGCGTGGTTTCCTTAAAAAAATCATTTCAAATGAAATGAGCTGCAGATCTTTCTCACATGTCATGCAGTAAGACTTGTTGGGGTGGTGATCAGCAAATCTAGCTGCATTCTGCATTTTTGTTTTGTAAGCTAGAAGCTGACTATTAAGATTCAATTACCCTGGCTTAACTTGAGTGAACATCATTGACCCCCAGGCTGTGATACTATCCACTCTCCTGATCGTTTTTGTTCTCTAAGAGAAATTCCACAGATAAGATAAGAACCCACTTAAGCTGAAGCAAAAATAAGAGAGACAGGGGGTGGAGGAGAGGTGAAACAGAGTGTTAGCCTGGTATAATTAGCTCTGTCTGTTAGGATCTACCTACCCCCCTAATCTATCACATATATATGTATCAAAATACAAATCCAATTCCCTTCACTGATCACTCGCTTGTCTTTTCCATGTATAAGATTTCAGACACCAGCAGGGAGAAAATGTTGTTGCATGGTCATAGCCGGGACATCGGGACTCGGGTGAAGTGGGCTGGGAAGTCACGTGTGATCGCAGGTTGCAAAGGTACCGCAGTGAGTGTATGCATCGATTCGTATCCCAGGATGTCATGCCACCTGGTTGACAAATCTCACTAGTTTTCCATATTAAACACATGCTATCCTGCACTGTTGTTTCACAATCCACCACCTGCATCATTACTGTACACCTAGTGATAATGGTCCTCTTTTAAAGTGCTGCAGAGTCTGGAGTAACTCAGAGTTTATCAGCCAGGAAAGCAGGCTATGTTTTACTTAGTTTTTACTGACTGATTCATTTCATCTTCACTTGCTTTTTACTTTAAAGTTTACTTGCTGGTTAGATTTCGGCACCAAATACAACTTGTTTTGGCTTAAGATAGGTTCACGGTTTGGACCAGTGATAATCATTCACTCATGCATGACTCCCTGCTTCATATTTACTGAGTTCTATGAATAATTTTCTCTGCACCATTAAAAGCACCATTGCTGTTACATAGTCAGAAGGTGGCAAAAGAAAAAAGGTTAAATAATGACAAAAATACTGACACACAGCATTGTATTAAACACAGAACATATTTTTTCCAAAATTAATACACAAAGTTAGTAGTGTCATGTGCTCCTCTCTTTCCTCTCATCTGTCTGCCATTTTTGATCCATGATACTATACAGGGGTTGGGGAGTGACCACTGGTTGTACACGACATTTAACGAGGCATTGTGGGATACTTTGAATTCAGGTGTAGTGAAAGTGCTATAAAATCTCTATATAGTCAATACTTGCTATAAAGTGAGTAGTGAGTGATTTGCACACAGCCTCTGTTTGCTGCTGGGTGCAACTCTTACATCACCCATAGTGGGGAGCTGTTTGACAGAAAAGCAACGCATGCACAAGAGTTAGAATTAACACACCAAAATAAACACCGATTGCAACCCCACATTATGTTATTCTGGTGATTAGTTATTGACTGATTAGGCATGCGCAAGCTGACATACACATGCACGCATGGACTGTAATCCTAAATTGTGGCGGGATCAGTGCAGTTCAGCTCAGAGGGATCATCGTCTCAGCAGAGTTTTTAAAAGCTTAACTCGACGGCCAGCAGAACAAGAGCATTTTGACATTTTTGCAGCCGTAATTTCCCCCTCTGTGGACGGAGATGTCATCATTTGCACTGGTCATGTGTGAATGTTGGTTTGCATGTGTGTGTGAAACTGTGCAGTTTGCATATAGTAAAAAATGAAGCTGTATCAAATTCTTCTATTCCTTTTTTCTCCCCCTTCTTCATTGACTTTGTCCACATTTGGGATCATACGAGTTTACTCGTAAATCTTCTTGAGTCACCGCTGCGAGCACGGACAGCTGTGCTCGTAAGATCATCTCGTCAAGAATACTTAATCTTGGCTTTGAGATTAAATCGGTCTGCCTCCATCTAGCTACCTCGGTGGGCTGTGTGCAGGATATTTCCACATGTTGGCTTTTCCACAGCAGTGCTTTGGTATCGACGGGTGGCGAGCGGGGAATAGTAGGCTGTCATACTGATTTGAGAGAATGGTTTAGTTAAAAGTTTTGGAAACATAAATCGTAGATTAAGCTGAGAATGCCGGCCCATTTGAGTAACTGGGTGTGCTTTTATTTTATAGACTTTAAACGAAATTATGACTGCATGTGGTATTTCTTTTCACACTTTCTCACTTTTTCCCCTCTACTCCTGAAATACACAAATGTGGGTCGTTGATGTGTTTCCAAATCTGCAGCTTGTTGTCTCTTAGTAGGTTGTGATGGCACACAATGTGTTCTCAGCTTTTATTACTTTAGCTGAGTGCATGGTGGTAAGGCATTGCACATTTGTTTTAACTAAGAGTCCACGGTCTGCAACCTTTGGAGTCAAGTGGTGTTGAATAGTAGAAGTAGAATAGTTTCTGTAATCTGGAAGTGGGGAACACCTGAGATTAATTTGTAACAAATTTGTAGCAAATAGTTGTCAACATCACAATTATTTAAATAAGCACTTCTTCCTTTGAAAAACATGATTTATAGTGTACTTTCTTTCTTGCTAACCCAGCCCAGACCAAACGTGGAACAGTCAACAGGCAGGCATTGCCTAATGAAAATGACTGTTTGCCTGTTCAGTGGAAAAGTTCTTGCTCGTTGTTATTCATGCCTGCTAATGGTAAGTAGAGAGCAAACACTGATAATAGAAGCTGATGAAGGAGGTGTGAAGCGAGAGTGGATCAGGAGGGGAGGGGAGAGGATGAGAGGAGGGACTGGAAAACAGATGCTGGTGCAGCAGCAGCAGCAGCGCAGCATGCTCGCTACCATCCCTCCCTCATCAGGGCCCCTCCCCTTCCGTGCCCCTCTGTCGCTCCCTCACTTGCTTTTGGTCCCTCTCATAATCTTTGCCCACTATCTCCCAGCGCAGAGAGGCTCGTAAGCCGAAGCCCTCAACAGCCTCTCTGGTTTTCCTGCAATTTGCCATCAAATCATGGGATAGTGGTGGAGTTTTCTTCCCCATCAGGTGTTGTTGCTCGAATTTGGAATATGGCTGTGAAGCTCTGTGTACACTTTTCCTCTCTCCTGCGGGGATTACCACAGAAATAGTGTGTGTGCATGTGCTTCTGTGTGTGCTCAGCACTATGCCTATTTCTGATGGTGTTGAATGGACCGGCAGAAGTGCATCACCATGAGAGGGAGTCATCATCACCGAGGGTGTGGGTGTCAGCACCTGTTTAGAAAACTACTCAGCAAATGTGGCTGCTGCTTTGTCAAAGCCAGAGGTACGTAGAAGTTTTACTGCAGGTTTATTCATCTGTTGTTGCGGTGTCTGTAAGATGTTGCAGAGTGTTCATATTTTGTAATATGAGGAGATGCATTCAGACTCTGTAGTTTCACTGCAAAGTAAGAGCTTTTATTCAGTTATACAATATAATAAAGACCATCGATCCTTCCTCTTTTACTTTTGATTTTTAATCTTTTCATTATTTGCATGTATCTTTCATCTGTTCGGTTTCGGGTAATTTTTAATATTTTCCATTTCATTGTACGGGAAAACAGGAAACAGGAAAGTTTCAGGTGAAAAGTTATGCAGACTTTTCAACCAAAAATCTCTTCCCTCGACTTCAGCTGTTAGAAGATTTATATGAACACTAATGTGTTAATCCTATGGATGGAGGTAAACTGCCAAGAAGAATGTTTTTCAAAAAAATTGATCTGAATGTTACCTGCTTTTGGGATACTGAGACATTCCAAAATCAGTTGAGAGACATAATCTCGTTAGCGTGTCCTGGGTCCACCCTGGGGTGGAACCTGAAACATCTCCCTAGGAGGCACCCTAGCCAGATGCCCAAACCACCTTAACTGGCTCATTTTGATTGAGCTGAGCTCCTCCAGAATGATTGAGTTCCTAAGCTATCTCCTGACCTTGGAAGAACCCAGATGCCCTTCGAAGGATACTCATTTCTGCTATTTGTATCCACGGTCTTATTCTTTTGGTGACTACCAACAGTTTGTTATCCAAAGGTCAGGGTAGGACTGTAGATCAATCAGTTAATAAGCAGCTTTCACTTCACACTCAGCTGTCTCTTGACCACAACGATTCCCTCACTTGTGATCACAAGATACTCTAACTCCTCCACTGGGGGTAGCAACTCATTCTAACTGAGAACCATGCCCTCTGTCTGGGAAGTCCTAATTCCCATCCCAGCCTCTTCACACAGTCAGTGAAGCTAACATGACCATAGGGTAAACCCTTTGCCCCTAAAATGTCATGTCCATACAAATTATGAACAGAATCTCTGACAAAGGGAAGGCATATAAAGTCCTACACCAACTGGGAGCTAGTCTTAATCCTGGGAATCTGGACCAAGCTCTCACAACAGTTATTCATGGACCAAATAGCACAGAGATATGCCTTCTCCAAATCCACACCATACATGTAAACTTTAAACCTTCTGACTCAAAGGTTCAGTTAACAGACTCCTCTATCCAGTAACATGGTAAAAACCTTGCTACGTAGGCTGAGGACTGTGATCCCCTGAAGCTGGAACATACTCTGCAGTACCCTCGCTTAAAAAGCGGGACCACCTCTTCGGTCTGCTAACCATTGGTACTATTTCAGAACTCCATGCAGTATTGCAACAGATACATCGAGATGCTCGAGGATGTCAGGGCATATCTTATCCAGTTTTTCATACTGTGACCATGCGTATGAACAAATGATCAAGGTCTGGCTGTCCTAGTATATTTAGGAAGTCTTTAAAACTACTACCACTATAACTACTACGATTACTACTGCTACTAATAACAGCTGTTTAAATTTTGTCTTAAATATTGTCCGAGTGCACTGTTAGTAAATGACGTCTGCTGGGCCCAGCCTTGCTGTGGTGTGAGGTGTGAGCTCCTGGATCAGGGCCATGTTCTCAGAATACCCCCACTATGTCATTTACTAGTCCATGGCGTGATTTAGGGATGAAGGTGACTTAGTTAGATTTAAGAAAGCATTGTGGTTTGTGTTAAAATATGACCCTTTGCATCATTGGAACATTTGCAACATTAACCTTGCACACTGAACAATAACACGTAAGGGTACTCGATGCATTAAAATTTGATGCCAAGGGGTTCTGACTAAGTCCATATTTCATTATGACATACCTGTGTTGTGTTGGTTGCTGTAGAAATTCCCTTGTTTTCTTGTTGGCAAAAAATAATGAATCACTTCCACAAAAAGCCTTTGACAAACAAACTGCATTTCACTGGATTTCCTTATTTGTTTGATTAAGGTTTAGTTTACTATGGATATGCCCATAGCCATGGCTAGAAAAGATTTTTTCACTTTTGGTTTTGTGTGCCACAAACTTTAAATACTGAAAGCATTATGTTAGTAAAATTTCTCATCTGGTTGTTTCTCATGTTAGATGCATTTTTGAGTGCTGTTCTATGTAGAAAAAATCATTTCCCTAATACTGTGACACTGCCTCATAGCTAATGCGGCTGTAAATACACACATATTAAGACATGCACACACAAAGGCACATGCATAGACACAGAGCCATGTCCCACAACTGCAACCCTTAAATCCTCTGTTGTTCCAGTTGTTTCAGGAAGTGATTACAGGGCAGCTCTCCGCACTGAGCTGTGCTGCTGTGGCAGACCCTGCAAACAGGCATGTAAAATGTGAAAATGAAAGCAGCGTTGCGTTGCCTCGCTTTCTCACCTCCTGGTTTCCTTTGGGATACTCATCTTCTTAGTGATGTGATTCCCCCCCACCCCCCCCAGACATTTCTAAAAATATCTGTTTTCTATTTGTGGATCAGTCATAGATGACACTAAAACACTAACTGCTTTTTAACATCTTTTTGCTCATGCCTTTTATTTATTCAGTATTTCTTTTTTCTTCTTCTCATTTTATAGTGTTTATCTTGTTTGGTATGGAGATTTCTCCTTTGTTTTACAAGACCTCATTCTTCTCCTTCACTCTGTGATCCTACTCATTGATTGCTCATTTCATTTGGCACAATGTCCAAGTGCTATTTATAAAGACAGAGAAACACTTCCAGTTAAAGTATTTTTGGGTAACTTGCTTGGAAATCTACAGTGTTTGGTGTGTCACCAGACATTCTTTCACTGTGGTGCAGAAACTGCCTTGATTAATAGCCAATTAGCCAGTGTGTGTGACATCATCCTTGCCAGCATGTGTAGAAGTAAACCCGATGAGTAACAAGCATGAAAGTGTCTAGTTTCACAGATCACCTCCATATACAGGAGTTTACACACTCACTTAGCCATCTTACACTTTTTTGGGTAATGGTATGTTTCCTGCTGAACTAAATGTCTGATTTTAACCAGATTTACATCACAGCATAAAGTCTGTGAAGGTTCTCAGTCATCCAGGTCATCGTAGTCAAAGGAGCTTGCAAAGAAAAGCGTCTGGACTTCTTTAAGTTACTTGAAGACGTTTCACCTCTCATCCGAGAAGCTTCTTCAGTTCTAAGGTCAAATGGTGGAGAGTCCCAGATATAAACCTAGTGGGAGTATCCCCCCACAGAGGGACAAAAGGACCCCCTGATGATCTTCTAATCGCCTGAGCCAAGGTGTGAAACTGGGTGTGGGTCCCAATCAGCCAGAGTTTCGGGTGTGTTCATTGTGAAACCTGGCCCCACCTTATCATGCGAATTCCTGAGGTCAGATGGCCCAGGATGTGAGTGGGCGTTAAGGCGTCTGGGAAGGGATCTCAAAACTGGATTATAAATGGCAGAGAGTTGGTGTCGTAAACCCCCGCCTCTGTTCAAAGATGGTCGCTCACAGTGGACATAGATGGCTTCTTTCACTCCTCTTTCAAACCATCTGTCCTCTCTGTCCAAAATGTGAACATTGGCATCCTCGAAAGAGTGTCCTTTATCCTTAAGATGCAGATGGACTGCTGAGTCTTGTCCTGTGGAGGTGGCTCTTCTGTGTTGTGCCATGCGCTTGTGAAGTGGCTGTTTGGTCTCTCCAATGTAGAGGTCTGGGCATTCCTCGCTGCACTGTACAGCATACACCACATTGTTAAGTCTGTGTAAGAAAAGAAGACCAGACACCAACGAGGGAGGATAAGAAGGACAGACGCAACAACATTGTCATCCCCTATGTAGCCGGTGTATCAGAAAAACTTAGGAGAGTTTTCTCCAAGCATGACATCCCGGTGCATTTCAGACCCAGCAACACGCTCAGACAAAAACTGGTTCACCCGAAAGACAAAACGCCAAAACACAGACTTAACAATGTGGTGTATGCTGTACAGTGCAGCGAGGAATGCCCAGACCTCTACATTGGAGAGACCAAACAGCCACTTCACAAGCGCATGGCACAACACAGAAGAGCCACCTCCACAGGACAAGACTCAGCAGTCCATCTGCATCTTAAGGATAAAGGACACTCTTTCGAGGATGCCAATGTTCACATTTTGGACAGAGAGGACAGATGGTTTGAAAGAGGAGTGAAAGAAGCCATCTATGTCCACTGTGAGCGACCATCTTTGAACAGAGGCGGGGGTTTACGACACCAACTCTCTGCCATCTATAATCCAGTTTTGAGATCCCTTCCCAGACGCCTTAACGCCCACTTACATCCTGGGCCATCTGACCTCAGGAATTCGCATGATAAGGTGGGGCCAGGTTTCACAATGAACACACCCGAAACTCTGGCTGATTGGGACCCACACCCAGTTTCACACCTTGGCTCAGGCGATTAGAAGATCATCAGGGGGTCCTTTTGTCCCTCTGTGGGGGGATACTCCCACTAGGTTTATATCTGGGACTCTCCACCATTTGACCTTAGAACTGAAGAAGCTTCTCGGATGAGAGGTGAAACGTCTTCAAGTAAACTTAAAGAAGTCCAGACGCTTTTCTTTGCAAGCTCCTTTGATCACAGCATAAAGTTAAACAGGGTTGTACCTGCAGCAAGGGAAGGATTCAGTTTTCTCTAAGACAAAGCAGTTTTATTTATAGTGCATATTTTACACAAACAATGCCCTAAAATCATGGAACAGGAAACACGGTTGTGATATATTTCTACATCAGTGTTTGTTGGGAACCATTAGCTACACGATGCAAACAATAATGTGTGCTTCTGGCATGTGCTCAATGGTCAATGTGATGCTTACTTTTTATCTTTTCACTCTAAACTCTGTCCTTAACCTTACCTACAATGAGGCAAGATGGCGTACGCTGTGAAGGTATTTTAGCACAGCAGCAGCAGGAGAAACTGATCACTGAGTAGCTCGTGTATTTAGCAATAGACGTTAGCAGGAACAGTGTGTGTAAGTAACCAGTATGAGTAAAAGCGGGTTAGTTCAAAGTTATTTTTTATTCTTAGGTAATGCAAGCACTGAGGAGAGCCCATAGTCTGTGTCTTAAATCATCACTTATTGTACTTCATGTGTACAATAAGTTAATATCTTGCTGTAAGACTTTATGCAGGAAGTTGTGTACGTGCTGTTGACACACTGTTTTGTTCCACTGTGGATCTTTCATGGTTTGATATTGTAGTGAACTGCCCACACAGAATTCATTTACACTCATGTAAAATTAATGTAATTCAACATTCAGTTCAATTCAAGTTTATTTTGTAGAAATCCATGAGGTGCTTTTTACTGTAAGGCAAAGACCCTACAGTGTTACCAACAATCAGACCACCCTTTATGAGCAAGTGACAGTGGGAAGGAACATCTCCCTTTTAAAAGACTTCTGGCAGACTCAGGGAGGGGCATCTGTTTGCTGTGATCGGTTGGAGGGGTAACAGGAAAGAGAACAGCAGAGAGAGAGAGAGCAGAGGGAGACAGGACAAAACAAACCTTGTGGGGGAAAAAATGCATGTAGTGACTCGCTGCAGTGGTGTATTAACACATAGGGAGGGAAAAATGGTGAGTGGAGAAGAAGTGCTAAGAGGACCTGCAGCAGTCTGAGCCTATAAGAGCAGGATAACTAAAGGATGGCCTATGGTCACCTGATCCTGTTTCCTGGATGTCTGTTTCCTGAATCCAAACTGGGAGCTTGTTCCACAGGAGAGGGCCCTGATCGCTGAAGGCTCCGGCTCCCATCAACTTTTAGAAACTCTAGGAACCACAAGTAAACCAGCAGTCTGAGAGCAAAGTGATCAGTTTGTATAATATGGTACTATGAGGTCTTTATGATATGCCATTAAATAAACAGGGCTTTAAGTTGCGGCTCATGTCTAAACAGGTGTGTATTTTGTGCACAGGTAGGTCTTGATCAGATCCTGTTTAAATCTATTTTACTGGAATAATTATAACTTCATGCCTACATGATAAGTCCTCTTTGTGGTTAAGGAGTAAAAACACTCATTGACATATAAACAGGCATATTCCTCTCTGTGTGTATTGCACTGGATATATACTTCTGTGGGTGTACACAGAAAACATACACCTTGCTTGATTTGTATTTTTAATGACAGAAGAAGTATAAACTGAGACTGCAGTGATCATCATTTCTTCCATCAGCAGGAAGATAATGTGACGCACAGATGAATAATCAGCTCCCTCACATGACGCTTAATGAGATGAAAACACTGAAATAAATGAAATAAATGAAAGCGCATGTTGGCATCTGATTATTAAGAGAGATATTCTATGAAATTATACAATCAATTTAATTTCCTGGATGGATAATACTTTATGATGTAAACTGTAACTTTAACTGTAATTAAGCGTTCAGTTATGTTGCAAAATGTTTAACATAACTTTTAAAGCATTAGAAAATTAGAATTAGATAATACGTACCGATTGCTGTCACTCACTGTGAGCCAGACATGGTACTAATTCAAAATATTTAAGTGAGTTATTTGAACACTCAGTTGCAAAAGTTATTCAGTTATTCTTTCTGTGCACACATCAAGGAAATGTGGTCAGTGCTGACACTGGTCAGGAGACTAACTATAAAACTAGAGAATGGGAGGACCTGCACTTCTTTAAAGTGGAAAAATATCAAAGTAGCAAGTTAAATGCTCAAAAAAGGTCAAGAGGCCTCCTTTTCCTTGATAACTGACTATGAATGACTCTGGATGTGATTCCAACTGGGGTAAGATTTTCTGACTCACTAGAAGCTTTAGAAATAATCCACAACTACCCAGATGGTCTACTCCAGTTCAGTGAGTCAGTTTCTGCCCTCACATATCAAACTCCATACTGTAGTAAAATATGCTGGCAGAGATCAGTGCACCAGAAAGGATTACTGTTGGAGTGAGTGACCCCTCCTTAATGTTTTGGTCTCATTTACTGTCATCTCCTTCCATCTGGGCATGGATGCAGAGAAAATTATCCTCTTCCAAACTCTAATCTGTCCATGGATCTGTATGTCGTTGAGCATTTATGTTGTGAAACCACCTTAAATCAACAGGGTTGCAGAATATAAAACTATGTATTTAAAATAAAAATCTTATGTCTGTAATGTCTGATGCATTAGCAGCATGCATCCTTGCATGCACTTCCAACACTCCCTTAAGTCCTGATGGTGGTCCAGCTGTTGCTCTGTTGGAAAATGACACCTTACATAACAATTTCAAACAAACATGACCGGCTGAGTTGCTCAGCTCAGTGCTGATCTGGATGTCAAAGAAGCCACTATGAATACCAAGAGTCATTTCAGGGTAAATGTTAGTGTATTTGCAGAAAAACGAGCAGTGATTTGTACATACCTCATTTTAACAGATGTTGGGGTGGTTGACAGCATTCATGAATGACCTAACCTTGATAGTTGTTTTTTTTTTTATTTAAAAAAAAAAAGGAGACCAGATGGCAGTCTCTGCTCGGGGTTGTTTGTAGTGACCCGTTTGAATTTGTTCTGTACTTATTTGGATCACATAGTTGTTGAGATGCTGATAAAGATGCTGCAGTCACTTAACTGATTGAAACATCTGCTTTGAAAATAAAAAAAATTAACTGAAAAAAACCACAATTTTATACTGTGCGTGATTTTGGCTGTAGCACTCACCAGTGATGTGACTCTGCTGTGGTCCAGAGAACTAATATATGCATTCCTTATCCTAACTTGTCATCTTAGTAGTTTCCAGCTGACAGCGGGCAACATGCATGGTACACCCGGACAGGGTCGACATCTGTCACAGTACTGATGAGAAAGGGACACAGAAAAGCATCCAACCCATGAAGGCACAGTGAAAATATGCAAGCGTCAGTCAGATTTGAACCCTGAACTTGCTTGCTTACTGCTGTTCCACAGTTTGTTTGTTTGTTTTTAACATAAAGAGAAGACAGTTAAAAACCTAATCGTTAGTACTGGATAATGTCTTCTAGCTGTTTTACTTCTTGTTCTCACCTTCTAATGCATCTATTTTCTGTGTCCTTCATCCTCTAAATTCATCTTGTTTTGGATTCACCGTTATTTCTTTTACATTTCCAGACTCTTCCATTATTTTTGGTCAGCATGTTCATTTAGAATATAAGCAAGCTGTTGACAAGTTCATCTCTGAACGTGTCAACAATCCCAAACTCTAAACAGACACAAACACCTCCACTCTGTCTAAATCATCCCATTACAGAAATCGGCTTGTGTTATTCACTGCATGAATAAAGCAGCAGACAATTGTTTTAGTATATAATCTTACTTGAATGCAGCCTCCATTAAATGTATTGTTTTGTTTTGTAGGATATCTTCATGCCGGCTGAAAGCATCAGTCGGTATCACTAATCGTGCAAATATCATGAATAGTGCATTTAATATTTGTCTGTTTTTGTACACAGGGAACAGTTTTTTTCCCAGTCTTTTTTAAAATAAAAGGAGTTAAAATGGAACAGGAAAAAAAATCCCACATGATTTAGTATTTTATTGTCAGTATGGTGTCTTGTTTAATGGCTGCATCAGGCAGTTTTGGCAAATGGCTGACCCAGTTTTCCACTGGCTTCTAGAAAGCTTGTTATTATGATTACAGCTTACATAAATGTGCTGACAGGGAAGAGTGGCTTCTGGGAAGAGTCCAAAATGACAAAATGGGGCTCCTGAAAGATTTCATTTTGCTACGATCAGCAAAACAAAGTGAAATATTAAGGTTGCAGCTCTTGATTAAAACCGTGTGGTTCACGATTTGATACCAGTTTCCACAGTGGAGAGACTTAAAGCTGGAAACAAGATCCAGCTGTGGTGTTAAATGGTGTCATTGCTGGTACTGGTCCAGGCTGAGCTGCTGACTGAGAACATTCAGTGCAAACATGATGATCTCAGTTGTGACTATTTTAAAATGCTTTAATTTGTGTTATCAGAAAGGTTTGATCCTATGAACATGATATATATCCGGGGGTCACTAGCTATATTTACCAGAAGAGTTCTGACATAGTTGCACATTTCAGAGGAAAATGCTGTATCCTGCATTTAACTGTGGTAAGCATATTAAACTGATGACGTACTGGCTATCTTGCTTTTACTCTCTAGTGAGCAACTAGCCACTTTTTTTTTGTTTTTTTTAAGAAAATGCTCTACAATGACAAGATAAAACATTAGTTTTCCATAAAAATATTTAACTAACAATAAATAATATAACACGATATATAAACAAGTTCATTTTCTTCATAATGCCAACTTTAACTTTTTATACCTACTTTTTTAACAAAATGATGTGAATACTACTACACTACTACAACCCCAATTCCCCAAATTTGGAAAAAAAAAAAAATGCAATCATTTGTAAATCTCATAAGTGGATATTTTATTCACAATAAAACATTTTTTAGAATTTGATGGAAGCAGCGCATCTTAAAGAAGTTGGGACAGGAGCAACAAAAGGCTGGAAAAGTTAGTGGTCCTCAAACAGCTCACAACAACTGGCAACAGATCAGTTTTGGGACTGGGTGTAAAAAGAGCATCTTAGAGAGGCAGAGTTCCTCGGAAGTAAAGATGGGCAGAGATTCACCAATCTGCAAAAAACTACATCTACAAATTGATGAACAATTTCAAAATAATGCTCCTCAATATAAACTGTGAAGGCTTTGAATAGCTCATCATCTACAGTACGTAATATCATTAAAAGATTCAGAGGGTTTGGAGAAATCTTTGTGTGCAAGAGACAAGGCAGAAAATCAGTATTGGATGTTGTGTATTTTGTTCTTGGGCAGCACTGCTTTAAAAACAGGCATGATTCTGTCATGGAAATCACTGCATGGGCTCAGGAACACTTCCACAAATCACCGTGCCATCCACAAATGCAGATTAAAGCTCTGTGATGCAAAGAAGAAGTCACATGTGAATATGATCCAGGAACATTGCTGGCTTTTCTGGGCCGAAGTTCGCTTAAAATTGCCTGAGGCTACAAGGTGGAAACTGTTCTGTGGTCAGACAAATCAAAATTTGAAATTCTGCTTGGAAAACATGAAACAGAAGAGAGCAAGACCATGAAAAGCTTCTGATAGTATCCATGGTTTGGCAGCTTACTTTTATTTGACATTTTACACAGTGCTCCAATTGTTTTTTGGTGCTGGGTTTGTATTTCCTTTAATGCATAACAAAATAAATCAAATTATCTAGTGTTGAGTAAAAGAATGTTAAAATAGGAGAGATCTTTTTAAAAAAAATATTATTATTTTACAAAAGTATTGCTTTAACTACATTTTCCTGTGAATTTGCACAACAAATGCACGCAAGTCAACTTTTACTATAACATTTCCAGTTGAATTTATTTAGTCTTTCCTTGTGAGAACAGACCAGCTCTGGTATTTAAAATGATTTAGTGCCCGTAGGTACAGTAGCTGCAGCTACTGAAGTTACAGTGTGGGCTAAAGACAGGAAATTGAACATTTTTGTGCAGAATTCTGTCTGCAACATTTGACCTATGAGGATATACCCTGCAATTAGCTCCTGGACTTTATTCATGTTCTCTTCCCCCCCTTCTTTCTTGCTCCTTTTGCAGCAGAGTCGTACTCTGTGGCAGGCAGTGATGGCAGTATCACTCCCTCAGTGGGCTCTGTGCCTCACCAGGCCTCAGGCTGCTCCAGTCCCTGCTCGCACTCCTCGTCTGGAGGCTCACGGCACCCTGTCACCACTCTGAAGAAATGGCTTACCAATCCCGTCCGCAAGCTGAGCTCTGATGCCAGAAGTGGAGCGGGAAAAGGCGAGAAGCAGATGTTTGGGTCAGATGGGAGGCAACCAATGTTGATCCTTTCCCACACTGAAACTCAACAAAGGCCTATGGAAGTGCACAATAACTACACCATCCTCACCTCTGGAGACACAGTTAGTATTTAAGACAGACATATAAACTCATTTACGGTACTGAGATATGCTATATTAGTATAATGATATATTTATTCCTAATTACAGTTTATTTTTGTTGCCAGGAGTGGAAAGATGGCCTGTTGAATCCAGCAGCTCATTCTCCTTTACATCCAGCTTCTCCGAGCTACTTATCGGACCTCCTCCAAGGCAGAGACGCACAGAGTCTAGTAATGATGTTACGCCTAACCTGTCTTACCTTTACACACCCATAAATGCAACTGATTCAAAGCCTCTTTCTATCTCAGCAGTTAAACACCATAAATAGGTCTCATAGAAGTCATAAAAGTAACTCTGCTAGAAGCACACATTTAAAATTCATCGATATCAGACACAGGCAGTAAATGTTTCTTTTGCATGCTGTGAATACAACCTGGTACATTGATGCACATGAAGAAAAAAAATAACTAACAATTTTGTTGTGTATTTGTGCAATAAATACTTGAAAGGGTAGTTATGATGGTTCTCAGAAGAAGCAAGACCCAAACATAGGACACACAAGACACAGGGAAAACTCAAAATCCAAGAAAACAAATCCTGAAATGGGCAGAAAAAAGGAAAAAATCCCAGAAGTGATACACTGAGAAATCTAGGAACAAACATGCGCACAAAAGCTTGACTATTATCCAGACAAGTCAGTCTGGTAAGTGAGACATGGACAGCTGATGGCATATATTCTCAGGGGACTGACTGACTAATTGAATGCAGGTTGTCCAGAAAAAAACAGAACAAAGGTTGGAAGTACAACTGAGAGGTCGTAACCAAGGATAACAAAATAAAACAGGAAATAACTCACACAGTAAGCACAGCAGGAATGCCAAAACATGACAATACTAATTCATTTATTATTCCATGAGTTATCAGCCCATCATTGTCATCTAAATGATCTATGTCACTTGTGGGCAGTTAAGGACTGAACATTGATCCACAACAGAACACATTAAATGACTACATTAGAGGTTTAATTGAATTCACCCACAAACATACATGTGTGCATGAAGAGCTTTGTATTCCAACCCATATTTGGTGATTTAAAAATCGGAAGTATCAGTCAATATTTTTGAATCTTTCATACATAAAAAACAATGAGCTCATTTCTTTAACATGGTGGCTCTATATTGTAGTGGTTTATGTATTTGCAGAACAAGCAAAAGACCCCGGAAGTAGACATAAACTCTTATATTCCTTGGGGATTGCAACAGGAAAGGTATCTGGTGTAAAATATATATACATATTTACATTTTTGTTGTTAACGAGTCCTTACTAAAATAATGTGACAATGCAATTTAAAAAATAGTCTTGTTTAATTGTCACAACAAGTTTGAATTACTCATTTACAGTCTACTTGACTCCAGATTTGCTTTTTTTGTCGTGTTCAAAATACGTGTTGCAAACAGGGAGGTTCCAGAGCGCCCTCTCCCGGACAAACTATGCAACATCAACACTCATAATATGGTTGACGGGTGTTTCTGTAGTCTCTTGTTTACTTTTTAAATTGTCAAGTACTTGCCGTTTTAAATGCCAGTACAGATATTGTATATTGGCAAACAGCTAATATTATCTGATAACATTGTCCCTGCACTAATCGTAAGGGCTCTTAGGTTATTGCTGTGAGAAATCTTCTGCTGTTGCTAGCCATCCATTTTCACTCTGGCTCTCACTGTAACTTATAGATAATATTTTATAGTGTAATCTTCACATGGTTTATCCAAAGCACACTCTCTGTTGCCGCTAATTATATTCACAGTATTCACTCACTATTTCTTAAGGGATTCGCTAACTTAGCTTGTAGCCAACTTGGTAGCTGCATGGCCCTCTTGCACCTTCCTGTTCTGTGTGTCAGATGTTTAGTTACTCCTCGGTGTCCTTTAGTAATAATGATACTTGTAATAAATGTAGCCTCTTTGCAGTTTTTTTGCAGGTAGCTTAGCCCCGTTAGCTCTCAGAAGATGCTGTAGATATTACGGGTACTGCACTGCAGTTGTTTGTATCATATCTATCTAACAGACTCCAATTTGTTCATGTAAATGGAGAGTCCTCTTCATACACTGATGTTAATTACGGAGTTCCACAGGGTTCAATGCTAGGACCAGTTCTGTTTACATTATACATGCTTCCCTTAGGCAATATCATCAGAAGGCATAGCATACATTTTCACTGCTACGCAGATGACACCCAATTTTATCTGTCCGTTAAGCCAGATAACACACACCAATTAGTTAAACTGCAGAAATGTCTTAAAGACATAAAGACCTGGATGGCCTCAAATTTTCTGCTTCTAAATTCAGATAAAACTGAGGTTATTGTACTCGGCCCTGAAAATCCTAGAAATGCTGTTTCTACCCAGATACTTACTCAGGATGGCATTACCCTGGCCTCCAGCAACATTGTGGGGAATCTTGGAATCATTTCTGACCAGGATATCTCCTTCAGACTGTAGGTTTACTTGTGGCTCCTAAATAATTTAAAAGCAGAATGGGAGGCAGAGCCTTCAGTTTTCGGGCCTCTCTTCTGTGGAACCAGCTTCCAGTTTGGATTCAGGAGATAGACACACTCTCTACTTTTAAGATTAGGCTTAAAATTTTCCTTTTTAATAAAGTATATAGTTAGGGCTGGATCCGGTGACCCTGAATCCTTCCTTAGTTATGCTGCAATAGGTCTAGGCTGCTGGGGGATTCCCATGATGCATTGAGTCTTCTTCAGTCACCTTTTTCACTCACTATGTTTTTACACCTCTCTTCATCTATTTTTTTTTTGTTATTATTAATCTCTTGCTCTTTTCCACAGCATGTCTTTGTCCTGTCATCATTTACTCACGCCAACCAGTTGCATCGGATGGCTGCCCCTTTCTCAGCCTGGTTCTGCCGGAGGTTTCTTCCTGTTAAAAGGGAGTTTTTCCTTCCCACTGTCGCCAAAGTGCTTGCTCATAGGGGGTCATATGATTGTTGGGGTTTTCACTTTCTTTGTATTACTGTAAGGTGTTTACCTTACAATATGCAACGCCTTGAAGCAACTGTTGTTGTGATTTGGCACTATATAAAAGTTGAATTGAAATTCAATTAAAAGCTGGAATACACCCTTGACATGCCACTAGTCTGTAGTGGGGGGCTAGACATAGCTCTATAGAGTATCATTCAGATTTATCTTATGTTAGCTCCCTGATTAAAATGTAAATTCTTAAAGTAATGGTTCTCCTCTGTTAGAGACTCCGCATGTGCCTCTCTTTCCTGCTCTCAGGCTGTGTGTCAGACTGTTGAGAAAGCCTAACAGAAAACAGCTTTTAGCCAGAATATGAGAACTGAACAACAGGAGTACACCTGCCAAGTGTTAGGAAGATCAGATGAAAGATTCTTGAGAAACACACACTCATATGCACACTCCAAAAGCCCTTCGTTTATTATACATTTTTTTTCCTCTGTGTATGTTACTAATTCAAGTATTTTGACTCTCTGACTGCAATTTGACAATCAAAAGAAAAAAAAACAAGCAAACAAAAAAAAAAAAACTACCTAGATTAAGCATCAACAGACCTGTAACATAGCTGGGTATAAAAATAGCATCTTAAAGACGCAGTGGGTCACCAATTTACAAAAAAGTGTGGAACAATTTCAGAATAATGTTCCTCAATGTAAAATTGTAAAGACTTATTGTAAAGAGATGAAATATGTCATCGTCTACAGTCCATAATATCATCAAAGGGTCACGGGACAAATCAGTATTGTGTGTACTATATGAAAGATAGGCATGATTCTGTCATGGAAATTACTGCATGGGTCAGGAACACTTCCAGAAAACATTGTCTGTGAACACAATCTGCCTTGCCATGGATGGATTCAGTTTAAAGCTCTATCATGCAAAATCAAATCAATAGAAACTCCACTGCCTCTTCTGGGCCATAAAAAAACATTTTATTAGACAGATTTTAAGGCAAATGTTTGATTTGTGAATTAAACAATTAATTGGGCAATTTGTTGGTTAAGAATATATTTTAAAAACACAAAAAACAGTAAAGTCCTCTGCACTTTCCCACAGATTTTCCATGGAGTGTCTCTTGTTATTAAATCTTCTGATAATGTAATGCAGAGCTTGTAGCAGATAATGAATAACTTAAAGCATAATTACACTTACACTGCACATGTCTCCATCTACATCCTGCCCATATAAAAGCACTCCTATTCATATACACCACCTGACCTTTGTGCATTATGACTCAATTTTGCTGCATTTTTCATGTGCATGCTCACACACAAATAAATATATAAAAGCACCGACAATATTTCTCAGAAAACCCTACACTGTACTGAGTAATCTTTGAGAGGGAGTGGAGTAGATTGAATCCTGTGGGCTTTCGTTGATCGCATCTGGAAGTAATTAAGTAAAGTAAACAGCCTTTAACAGGGTTAGGGTGCCAAAAGTATGCATGCCAAAATTAGAAGAAGAGCCTCAAAGGCAAGGTGAGAAACAGGTCTGTGGATGTTGGACACTTCTCCAAAGATGACAGAGTAAAGTTTTGTAAGCTTTGCAAAGGTGATAAGAGGAATTTTTAAATGATTAAAATAATCCTTTAACTCATAAAGCACATTGTTTTTCTTAATAAATGATTGCTCTCACTTTTAGCCTTTTTTAACTCATGGCCCTGCAGAAAAATGTCATTGCTTAGATACCTGTAGCTTCATATTTATTTTCAGTTATTAACTGTTTACTCTGCTGCTGCCTGGGTTACTATAAACAGTCTTACTGTCCCTTTAAAAGATTAGTTTAATAGTTTGGAAAATATATTGGATACATGGTTTGTATGGTCAGTATAACAAACATCCAAAAGGCAGTTAGCCTGGCGCAGAGACTAGTAACAACCATTAATCACCAGCATGTATGAGCAGCTCCATAAATTTGTTTGCACGCAAAAAGTCTGGACACTGTCAGGTGAATCGGGCCAGGATACTATGGAAAGTTGGGATGTTGTGTAATACATTGTCTAAAGTAGTAGCGCTTTGTACATGTGCTACTTGTACTTGCTGCTTTTTCTTTCAGTAATTTGAATAAATTAGAAAATGAAACTGTTTGCTGGAGAAGCCGCTGAGCTGCTCCCTGATCTCAGAGCATCACCAGTTATCTGACAGCACAACAGCAAGTCATTGCAGAACAGAGCATCCCTACAAACCAGTTGAGCTCCACACATTTGAATCATTCTCCAAATATAAAATGTACATTTGATCTACTTGACAACATGTTCTGATTCTGTAATAGGCTCTTGTTCACCGAGGCAAAAGATAAAAATTAGGATTCCAGTTAAATTCACATTAGATTACAGTGCTTTTAGGTGAAGAGTGATGTTTGTTGCTTAACAGCTTTCTGTGCATTTTTCAGTTAGCAGGCTCTCAGTTACAGTATATGACTTGACAAACTGCTCATTATTAACCTTGCTGTCTGCCCAACACTCTCCTCAGCAGCACAGAAAATGTGCTTATTATTCTCAGGTTACTCAAAATTGCCCCACTGATGTGTTTCCTGCGGCGATTACTGACTGGATGTGCCGTGCATGAAGCCTAATGATTTTAGTGTGTGTGAATGGATTGCTCCACAGCACTGTGTTGCAGTGGGGGAAGAAGTAACAGAATTTTTAACTAGCATGCAGATTAAAATACTGCTGTATCTACAATACTACTTGAATAAAAGTACCTAGAGTTACTTTTCTACTCTTTATTTCACAGTCATCCAGAGCACTTTAACCAACTGACCTCTCTGATTGAATGTAATACTGTATGTTACAGAAATGCCAAAAGATGTAATGTTTTCCTTTTGTGTTTTAGAGTCAAAGCATCAACACTCTGCAACGGGAGGACAGCTGTACTGTAACCGATGACTCAACCAGCCAGTGTTCTGGTACAGTGGACAGTGAAGAAGAGAGAAACATTGCTTTAGAGAAGAGCATGTAAGTCTAAAGCATTATACCAATGACTGTAACTTCTTTAACTTCTTTATCCCCTCAGGTCTGCTGAGGTCCATGGACCAGCTGCTCCTGTCGGTCCCAAAAACCCCTCTGAAAACCACGGGCAATCGTCCAATTTCAATTATTTCCCCCAAATTGTGGAATGATCCCCCTGCTCTTTTATCATTTTTCCCTTTTATAGATAAAGGCTATGTGTTTGCCCTTGTTTCATGCCTTTATGCTGAGAGAACTGTGACTAACTGTGATTGATATTTCGCACAGAGCCCTGAGATCATCATCAAGCATCTCGTTGAACTCTCAAAACTTGCAAATGCTTCTAATACAGTAGTCCTGTTTTTTAATGTTTGTCTTTCAGATACGTGCTAACAGAGCTGATAGAGACAGAAAGGCTATATGTTGAAGATCTTGGACTTATAGTGCAGGTATGCCTCACCTCAAATGATCTACTTATTAGTATTTATATAAGAAACACCTGACATTCCTTCATTTGTACCAAAAGCAAAGGAGTTTATTTCCCGTATAGAAATAAGCAACTTAGATACATATTTGTGTTTATACAGGGTTACATGGCCACCATGGGTAATCAGGGCGTTCCTGAGGACTTGAGAGGAAAGGACAGGATTGTGTTTGGAAATATCCACCAGATCTATGACTGGCATAAGGAGTGAGTCAGAATGTCTCACCCCTGAGTTCCTCTGAATATGAACATCTCTTATGTTTAACAAGTTTTCCCCCCAAACTTCTCATGTTTCATAACTGTTGAGCATGTGTCATACCCCCTGCTGCTGTTTGTTTCCTGCCTCTGAGTACGTGTGTGTGTGTTTGGCTGGTTGGCTGCTTTTGCCTGACCTTCTGTGCTTCGTGTCACACAGTTATTTCCTGGGAGAGCTGGAGAAATGTGTGGGTGATCCAGACAGCCTGGCCCGGCTCTTCATCAAACATGTGAGCCTAAAGATCAGTGAGAGACTAGTGTCCTTTTTTTTTTCTCAGTCTGAACATTTGGCTGAACATTTAGTCATCACAGTCCCCAGTGATGTAATGCCTCAGCCTGCTGCTGTGCAGATGTGTTTTCTTTTTGTAGATCAGCTGACTGCATGTGCAGCTGGTAAATAACAGGCAGCAATCAGTGTCGAAGACGCATCCACTGAGACCCTGCTGTTTGTAAAAAGGAGCTGAATCTACACCTCTCTGAGCTCTATTAAATTTTTTTGTTGTTTTTACTCTAAACTTCAGAAGATTTGATGATCATCATTGCAAACGGCAACATAAAACACAAAGAAAGCAACTTTTATTTTGTGTTTTGATGTAAAACATCAAAATGTGGAGAAACTGGAAGGGTGTGGAAAACGATTATTGGCACTTTACAGTCGAGCGATCCGTATTGAATATAAACAGAATAAACTCATAATTTTGATTTGATTTTCGGGCCAAACATCTTTATTTCTTTAAGTTACTGCAGCATGTCTAATTCAGCTTTGGACACTAAGGTGTAATTCTTACCCTGCTCATTGCTCCACACTTATTTGTAATAATTTCCATTATCCCTCTTCCACTTCCAGGAGCGGCGTCTTCACATGTATGTGGTTTACTGTCAGAACAAACCCAAGTCCGAGCACATTGTCTCTGAATACATCGAGACATACTTTGAGGTGACAGCCCAACGGTCTCTGTCCCCAGAGATGACTTTTTCAGCTTAAAAAACCCCTTGTTTTTCACATTTCTTTCCATTTTTGTCTTCTGACAGGATCTCAGACAACAGCTGGGTCACAGGCTGCAGCTCAATGACCTGCTTATCAAACCTGTTCAGAGGATCATGAAGTATCAGCTACTGCTGAAGGTGTGCTACTTAAAAAGATGACCCATTCACTTGCATGGCACCTGCTACATGTTAACATTAAAATAATCTGTCATTCGTTTGATTCAGGAAACATCAAAATGATCAAAATATTAAATAGTAAATGGGTTAATTTACTTAAATTAAAACATTCACAACTGAAAATTGTGAGTAGGCACTCAGCAACCTTGCATACAACTAGCGGGTAACCAGTTGAGGCAAGTTCTCTATTGCAGAAAGATGTCTTGCGAACGAGTTGTACTCAGGCTCATGCTGATTGCAACTTATTGAAAATCCATTTGCTTTTATAAATTAGAGGGCAGCTATTTAAAAACCTTCTCCAATCTGTCTGAGAGTGGTTGCAGAGGGAGATTAAGATTATTTTGAGACAGTTTCCTTCAATCCAGGTGACCTGTGCAAAGTGAATGCAAAAGGTTCGGCAACTGGTTGCAAACAGCTGTCACCCAGTTTTTTGCAACCGGTTGCCAAATGTGAAAAATTCAATTCAGCCACTGATTTTGATCCTAGTCACAAGGAGGTTTTGATTATACTGAACCATTATAAGTCCTTATTTCCTTACTTTATGTTACATTTTTCTATTCAAGTTGTTTCAGTTTATTTTATGAAAATTAAAATAAATCTCTTATTGACTGGCACCTTCAGGACTTCTTGAAGTATTACAGCAAAGCTGGGAAGGATGTGGAGGAGCTGCAGGTACGAGCTCATTATGAAATGGAAACTCCAATAAAATGCTTTATCATTTCAATCGCACACTAAAATTATGTTTTCACTGCTATCCATCTGACTCAGAGAGCAGTGGAGGTTATGTGTTTTGTGCCAAAACGATGTAATGATATGATGAATGTGGGAAGGCTCCAAGGTTTTGAGGTAAGATCCCAGCCGTTTTTTAATGTGTTCTTAAAAAATAAGACGCATATCCGGGATGACTTGTGTTCTTTGACAATGGTATATGATATATGCACTGCTCAGGGGAAAATCACGGCTCAGGGGAAGCTGCTCCAGCAGGATACCTTCTCCGTCAGCGAGCAGGAAAGTGGCTTCCTGTCCAAAGCGAGGGAGAGGCGGGTCTTCCTGTTTGAGCAGCTGGTCATCTTCAGTGAGCCAATTGATAAGAAAAAGGGTTTCCCTTTGCCGGGGTACACCTTTAAAAACAGCATCAAGGTGAGATTATATTTGAGTGCTGAGTGTTGAGTGCTTTTGTTAATGTTCAAAATGAGCATGTTGTGTTTTGCAGGTAAGCTGCCTTGGTGTGGAGGAGCACTCTGAAGAAGATCCATGCTGTCTGGTCCTGACTTCCCGAGGCACTGACGGCAGTGTGACGCGCTTCATCATGCAGGCATCATCTCCGGATATACAGCAGGCTTGGCACAGTGATGTGGTCCAGATATTAGAGACTCAGAGGAACTTCCTTAATGGTACCGGAGCTCAGTCTTTCTTCTATACGACTGTTGATTTAAAAGTTTGGTCTGTCTGAATAATGCAACATATCTTCCTGTCTGCTGCAGCTCTTCAATCTCCGATAGAATACCAACGGAGGGAAAGTAAGTCAAACAGCCTGGGCAGGAACACAAAGTCTCCGTCTACACCAGCATCTGGCCTGTGGCCTCACTCCTCAGCATCAGTGGACAGGCGTCAGCAGCCCTGCTTGCTGTCTTATAACACCTCCTTGCCCTCTATGCATTCATCCCAGCACAGCCCGGCCTCGCAAACGGTGTGTGTGAAACAGCAGTGCTCACCATCATATTTATGCACAAACATGCATCTGTATGTTTCTCACAATTTAACTTTGACTTCTTTGTCTCTTTAAGGTGTCTAACCCTTGCGTGGTAACACTTCGTGCAGCTCACCCCTCACTTTCCTCCCCCATGCAGCTCAGTCTGTGCTCAGAGGTGAGACGTGACTGTGGCACATCCAATGGCCTGGCTCCCTGCAGCTATCACAGCCTGCAGGTAAATTATACACAAAGCTGACTGACCTCAGTTATTTAACAGATGAGGCATCTGCCATGCTGATGATTTATTCTCCCTGAAAGAAAATATGGTAAAAGTTGTTTACGGTCTATAGTTATGCACTGGTGTCATCAGTGAACATTTAAAGTGTCTATTTGAACCCAAACTAGGTAGAAATTCACATTTAACGATTACATTTGCAGGCAGCCAATTGAGTCGGGTCCCTTTGAACAGTGGTCATTGGTCAAAGACTCATTCAGACTGATGGCAAAATGTCACAAGTCTGTCTGCATTTATAAATTAGCAGTTTTTTGCAAAATTTCAACAATATCTCTAAGACTGATTGCAGTCAGTCCAAGTCAGACTGCAACTGTTTGCAGAAAGATTGCCTCCAATCAGGTCGTCTGGACAATTGCCCTGTCATCAAAGGGATCATGAATGTGCACAACCATCAAGCTCTGGACAGCCATTTAGTCAACACTAGTTGCAGTTGGTTGCAGAATGTGATATAATTCAATGCAGTCAGCATTTCTAAATAAAATAAAGTGATGTAGATCAGCTCTGTGGAGCTGGTCTGTGTGCGTGGACTGAGGCTGTTTGTTGTGGCGATCATTGATGGTGATGGGAAATGACTCTCTGTATGCCTTTGTGAAAATATCCTGTTGTTGTTACTGCATGGATTTACAAACCTGGTTGACCTAACCTGCAGCCAGTTTATGGAAAACCCGTTGACCTGCTCTTTTATCTCATTCATTCAGACTTCCACCAAGAGGAGGAAGCAGTTTGATCACAATACTTATTAGACGTGCTGATCTGGCCTGATTCCACAAAGTTGTTCTTGTCCTCTTGGCTTGCTCTTTGTGTTTTGGATCAGCTGTGTTTCTATTGTGCTTTAAATGCACAAGAAAAGAAAAGAAAAGTTTCCTATCTACCTTTTCACACAGCCTTTGTCACACATGTCATGCATGATTCCTGACTACGTGCCATTTTTATGTAGCAGCTTCTTAATTACATTTATGTAAAGAAAGTCACTGAGTACCGGTTCATTTTTCATTACAGATGAAGTAATTGCACGTAACGTTTGCAGCCCTATTCTCCTAGATCCAGGCTAAAAAAGTAGAGGTGACAGGGCCTTCATAATTGGTGCAACAACTGACCTTTTCACATATGATTTACCTAATGACTAAAAACCCCTATTTATTCTTGCTTGCTTTGAGTTCTACTTGAGCAGGGTTTCCTGGCTTTTTATTATGCAAGCATAGCCTTATTTACTTCTAGTATTACTTTAATTGATTAAAGTTTCTATTTTTAAAATGTATGTTTATAGTTTTTGTTGTGCATACTGTATTAAATAATTTAACAATTTTTGTTTAAATTACCTCAAATTTACCTCAAGTGGTGAAAACAAATCACTTTATTCTGCATATGCTAATATTACAGCCTTAACAGCACAATTCTTTTATCTCCGTGTTATTTTTAAAGTTTGCCTTTTCAGTCTTATTTTGCAAATGTACTGAATTACACTGATGCCAGAATCAATCACCTGATTAACAGGAAGCCTTTGAAATCTGCAGTGTGTCTTTGCTTCAAATGCCAGTGTAAAAATTGCCTATTTCCTCTCAGGGTGTGCCCGCCAGTTTCCAGACAATCACATTTAAGGACGCTGGGACTTATTCAGCGCATCAACTAAATAACTTGGATCAGCTCAAGGAGAGCGAGCAATAATGCGCTGCAGTGTCACATGAACTCAGTTTACCCTTCTGGAGCTGGAGTACCTCGACTAGGTCTGACTGCCAGGACACTTTGTTCCACTCATGTACACAAACTGTCCGAGTCTACGTGTCTCTGTTTTCACATATTGTCTCATATTTCCTTTAGGCTTATAATGTGGGGACTATTCTAGTGAAGTTACGTTGGTGTGACTGTATTCATTTGAGTGCATCTGCATATACATTACCAATCAGCTATAACATTAAAAACAAGATGAACCGAACAATTCCGATCATCTCTTGCGATGCAAAAATCTGCTGCGAAGCCTTAGGTGCTGCCATTCATCTGGATGTTACGCTGATATTCAGGGACCATCTAAATAATGTTTCTTCCACCTTATTAGCGAAGGCACTCCTTGAGGGCAGCAGCCTCTTCCAGCTGGACAGTGCACAATACGCACTGCAAAAACTGGACGTAAAGCCAGATTTGTTGACTTGGCCTCCAAACTTTACCCATTCTGACTGAGGATCTGCACGAAGGCATGAGAAAGCCCCGTCCACAGACAACACGTCCATTCCACAGAACATAAAGTTTGCCACAGACTCAGTGAACCTGCATCCATGCCTCCAAAGCTGGGATGCCAAATTCATTTTACCATTGAGGGGGCACATACAGCCCACTTTGATTTCAAGTTGGTTAGGTTTATCTACACATTTAATGCCTGTGACATCTTAATATAAGAAAAAAAGTGCAATTTCAAAATTTTGTCTCAGTTTTTCTGCTTGATTAAAAAAAATGTTGCCATAAGACATAAACTAATTTTATCAGGATGACTTTGGGGTTAAATTGTAAGAAATAAATGTGTAAAATTACAGAAAAAGTTCTGGTATCTCATTTCCTTGACTGTTCTGTAATTATAAAACAGAACATTGTTGTTAATTCACATTTTTTTTAAATTATTTTATTATTATTGTTTTTAATGTGGACCCATTATAAAACAAACAAACAAGAAATGTTTTAAGAGTAGATATTTAAGAGTAAACAAAAATGGAGGCAAACAAAAATTATGTTTCTTTCTAATTGTTAATACTTTAGTGTAGCATGAATGCCCAGGAGGGCGGTCCTTACCAGCAGAAAAAGCTGTTAAATATACCAAAATAGAGTTAAAAGTCGAGACTACGCCCTCTTTCACATTTTCCAGTAGACCAGATTGGTGTCTGTGTCAGGAAGATTCTGGCCCCCAGGCCTTATGTTTGACACCCTTTCTCCAAAGAGGTCTTTTCACTAAGCAGGTTATTTTAATGTTTTGGCTGATTGGTGTAAATGCAGGCATATATATATATATATATATGTACATGAAGTGTATATATCTGTGTCACCACAGAGACTGTGCTTCACGGTGTTTATGTATTAATTTCTTCCTGTTTCCTTTGAAAATTCTTTGATGGATCTTTGTATAATGCGTAATATTTTCACAGGAGACCAATTCCACTTTATTCCCACAGAGAACTGAGATCTTAAATCCCTCCTCAAATAACTGTATCCATGAAATTGCCAAGTGACTGTAAATCCCAGTTATAGTCCAGGATCTCAATCCACACGAGTTATGTGTAGCCCTGCAGTCCCTGGAGATTAGCGAATAGCTGTGCTTTCTGTCTGGTGGCCTGTTTTAACCCTGCCATTGTCAGTCTTATCTGAACTAAACATATTTGTGGACTTACACAAAGCACGTGTCATAACCAAGCAGAGAGAGGAAAAAGGGAACACAGATAAAACCGAGGTGCTCATTTGTCATTGTCGTCTTGAATGTAAATAATTTTGTGTTGGATCATATCGGTGAATCTCGTGCTGTCCTGATACACTCGTGGAATTAAAGAAGTTGTTCAGATATTTGTTATCATCATTTTTAGTTTTTCACTTCATGTGTCTCTTTTAGCGTCTCCTGACTGTTGTGTGTCTCTTGTTATTTGGTCCCATTGAGTAACTTGTTCTCGATATTTGCTTTGGCCCTTGTGCCTATGAGGTCTCGAGGCTGATAGGTCAGTTCATTTATCCTTCCATGTTTCCCGTCTATTTTAAATATAAATGACCCATTAAAGCATAGTTGCTGGGAAATATGAATTATTTCCATCTTAAACCAACAGTCTGCAATCGATCAGTCAGAGTGTAAGTCAGCAGCTATTTCCTGTCATTTATTGTCTTTTCCATGAATTAGTTTTCCTAATACAGGCCAGAGGACCCCTTCCTAGCCTCATTATAATGTGCAGTGTATAACTTAATGGATGCCTTTGGTCGCTATCCAGAAGATTTATGTTCCCAAATGTGTAATAATCAGGTTGTTTTGTCTTGTTTTTATAAGATTATTTAAAAAGAAAATCCAAACGAAACATCGAAGCTGCACACAATCTGATCTCTGGTCTACAAAGCAGGGAACCCGATGGTGCTTAGCACCCTCTAGTGGAGGGAAATGCTCATCATTATGAATTAAAGAGTGAGTCACAATGTGAGCTCTTTAATTTACCAGTTTACAAGTCAAATATTTTATATTATGATTAATTATATTTTTATATTTTATATTAATAGCAGCAGAATGCCACACAGAGGATCACTCCTGTCAACTAAGAACAGGAAACCGAGGGTTAAATTGAACTTTTGCTATCAAAATCTGGTGGTAAGCAGTAAAGCACAGATCCATGCTGCCTTGTATAAACAGTTTAGTCTGCTGTTGATGGTGTGAGGGTGTAGAGGATATTTTCTTGGCACAGATTGGGTCCCTAAATACCAACAGAGAATTGTTTAAATGCCACAGCCTATCCGAGTACTCTTGCAGACCATGTCCAACCCTTTATCACCACATCGAACTGGTCTTTCGATGACTGCTTCCAGCAGGATAATGCACAACGTCACAAAGCTCAAATTATCTCAGACTGGTTTCTTGAGCATGACAATGAGTTCCTTGTACTCACATGGCCTCCACAGTCACCAGCTCTCAATCTAATAGACCAGACTCGGGATGTGGTGGAACGGCAGATTCTCATCATGGATGTGCAGCAGACAAATCTGCAGCAACTGTGTGACGCTGATGTGGACCAAAATCTCTGAGGAATGTTTCTAACAACTTGTTGAATCTTTGCCACAAATAATTAAAGCTGTTTTGAAAGAAAGACAGGGCACAACCTGGCACGAGCAACGTGAAGCTAAAAATAAGACTCCTTACCTGCATGTTCCTTCATGTTCATGGCCCTCAGTACCTCTCTGATCTCCTTCAGCTCTACACCCCCCAGCCCCACCTGAGAAATCTTCCTTCTGTGTTGACATGTGGTTGCTGTACATTCCTCTCTCCAAGTTTCAGACGCTCAGGGATAGAGCCTTCAGCTTCCAGGCTCCGACACTCTCAGACAACTTCAGTCATTAAATTCAAAACCTGGTTTTAAACGCAGGCTTTTGGTCTCAAATATAAACCGTGCTTGCTATTATTTGACAGTTTTTGCCTCTCATCTATCATGTTCATTCGCTTGAGTAGCATAAAAGATGTGCTTATAAATTAAGTTCTTGAAGGATACTCGACTGTAATCTTTTGTAAGTCAGCGTCTTCATCCTTTGAACCAACATCACAACACTGAACACAAGATTTCTTTTTTTTTTCCCCACACACATTTTTTATAACATTTGAAATGAATGTAAAAACTCTCATAATGCTCAAACAACTCATATTTTTTTGTTTTGGGTGTGGGGGTGGGTGGGTGAAGCAGGCAACAAATGATTTCTGTGTCCACACAATAAACATCACTGTTAAAAAAAAATTCTACATCTGTCAACACTTACAAATTAAAATATGAGACAAATTCTTCAGTACACAACTACATACAAACCTTTACAAACCAAGCAGCAGGAACACTGCTGTTAGTTCCTTCCATCAACAGAACGAACGTCACATTTTGGTGAAAAATAGAAATGAATTAAAAGTCACAAACAGATGCCGGTGTAGCTCAGAGCAGATCAGGTTCGATTCCGATGTGCTGCTTTCTGACCCGACACCCCCCTGCTTACTTGTCTCTCTTCACTGTTCTATCTAATAAAAGGCAAACAAATTGTTAATAAATTAATAAATAAAATAGTTACAAATAAGTTGATATTTCTCTTGGGGATTAAAAAAAACAGTTGATAAATCTCTGGCACCTTATTGCTAACAAAACAAAGTTAAAAAACTTGCTTAGGAAACAAATACAGTGATACAAGGGCGCCATCTAAAGACCATGGTATAAAAGAACAGCATCACCACTTGACTCTCTGACATGCAGGAGTGCTCCAAAGAGGAGTTTCAGTATAAAAACTCTGTATTCTTGCTTCATCCCCCCCTTCCCCATCCTCTTTTCATAATGATGTGAGTATTTTACAAGTACTTTAACAAGTACTTTAGTTCAACCAATGTTTCTTTTGGGCCACATGTAAAGATCCGGTGGTAAGCACTCAAACGCCTCGTTTTCCTCAGATGCTTGTTGGGGAAACAGACAAACAGCAGAAGACGACGATTACAGCTGCTCCCGCAACCAGGTAACACCTGATGAACTGGGACCAAAAGGTTCTCCTCCTCAGATCTGACTTATCTCTCCATGGGTGACACAAAAGGATTGTGGGTAATGGGCAGTAAAACCATAATGCACGCACAGATTAAAGCACCCCAGAGCTAGCAGCATCCAGACCTTTGGCACGGCCAGTCAGTACCAGAACCCGACAAATGAAAAGACTTGGAACACGTTCTTCATGTGGCATTGGCAAGAAGGTCACACTGGAGCTCCGAGTCTGCAACTCTGTCACTTAACTGATAGGGTTTGTTGTCACTGACAGAAAGACCTTGTTCCAAGCTCAATTCTATATTCGGCTAGTGCAAATCGAAAGAGAATGCATGCACATCTACCCAGAACAGCATGACAATGAAGTTACACTGGCTGCTACCTGTTCGGTTCTCCCAAAGCCTGGTCTTTGTGCAGGGTATGAGCAAGATCCCTTTATGACTCGAGATGTTACTGGGCACTGCAGCTCATTTTCTCCTGTCTTCACACCAAAAAGGAAGCCTAAATTTTTCTGTTGGACTTCTAGATGCTAGAGGACTTTTTAGCTCACTGCAGAACTGTGCACTGACAGATAAAACATGCTAAAACTGCTCTAAAGGCTGAAGCTGGAAAAATAATTTCAAGGTTCTCAAGAGAAGGCAAACCAAAATCTTATCTGACAGGGCGTGGGGGAGGAGAACTTCTTTGGCAACTCGGGGAGAGCGGAGGAACCTTCGAGAAAAAGAGGAGAGGGGAAGCTAATTATGAGTCAAGCACTGAAACCGATTCTTGAAGTACAGGAGACCGTTTTTGGTGTGCGTGGCATCAGAGGAGGCTGATGGGTAACGGAACTTGGCGTAGGTCTTGTCGCTCTCTGACTGGCTTACCCAGGGTAGTTTGATTTTGGTCGCGTGATTGACAATGACGTCATCGCAAGAGCCCACATGGAGAGAGCCGAGGCCATCGATGAAAAACTCTAGAAAAAAAAGGGAGGGGGGTAAACATCACTCAGTGGGTCAGGAACACTTTTAATTGATGAAATATTGCAGGTATGAAAATGAGGAAAAGTGGCGTGAGCTAAATGTTCCATTTAAATCAGATTTCATTCAGTTTAATGTAGGTAAATTAAAGCCGAGCTGCGACTCTTCCATGGTGGTGTGTGCTGATAAGAAAATGTCACAGCATAATTTGCTAGCAAAAATTATCTTGCACACGTTATCGTCTCAGTAAGTAAAATAAGATATGAATCTTTTTTCTTAAATTGCTAAGATATTGTTGCTATCAATACCTTAATCGGAGATATTCATCTCTCTTTTATTCTTAAATGATTAAGGAAACATTAAATTAATTTTATATGGCACACAAATTGACTCAGTGCTGCAGGAGGATAGAAAAACAATGAATATGAATATACAATAAAGTGCAAAAGTCTTGAGTTACACCTCATTTCTATATATTTTTCTAGAACAAATGGGAAATAGGTGATCAAAAACAGTGTTTGTACAATTCTAACAAGCTTGAAAGTAAATATTTGGTTTTACCACCTTTCTCCTTAAACACAGCCCGAGCTTTAGCTTTCCTATAATTTCTTTAAGCAGCCTTCAGGAATAGTTCTTCAAGCTTCTCAAAGGACATTCAAAGCTGAGTGTTGGCTGTCTTTTGTTCTGTTTTCTGATCCCACACTGCTTCAACAATGTTGAGGCCCGGCTTCTGGACACTCAAAGAAAGAAAAACTTTCAAAGAGCCTCTGAATGCCTGGAGAAATATTTCCCAAGACAATTTAAAAAAAAAAAAAGACTGGTGGCTCAAGACTTGAGTATAAATGCGTAAATAATAATAATAATAATGATAATACAATTTTTTTAAATTTTTTTTTAAATTTTGGCATCTTTTTGCATCCGGCAGTCAAAACACTGAATAAATAACAGATGGCATGATGCTAAATTTGTTCCTTTGATATGAAAGGAAGCCCTGTACTCACCCAGATGAGCGACCCTGGTGAGGCGTGGGTCAAAGCCGACCTGCTGGACTTTGTCTGTGCGAGCTAAAAAGAAGTTGATGACCCCATCAGTCACAACGCAGTTGGGGAAGCCTTCAATGACGTGATGAAATCCTCTCCTCATGTGTAAACAGTCACCATCTTCCTCTCCTGGCTCAATGGAGATGGTTTGACGGTAGGTGGCGGTGTACCCCGTGGCCTCCCGCACTGCACCGCCCACCTAGTTCACACACATAGATACATTGTCTCTGCAAGAGCCCCAAAACTTTAATATTAACTGAGAAAAAGAAAAAAAAAAAATTCTTCTGCTACTCACTAGATCCAGAGTGGTCCTTTCTAAAACATCCACAAGCTTCTCCAGCTTGGTGTTGGCTGTGAAGATGAAGTCATCGTCCACCCACAGTACGTACTTCGTGGTCACCTGGGACACGGCCAGGTTTCGGCCGGCAAACCAACCCTAAGAGACGCAACGCTGAGGTTTAGATTGAGATCGCATCACCAGTGACAGCAGGGAGAAGACTTCAGTGTGTTCTTACCTTTCCAAAGGGCATGATGTAATGTTCGATGTAAGGCCCAGAGATGGTTTGGGGATTTTCACTGTCATCAGCTATAACTATGGTAACAGTAGGGTAGTATCTTCTGATGCTGTCGATAAGATCTCTAAGCTTATCGTAACGCAGGAACGTTTTTGTGGCTATTGTCACGAGGGCGCTGATGTTGTACTCTGCAGAGAGTTGATGGAGGAAAACGGACTTTAGAAAGTGCTGTTTGACTCAGAAAGGACGTCTGACTTTAGTTATAAACACCGTCAACATGCCGGTGCTGTACCTCCTTTGGATCCAGTGTTGTACAGTTTAGGTGTTGTTCCGTGTCGGATCTTGATGCTGAAGACAGCTTGATGTCCCTCTGTCTCAAGCTGCACTAAAAGACCCCCCGACACCAAAGAAAACATGAGTATCATTAAGATAAAACTATGAATGCCTCACTCTCATCTGGTTCTCGTAAAGCATGTAGACATAACAATGTCATGTCTTTGTACAAAACCAATTTTTCAGACCCTCAAGTTAAAATGCTAAACTCTACAGCATTTTATAGACAATTCCAGTAAAAAAAACAACACAAAAAACAACAAAATCCAAAGCACTTTTAGTTCTTACGGCTAATTTACCCTTCATAAAAACTCTACAGGGTTGGGATGACAAGTAAAGACAGATGTTATTAACAGATATTAACCCCCAGGCCCAGTACTGGGACGCGAGAGTTGAAGCTCAGGTGTGAAATTTATGGTTTTCAGCATTTTTATTGTTAACTCGGTTTCCCTGGGTCTTTGTAGTTTTGTAGTTGTGTGTTTTATTTTGAAAGAAATATTTAAACGTTACCATAGCGACCAGAGAGCATTAAGGGGCAGAGAGGAGGATGTCACTCGCAATGTTGTTGGCACATTTTCAGGAGGAAAATGCTAATAAAGTTACACAATTACAAAGTGAATTCGCATTTATTATTATATTTACAAATTACCACGGTTTTTGTCTTGGTCATATCATTTTATTTTGTTGTATTTATCCGCGACACCTTAAAGGCCAATTCGTGAAAATATTGTTTGACACTGGAGGTTGGGGATCACTGTATTAAAGCATATCCAGTGTTTACACGGCCATTTTAAGGAAAATATTAGTTCAGTTTAAATTTGATGGAAGCAACATGTCCCCAATTGAGACAGGAAATGCTGGAAAAGTAAGTGTTACTAAAAATAGAAAAGAAATAGCTAGAGGACCATTTAAGGAAAAAAAAAAGCATCTTAAAAAGTTTTCTCAGAAGTAAAGAAGGGGAGAGGTTCACCAATCTGCATAAAACAGTGTCTACCGATTGTGAAAGAATTGTGTTCCTCACTGTAAAACTGTGAAGACTTTAAATATCTCGTCATCTGCAGTAAAAAATATCATCAAAAGATTCAGAGAACCTTGATAAATCTCTTTTTGCAAGGGACAAGACAAGGCAATGTCTTGGTTGAAATGGCAAAAAGCTGTTAAAAGAGCTTTAAAGACAGTTTTTCATTGTGGGTTTTACTTTTTCTTGTGAGACAGGAACACGGGGTTTGATGCACCAGTCCAGCTATGGTCATGTTCAAGTGTTCAGATACATTGTCATCCTCAGCGGAAAGATTGTGAAAGCCTTTCCTACTCGTGGTTAGGCAAATTCGATTTAATGTCCTACATCACTCAGATGCGCGTGCATTAAAGACAGACATGATTCTGTCATGAAGACAAAATGCTGATCTGCCTTTTTGTAAAAGGTCCATACTCTCATTATAAAGACTCAATGTATTTTCTAAGTTTTGCTGTGAATAAAATCGATTGCACTCAGTTTTTATTTACATTTTAAAAAGTGCCCCAGCTGTTTTGAAACTGGGTTATACTATACAGGCAGAAAGTCAAAGGACAAGGGCAAACATGCCTTCAGCCATTCAGGTTTTGTGCATGCTTACTATTGTTAATTTTGTGCTGAACAAAGAGGCTATGATATCAGACTGAATCCTGATTGGTTGCCCAATTCTAGCTCAAGAGAAACAGCTCTGCAAATAATTTTCTCTGCCAGGAATACCATACAAGAGCAGGTGTGAGGCCACTGAAAAGGAAAAAAAAAGCAAGGTACACAGAGTAGCTTAGTATAAAGGCTGGAGACACTCGGGAAGGTTAGCCACGTCTGATGATGTGATGATGGCAAACAAACAAAACAATCTTGGTGTTGTACAGACAGTGTTGGGGAGTAACGGAATACATGTACTGCCGTTGCATATTTAAAATACAAAATATGAGTAACTGTATTCTATTACAGTTACCATTTAAAAAGGTATTATTCAGAATACAGTTACTTTGTTGAAAAAAATGGATTACACTGCGGTATTTTCCTGTTTCATATGTTAGGCTATGCCCTCTCTATATTTGGTAATTCCACGCCGGTGAAAACCCAAACAAAACGCGCATGAAGAGGCTCTAATGCCTGTGTCTCAATCTCGCGGCCCTACTTGCGGCCCGCATAATGACGTGAAGAAATACTTTTTTAAATTTTTATTCCAAAAATGATTTAATATCAAGGCAATAGGCAGAGTGTTACAGGCATAGCCCTAAAGAATGTAGCCTCATGGGCAGTGTAGTCCGTGCTGCAGGGAGAATGGACTACTGTACCTGTTATGTGTCTGTGAGAACGAGGGAGGGAAAAAAAGGAGAGTCTAAAAGTACGAGGTGCCACCTACCAGAAACGGGAGATGGAAGCATGTATGTCAGTCAGCTCCTGCTGTACCTTCGTATATACTGTATATGCATGATCAAAGTATCAGAGTTTTCATCTAATGACCGAGAGTGAAAAAAAATCCACATTTTGCTTTAAATTTAAACACAGACTCAAATTAGGGTGTGAGATGATTCTTTTTCTGTATCTTTACTTTCTCCTTTGTGGAATTTGCTGAAAAATACAGAAGAACAAAGTGCAGAGCCGATAAGACGGTGGATTGTTTCCGAGGGCTCACCTGTGTCTGCCGTGCTGGGATGAAACAGCGTGTTCGTGTAGGTGACGAACTGCAGCTGTCGGTTCATGTTCGGCAGCAGGCGGCTGGAAAGAGTCATGTGCATCTCGCCATCACCTTTGATTTTCACCTCGTCTACCTCCGCGGCCACATTTAGAGTTCCCAGCATGGCAGTGATGTTTATCTGCATATGATGGAAAGAATAGCGGTCAAGGTCAGAGGACTGCAGGCATCTAAAATATTTAAAGACAGACCCGTTTGAGCACTCACTGAGTAATTATCTCTGGGAAGGTCATGTAAGGCCAAGCCTGGAAAAAGAGAAACAAACACTGATTGATTTTCAGTCCATTTCCTGTATGCACCAGCTGGATAAATAAAGCCTTTCAGAGGGGTGACCTTACAATATATGTAGGTACAAAGAATATCCAGTATATAAACCACCTCTAGTTCAGGTTAATTTTTAATGTTTAGGGGCCAGTTTTAACTACTTTCAAATGATAAAAACATGAGACTTTCATAAATATCTGAGTTGCTCACTCGCTGAAGTCGTACCTGGGATGATGATTGTTTTCAGGGGTCGTACTTCCACCCCCTGTGTCGGATACTGCAAGGGGCTGTTAGCCTCAGCAATAATGAGTAGATCTGCAGGGGTCTTTGACCTGAAATGAAATGTTTTTGTTTTTTTACATGAACAAGCACAGCAAGCAGAAAGCAGGAATCTTTTCGCAAATAACAGTCACAATTACTATTATCAATAAATAAAATTAAAATGACCTCACGTTTCTTACTGGAGAGCAAAGCTTTTGATAAAAACAAGTTTTGTTGTATTAGGAATTAATTTCAGTACTTCTGAAAAGTTTAAATTTTTCTGGAAAGGCGGCTAATTTTGTGTTACTTTTTAATTGCCTTCATCATTTCAAATGTTAATAACTAAAGTCAGTATTCAGTGGATTTTGTCTCACTGGCTCTCTCAGCCAGAGTTTATTCAATAAAAAAACTGAAAATTTTACATTAGTCTGAGTGATTCATAACAATGGCGTCGGGATTTGGGTTGTGACAGCGTCTGTGTTGAATGTAGAAGCCGCGTCGACGTTCACTCTGTTGCCTCTGTGTTTCTAAACGGAGGGACAGTAACTGTGTGTGTGTATGCAAGCATGTAAAAACTGCAGATAGTAAGATTAAAAGCAACAGTATTTTATCTATACTTGCCATTGTACAAATTCATCTCATGTAAACAATAACGTGACGCACAGCTTGACGTCAAAAAAGGCGCTCACCTTTGACGTCGCGTGGCTAAATCTCTGTTTTCTTTGTACAGACATAAACGCAAATCTTGAGTTTTTAAAAAACCTCTATTTTCAGAGATCCAAAACGCTTTTACGTGTGGACGAAAGGCCCGAACAAATAGAAATAGCTGCGTTTTCAAAAATACCCGTCTATGTAGCCTTACTAATGCACAACTCCTGCACGATCCACAGAGATGCGGGCAGGTTTTAAGGCTGCCAGTTGTGTACCGGAAGCAAGCAAAAAGCGAGGTCTGTGTTTATACAGGGAGTGCAGAATTATTAGGCAAATGAGTATTTTGTCCACATCATCCTCTTCATGCATGTTGTCTTACTCCAAGCTGTATAGGCTCGAAAGCCTACTACCAATTAAGCATATTAGGTGATGTGCATCTCTGTAATGAGAAGGGGTGTGGTCTAATGACATCAACACCCTATATCAGGTGTGCATAATTATTAGGCAACTTCCTTTCCTTTGGCAAAATGGGTCAAAAGAAGGACTTGACAGGCTCAGAAAAGTCAAAAATAGTGAGATATCTTGCAGAGGGATGCAGCAGTCTCAAAATTGCAAAGCTTCTGAAGCGTGATCATCGAACGATCAAGCGTTTCATTCAAAATAGTCAACAGGGTCGCAAGAAGCGTGTGGAAAAACCAAGGCGCAAAATAACTGCCCATGAACTGAGAAAAGTCAAGCGTGCAGCTGCCAAGATGCCACTTGCCACCAGTTTGGCCGTATTTCAGAGCTGCAACATCACTGGAGTGCCCAAAAGCACAAGGTGTGCAATACTCAGAGACATGGCCAAGGTAAGAAAGGCTGAAAGACGACCACCACTGAACAAGACACACAAGCTGAAACGTCAAGACTGGGCCAAGAAATATCTCAAGACTGGTTTTTCTAAGGTTTTATGGACTGATGAAATGAGAGTGAGTCTTGATGGGCCAGATGGATGGGCCCGTGGCTGGATTGGTAAAGGGCAGAGAGCTCCAGTCCGACTCAGATGCCAGCAAGGTGGAGGTGGAGTACTGGTTTGGGCTGGTATCATCAAAGATGAGCTTGTGGGACCTTTTCGGGTTGAGGATGGAGTCAAGCTCAACTCCCAGTCCTACTGCCAGTTTCTGGAAGACACCTTCTTCAAGCAGTGGTACAGGAAGAAGTCTGCATCCTTCAAGAAAAACATGATTTTCATGCAGGACAATGCTCCATCACACGCGTCCAAGTACTCCACAGCGTGGCTGGCAAGAAAGGGTATAAAAGAAGAAAAACTAATGACATGGCCTCCTTGTTCACCTGATCTGAACCCCATTGAGAACCTGTGGTCCATCATCAAATGTGAGATTTACAAGGAGGGAAAACAGTACATCTCTCTGAACAGTGTCTGGGATGCTGTGGTTGCTGCTGCACGCAATGTTGATGGTGAACAGATCAAAACACTGACAGAATCCATGGATGGCAGGCTTTTGAGTGTCCTTGCAAAGAAAGGTGGCTATATTGGTCGCTGATTTGTTTTTGTTTTGTTTTTGAATGTCAGAAATGTATATTTGTGAATGTGGAGATGTTATATTGGTTTCACTGGTAAAAATAAATAATTGAAATGGGTATATATTTGTTTTTGGTTAAGTTGCCTAATAATTATGCACAGTAATAGTCACCTGCACACACAGATATCCCCCTAAAATAGCTAAAACTAAAAACAAACTAAAAACTACTTCCAAAAACATTCAGCTTTGATATTAATGAGTTTTTTGGGTTCATTGAAAACATGGTTGTTGCTCAATAATAAAATTATTCCTCAAAAATACAACTTGCCTAATAATTCTGCACTCCCTGTATATGTTCTAATGCATGTGCATTCAAACTGCGTAGTAACAAACCACAAAGCGAAGCATTTCAGCAGATTTGACAAGAGTGATGTGAGATTGTGGATGATTTTCCATGTAAGAGATAGATAAGTCTAAAAAACAATTTCCTGTAGCGTGCACTGAGACAGATGGATTATTTCAAGTAACACATTTTGTTACATCATTATTTAATTTAAATAAAACAACACATCAGGCCACATAATAATATTTTAGCCACACAGATAAAAAAATGTGAAACATCTCTTAAGTACTCCTTACCTCGTCTGAAAGCTGCTGTACTCTTTAGCCCGTCTCCTCTTCATCTCCTCCAGCTCTGAAGCCTCGAAGGCAGTGTGCAGCGGGTGAGCTGACACCCGCGGGAACAAGAGTTGTGCGAACGGTAGGTTTAACCCCCCACTTTCGCCCTCACATATGCATCCATTACGTGCCAGCAAACTGGACAGATTATAAGACACGTGTGATCAGATTTAAGCTCAGGTCTGTCCGCTTTGGTTCAAAATAACATTACTTACCTCGCCACATTATCCCTTACATGGAAGGGAATATTGCTCAATCGATGGTCTGACTCAGGGACCCTCTCTTCCAGATGCCTCTCTACTATAAACGCTGGTCGCTGCCAAACATCCACTGTGGTATAACCCCGAGTGGGCCACGAATGGAGGAGAGCCAGTACTAGCACCACAGACACCAAGATGACTAGCAACACCGTCTTCCTCATGGACCGCATCCTGGAACCTGTCAGAGATTAGAATGCTGGATGACGCTCTGGTTTCTATAATTATACTCTGACGATATTTCCGAACAGGAATGCGATTTAAGTGATGGGAACAAAATCAACAGTCTCTGTTTCGTGTGACAACTTTGTGAGGTTTTGCTAAAGTTAAAAGGTTATGTCATCCCCCTGCACCACCCCTTCCACTTCAGCTCAACCCCAAAAACAGCCCACAGGAAGTTGTTTAATTGCAGTTGTTTAATTATAGTCTCAGAAGATTTTCTAAGTCGTCACCACAGCTACAGATCGATGGAAAATTATTCGCATTTTTGTGGTTGCACTCACAGTGGAGCCATTAAAATAGATCTATATATCTGCTGAAAGGATCAGCATAATGAAATCATGAATGCCTTCCGATCCCTCATTCCCCTCCCATATTTTCTCCTCGATTCTTCTTCTTGTATATAACTGAATGCAGATGTGTCCCCTTTTAGAAACTTGCCAGCACACAATTACTTCTTTCTCCTCCAGCTGTGAAAAACAAAAACTCCATTTCTGATTCTGCATGCACTTGGGTGTGGGTGAGATGGTATTCTTGTAAATGAATTGCTCATATTGTGGGAACTTAAATATTATACACAGCTACATAGTAGGAATCCAGCCTTCTTGTTAAAGACATAAATGCTTACATCTAATGATGACGACTTTGTTTATGTTCAGAGTAGGAAAAGTCTAGTGTTAGAAATAATGTAGAAAACCCTTGAAGTGATGGAATCAAGACTCTATGTCTCTTGTATGTGTGTGTGTGTGTGTGTGTGTGTGTGTAGGCTTGCTTACAATGATCTAATTATACTGACACAAAATTCACTGCCACAAATGGAGGAGATAAGACATTAAATCAAACATTCTGTAACCATTTAGCAGACAGACTTTCATTTCTAGCAGTTTAAAAAGTATTTATAGGAATATCTACCTCACTGCTTCTATCCAGTCATTGAAAGGAAAACCTCTGTTGACACCTGCATCTCCAGAAACCATGTAAACATTTGTGGAAATGAGCAAGCGCCTTCTCCATCTGGAAAGAACAAAAAAAAAACAACTCAAGGAGTACAGACTGAAAAAGTGGATAACAACTAATAATAATATAACAGAATGTACTCTTAAGAAACCTGGAGTGCATATAAACTTATATTATCATGAGGTAAGTGACCATGTAGTGTCATTAAGTGACTGCATGGTACCACAGCTGCCGGGGGAAATTAGTTTTTGTCGCGAAATCAATCAATGTAGAGCAGTGTCACAAACCACGGAGGCCCCAGAAAAGTGCAATCAAACGGTGAGTTTATTAACACCCAGGAGAAAACATCAGCATATGTCTTCTGACAAAAATACATGTTGAGAACACTTTTAAAGCAGTGAGGTATCTGCCCCCCCATGGCGTAAAAATAGGTTAAAGACGTCAGTTACAGTAAATGGTACATTTTAGATGGCTACAAACAGACATAGAACTTCTCATTTCTATAACATCTTCCAAACAAGGTAATAACTTCAAGCCTTCAAGGTCTCTGAGGGCTGGTTGTCGACTCCGGTCATCTGTTACCAAGTAGACTAAAATGCAGTTGGAAGCTAAATGAGTTAAGGCCTCAGGCCTGACACATTCCTAGATTATATGTGTATTGTAAGCATGCATGCAATTATCCTTCTATGCTTTAGTCCTTTTCACAATAGATTGTGAAGACTCGCGCTTCACAAAGCTTAAGACCTTCTTGTAGACTAATGCAACAACTCTAAATGAGCACAAATATTATGCAATGTGTATGAAATACTCCTGGCTGTACCTGTAATAAAAGTTAACATAATGAAAGGATCCTTAAATTAACATCTTCAATAAACAACTTTAATGCAATATCAATACTGTGAGAAATATTATTAAATGGAATAATGCTGTAAAGAATGTTATTAATGCCATTTTAATGATGCAGGTTAAATGGCAGCAATAAAAGAATTTCTGTATCTCCACATTTTACAAAGGGCTGGAGGGGAAAAACGAAATCAATACAGGGGAAAGATTAATAGGATCAGAACTAGCAATGTTCCTCTAAATCAGCAGATGGCTTACAGATGGCTTTGGCCACTCACTGTCGTACCTTTCAGTCTAGTTCTTGTGTAATTGGTAATCTGCTATACCTCAGAGTTTTCTTGCAGTTTTCCTTCTTGTACCACCACCCTTCCAAAAGGAAATGAAATAGGAGCAAATTTTATGTTTAAAAAAAATACAATTTAGAATTGGTTCTTTGCCAAGTTATTTACTAAATGTGGACACCACATAGGTCATCCCCTGATTATGTTTAAATTATTTATAGATCAATGGCTTACAAAACAACAATAACAAAAACATTCCTGTGAGATTGCTCAGGTACAAGGACCAGACTGAAACTAGGTCAATAAGCAGCCAACGACTTAAAAAAATGTTTAAGACCTTCAGGATGTCTACTTTTTAAATAATTACAAATCTGGCTTCCTGGAATCAAAATATAAAAAATGAGGGGTTGGTCTCGACAGTACTGTATTTCAACAGAGATTGTAAGCTAAGACAACATGACATGATGCATATCTGTGAAGATATGCCTGCAGTAATGCAAAACATTGTTTTGCATTACTGCAGGCCTCCCAGATTTGATCTCCCCGTCTGAATGATAATTAGCAGCGATAGTGGAACAGCCCTAAGACATAACAGATAATCTAAGCCAATCAGAACATAGCTGTGTGCTGCACGCTGTTGTAATTAACCTAAAAACGAGCCTATGGTAGGGAGTGCCGCGGTGAACATGCTATGGACATGCATATAGTCCAAAGATTTGCTCGCATGTTTCGGACTATTTGGGATAATTAGCACAAAATTAGCACACCTTCCTTCGTACTGTGAAACATGAGGAAAATATGGAAAAAATAATGCGAATGTGTGTACAGAAATCCGAGGTAGCGAATATAAATACCCGGCTACACACAGGCCTATTAGCCCACCTTATTCTGAGTGAGAGCGCAAGAAAACCCATGCATCCGAAATTATCTTTAAACAGCACTTCTAATATGCTGAAAAACATCTCCAGAATAAAGACATACTGTGTATTTAGTTATTTTACCACCATGTTCATGTCAAAAATTAAAAAAAAAAATCTCATGCCTATCCCCTCTTTGTCTATCAAAGAAGCTGTCAAACGTTCAGTCAGAGCTGAAAAATAACAACCCCAGATAAAAATCCCCTGCCGAAGACGGGGACACGGGCCTTTAAAGCAAAACCCCACTGTAGAAAAAATCAAATAACCCCACAGCTCACCTCAGTTAAGACGCACACTACAGACTCTTTCACCTCCCTGCTGCACGGAGCTCGCCCCTCTCTCACGGATCTGTTCCTCGGAGGTCTTGAAAACGATTATGCGGGGGGAAGAGGCGCAGAGAGGAGCTGCCGCGCATCGCAGCACTGCAGGCTGTTGGACGGATGCTCCCCCTGCAGCAACAGCGGCTGCAGCGCAGCGGTGAGCGCACCGATATCACCGCTACACCAGACTCATCAGCGGTCAGTCAGCTGAGCACGCACACACACATAGAGGAGAGGATAACACTGAACTGACTGCACGATTTCTCAAAAAAAAAAAGAAAAAAAAAGTAGAATTATGATCAAACAATAAGATTTATGTCTACATACATGTTTAGATTGGTGTGTGTGTGGGCGTCTGTGCACACAGTCGATAAATATGTGTACTGCTTGTTCAGCTTCTATAGTATCCCACCCTCTGTACTTCCCCTCCTCTCTGGTATTCTGTTAAGGAATGCTTTTTTTCTTCAAGGAACTGTCTTGATTTTTTCCTCACCAGATATTTAAACCCAGTAGTTTGACTGCACTTTTCGCTCAGCTCGGTGTGTACTTTTTGGGTATCATATGAATCGTTTTATTGTTTTGTCATTATTTTACCTAATTGTTATTGTAAACCTTTAAAATCAGTTACTTGGGACTGAAAACAAAATGAAACAAACGAAGACACCCCCACCAAACTCGTGATTGTAATTTTACCATGAGACAGCCCGCCTTGTCTTCGTGCTTAAGTGTGAGCCTATTTCATCGCAAGACAGGAGGTGACAGCGGAGATGTGGGTCGTTATCGCTGTTATTCATTAGCGTGCTAAATATAGCACAAACACGCCGTTCATTGACTCTCCGCTGGCATGAAAACCAAACGCACCTCAGAACTAGGGAAAAACTTTGATTGACTTTGAAATTGGCCAACGACAAAGCAGGGCTTTTCACCTCGACCAATCCGCTGCTACCATGTCAGGCATTCTGTGTGTTGTTGCTGTCAGACAGGGGTAAGAGGCGAGAGTCAATGATGGCTGCTTCCTTGGTTTGGTTGTTAAAGAGACTGTACGTTTTCTTGTTGACATGTCCCCTCTGTGTCCCGGGCTTCTTGAATTTGGAGGAGCTTAATGACATGAAATATGGGATTCAGATTCTTCCCGATCCTGTCATCCTGGGGCAGGTGAGTCAGGAAATGCTAACGGATATAGCTTGTTAGCTTAAATATGAGCTAGCGTTATTTATTTACTATTAATAGTGTCAAATAATTCACAAAACGTGAGACCTGATGTCATAAAAACACAAAACATATTAAAATAAATCTTATAGAGTTACATGAAGACGAGTAATTCTCAGGTGACGTACGTAACAGCATGCTGTGACAGCTGTTATGTTCTTTGCGACAGGTCTATAACTAGCTAAAAGTAAAGCCGCAAACCATGTTTTTAACTGTTTGCATTCACGTGATGCGTTGGTAATGTGTGAACATGTGTGTCAACATTAAATTCACCCCCTTTTCCATGCCTGTCTTACGTTTGTAGACTAAGACAGAGGAGGTTATGATGGTGTCCAGTAAGTACAAACAGCTCTATGAGTGTCGACTTCCAGCCCAGGCTGTGCGTTTTCATCAGGATCCCGCCACTGAGCCTGACTCGGAAGGTTACACTGGGCCAGATATCCCAGACCTGCTCAAGCCCATGCACAATGCCCCATGTCTACTCAAGGTTGGTCCTTAACTACTTATCTGTGTAATCCAACTGTGAAATGCTTAAGCTGTTTATGCAGTGGTGTGACTACAATAATAATACAACAATAAGAACACAAGAGCAAAACACACCGAAAGCGTGTGTATATTTGCCAGCTTAAGTAAACTATTTTGAATAAAGCTTGCCAAAAACAACACTGAGAGGCTCTTGATTCAGTATTCATTGGATTAAAGGTTGCTTGTCTGCATCAGTGACTGGGTACAAAAGCAGTATATCTATGGCTGCGTTCACACTGCAGGCGAAAGCGCATCAAATCCAATTTTTTTTGACCCTATGCGACCCATATCCGATCATGGTATGACAGTGTGAACGGCACAAATCCGATATTTTCAAATCCGATCTGGGTCACTTTCGTATGTGGTACTGAATCCGATACATATCCGATGTTTTAGAAAGCGACTGCTGTTTGAACGGTCATGTCGCATTAAATCCGTCTTTTACATCACTGACACAAGACAGACGCCAATTATCAGCGCCCGAGAAGACATCGCGAACGCTTCCTGGCCATCCAGTGTAGATGTCAGTGAAACTGTTGGGAAGACAACGTTGGAGAATCGTGAACATTTTATTTGTACTGTATAATCTGCAGACTCTGACAGAAATCTGCAACTATCCTTTGATGCACCGCTCCTCTCTAAAACAGCAATAAGGATCATTATTAGGTTATCTACATTATTATGTAAATAACAAAATAACTTAAAGCAAAAATTGGGAAACGTAAAGTCCGAAGTCTTTATATTAAGGGCCATCAGTCAAACAATAGTTTGCTCTGGGTATAAACAGAGCGCGTTGTGTGTGACGTCTTCTTTTGCGCATGCGGGCCGCTTTGAGCATTCACACTAGAGCGCGTTTGCTGTCGCATTTTATTTGTAGTGTGAACAAGCAGACAAAAAAATTGGATTTGATCAAAAAATCGGAATTGAGCATTAAGACCGGCAGTGTGAACGTAGCCTAAGAGACACACATCTGTTAATGTACCTGTGTTTTCAATTGTTCAGCTTATGTGTTAATTTAAGGTTTACCCAAAAGCCCACAAGTACTTTATCACTATCTTCTTGCTCACAGTGCATCTTATCCATGTATCTCCTTACAATGTGTTTTTTGTATAGTCATGAGACAAAGAAAGTTTGTCACACTTTCCGCTTCCATAGGCATAAAGAGGTTAAGTCACAGCCTGGTGCTGTTAATCAAATGTGCTTGATTAATTGATCATGTGCTCTTGAGCATTCAGGTGTGTTAGCACAGTACCAACGAGGAAAAACAATACCAAAGATCTCAAAGAATCAGTTGTTTCTGCCCATCAGTCTTGATGAGTTATAAAGCTATTGCCTTCAAAATGAACTCCATCATTCTACAGTAAGAATTTTTCCCAACATTTGAGACAGCCGCCAATGTTCCCAGGAGTTGATGTCCCAGTAAAACCCAAGGTCAGCCTGTACAGTCCTCAGAGAAACTGGAAAAATACCCAAGAGACTAGCTCAAACTCCACAGGCCGCAGTTAGACTGTTAAAGTTCACAACAGTGCAGTTAGAAAAAGACTGAACAAGTATGACTTGTTTGGAAGGGCTGCCAGAAGAATGGTAAATGGTCTGTATTTGTAAAGCGCTTTACTTGGTCCTAAGGACCCCAAAGCGCTTTACACTATACACAATCATCCACCCATTCACACACTGGTGATGGCAAGCTACAGTGTAGCCACAGCCGCCCTGGGGCGCACTGACAGAGGCGAGGCTGCCGGACACTGGCACCACCGGGCCCTCTGACCACCACCAGTAGGCAACGGGTGAAGTGTCTTGCCCAAGGACACAACGACCGAGACTGTCGGAGCCGGGGCTCGAACCAGCAACCATCCGATTACAAGACGAACGCCCAACTCTTGAGCCACGATCTCCCCCAGAGAAAAGAGCATATTCTCTAAAAACAACATGGGAGTCTGACTTAGATTTTCAAAGTTACATCTGATTAAACCACAAGACTTCCTGAAAAATAGGCCTCATTTACAAATATGTGCGTGGGACCGTTTCAGGCTTAGGCACTGTGTCAAAGTCTAACAGAAATACCTGTCCTGCAGACGAAGGACTGGTGGACGTACGAGTTCTGCCATGGCCAGCATATCAGACAATACCATCTTGAAGGTGAGAGGCCACTTCTCTGTTTTGTTTTGTTTTTTTAACCTACAAGAGGCTTTCAGTTATTGTTTTTGACAAATTTTGTTCTTTTGTCCTTAGACACAGAGATCAAAGGGGACATTCTCTTCCTGGGTTATTATGAGTCAGAATTTGATTGGAGCAATGAAACAGCAAAGGTAAAGTTGCCTCTATGTTGTAGCTGATTTGCATGACTGTACAATATGAACCAAACAATCGTGGGTGCATCCATTGTGTTTTTTCTCTCAGGCCTCCAAACAGCACAGGCTAAAGCGGTACCACAGCCAGACCTATGTAAATGGCTCTAAGTGTGACCTAAATGGAAATCCCAGAGAGACTGAAGTCCGGGTGAGATATTTACATTTGGAACACATCCTGCTTGAGATGATTTGCGTGTTTCACTTTTTTTTTTCTTTTTGATTTTTGACTTTCTCCTTGCTAATCCAAACACTCATTTGCAAAAGTGTGGGCATGCCTGTGCAGATTTACAAGCCTTTCACTTTTAAATATATCCCAAGCAGCAGACATTTTGAACATGAATATGTTTTATGTTTGCTTTGCTTAAAAGACTTAGCTGAGTTTTAATTTTTAAAGAAATTATTATTGTTCTTTGTTGTAGTGTAGTCTAGTCAAAACAAGTTATAGCATCTTAACTGTCTCCATTTTTACCTCCACTTTAATGCCAGAGTCATCTTTGCGATTCCTTCTGTGTCGAAATATTTCTGAATAGTTTTGAGGGAGGTCAGGTGGGAGACGCTGGCTAGTTTTTCTGGAAAAATTAAAACTGTGATTTAGACATTAGTTCAGATTTCGACAGCATGTTTTTTTTGTGTACTTAAAAGAGCTAAAAATACTTCACATGCCAAACACAAAGTTTGGCATGTGAAATATTTTGCTCATCCTGATACTTTATAGGGTCCAAAAAGTAAACCTGTTTGACCTTCTTAAATGAAGGAACCCGTCACCTAGTCAGCTGTCTTAATCTCATGGAGCAGCCAGTTTTTTAGTGCTAAACAACCCTAAATCCCCAAACTAATTAAAAGACAAATTGCCATCTGAAAACGAATGGTTTTGAGATTAATTTAGGCAAGTGCTTTGCTCACATGGGGACTTAACTCCACACTCAGATGAGACTGATTATTAGAACAAGAACTAAAAGAGAAGAAGAAATAAAATCCAGAAAGCTTTCCGGTCCCCAGATATTCATATACAGCTGTTTGTTTAGAGATACGGCTTTAGTCGACTCTTTAGCCCTTCTACAGGAGATTAAGTTTATCAGAAGATGATGATTCTCTGATTACACAGATGTTGTAGTGAAACTCAATAACTCTGGAATCCTCTTAGGAACTCACTAAAGATCTGAAAATGATCGGGGTCTGTGGAAGAGTGATCAGAAGGAAACCTTAAGAGAGTAGAGTCAAAGTATTTGAGTTGTCAGTTGTGTGTGTTAGTCACACAGGAAACATTTCACAAACAGGAAAAAGGTTCTCTGTAAATTCTCAGTCACCAAGGTATTGGCAGTCGTAAGCACTTGTTAAGACATGAATAAAGCAGAGATTGGCCAATGTTGGTTATACTGATCTGTCTGTGTTTTGGCATTTGTAACAGTTGATGAATTCCCTGTTTATTTACTGTATTTAATCATTTTCACCTAAAAAAAGAAAAGAAAAAAGAACCAAATATGTTGCAGCCCAGCGGCGCCCAAACAGTTGGGCATTTAATTCAGCTCAAAGTAGTTTGCATACTTTTGCTCTGTTTTGTTTCCAGTTTGTATGTGAAGAAGGCTCAGGTGACTACATTGCGCGAGTAGATGAACCTCAGTCATGTCGATATGTGCTGACGATTCACACCAGTCGCACCTGCCAGCACCCATTCCTGCGGCCACCATCCACTGCCAAGCCTCAGGGCATTGTGTGCCAGCCAGCACTAAGTGCCCAACAGTACATGGATTACGTCAAGGCACAAGTGTGTGAGTGAATAAAAAAACATTGAAGGGCAAAGCAATGCATCTTGGAGGCCACTTGATTTTTTTTTTCTTATTTTAAAACAGATTGTGGTCTTTTTAATAAAAATACCAGCTAAGAAGCTAACTTGGCTTTCAAACTTAAAGCTTGCTCTCTCCTTTGTCTTTTGGTTGATTCCTCTGTCAATCATCCTGTTTCCGTTCCCAGCGGACACAAAGCGTAAAGTGGAGCAGATCTCGGAGGAATTGAGGAGTCTTGATGAGATGTTAGCTGGTAATGAAGGAGGAGATGGTGCAGTAAAGGTAACAGCAGAGGAGACATCGCCTAGCAGTCGCAGAAAAGGTACGTTTTTTTGATGCTTATGAGGCAAACGACCCTGCAGTAGTAACTTGTCAGTGCACCTAATAATAAAGTGCCGATCCATCCATAATGGGCATGTGTGTATTAATTCTGATTCTGACACGAGTGTCTATTTCTGGTTTTGAAACAGGTCCTGCTGATGTGTCTAAAGATGGAGAGTCAGATGAGTCAGATGAGGCAGAAGACTCTGACTTCTGGGAGGGAGTGACAAAGCCAGCAAGTTCAAGAACATCTACTTTCCAACAGGAGAATCAGGTATAGCAGGTGCAATTCAATTCAATTCAATTTTATTTATATAGCACCAAATCACAACAAAAGTCGCCTCAAGGCGCTTTATATTGTACAGTAGATACAGAGAAAAGCCCAACAATCATATGACCCCCTATGAGCAAGCACTTTGACGACAGTGGGAAGGAAAAACTCCCTTTTAACAGGAAGAAACCTCCGTCAGAACCAGGCTCAGAGAGGGGCGGCCATCTGCTGCGACCGGTTGGGGTGGGAGAAGGAAAACAGGATAAAAGACATGCTGCGGAAGAGAGACAGAGATTAATAAAAAGTATGATTCAATACAGAGATGTCTATTAACACATAGTGAGTGAGAAAGGTGACTGGAAAGGAAAAATTTAATGCATCATGGGAATCCCCCGGCAGCCTACGTCTATTGCAGCATAAGGGAGGATTCAGGGTCAGCTGGTCCAGCCCTAACTATATGCTTTAGCAAAAAGGAAAGTTTTAAGCCTAATCTTGAAAGTAGAGATAGTGTCTGTCTCCCAAATCCAAACTGGAAGCTGGTTCCACAGAAGAGGGGCCTGATTATTTAAGACCTTGTATGTGAGGAGCAGGATTTTGAATTCAATTCTGGATGCAACAGTCTGTCTTCTTGGTAGAAACACACAACAGTGAGTAACTCAAATTGAAATGTAGCCATAAAAATACATTTGTAATTGGCTCTGCAAGGTCCAGTGACATGTTCATTTTGGTACATTTTTGACACCTGATTATCATTCTACTGTTACTTACACTTTTGATTATTATTAAATGTTTTTATAATGTAGTACTGTGTATATCGTATAATACTGAATTTCCAGGTATTTTTGACGGTGCGATCTGGCTTTTTTTAACCACTAGAGGGGGCAGTCGGATGCTTTCTGTCACCATTTCCTCCCTCTAACCTGATTTTTCCTCTTTCTGACAGGCTGCAGATGGTGGCCATAACTCACATGCAGACAATGAAATCATAGATGATGGTGATGAAGGTACTGAGAAAGATAGTGCTGTTTTAGTGCACAGCTTATTTAAAAAAAAGAAAGAAAACAAAGAAAATACAAGCTGGAGCTTTTTCTTCTCTGATATTCTTCTTTTTTAGTAGAAAAATTCAACTTTAAAATCATCACTGACCCAGCAGACCTGATGAAATTTGTCCAGCACCTTAAGGAGAGTAACAGGAAGGTCAGTATTTGCTGTTGTTAGTGATTTTTATGCCTTTTTTCTCTTGGCAGTGCATAGGCTTTCCAATCCTTTTGTTTTGTTTTTATTTTTAGAAAGCACAAGATCAAGCCAAAAGTAGAGAAGAGAAAGCACGGCACAACAGAGTAACGGAGAAACTTGACGAGGAGGAGAAAGATGAAGAAGACCCCGTGCTACAGGAGTTTGAGGATGAGATGGCTGACCTCTCTGTGCCTTCGGATAAAATTGAAGAGATAAAGGAGGAAATGCAGAAGGAGTTTGACAACATCATAAACGAGGTTTAAGACTATATATATATATATATATATATATATATATATATATATATATATATATATATATATATATATATATATATATATATATATATATATATATATATATATATATAAGTTGATACCTAAAATTTGATTAGACAGATACGTAACAAGGAAAAGACCAAACTAAATACTAACTTAAGGCGTTGCTTGGCTCTATCTGTGTTGTAGGCTCAACAGGAACTCGAGACAGAGGGTCTGAAAGGGGAGTTTGACCGCACTCAGGCAACACAGACACTGGAGACGACGCTGGATAAGCTACTCGATCATTTGGAGGAGAAAGACGTTCAGGACCCAGAGCAGAAAACGTCCGGAGGCCAAAGAGCCAGCGACCCAGACAGGGGGAGCCCCAGCCTGGCTCCGAAGCACCCAGGTAACCAGGGGGCTTGACCCTTTTGTAGTCATGTGGATGTCCACACCCTCTGTGTATAATCATTTTCATAATTCATCGGTCTGTGCAGTAGATGTGTGTTACGACATCCTCCATCTCAGGAAAGATCCACACATGGAATTTGAAGAATTCAAAGAATTTATGTTATCAGATCACTTTCGGTCAGTTGCAGTCTTTCTTCTCCAGCCATTAATGTCACTGTGGGTGACTTTTGATTGCATTAATCTAAATCTAAATTAAAATTTCTGAAATCAGACACAGTATTTTAATCTATGTTCATAACAATGCTATGGGAGGCTCTTGCCTCCTTCATCTCGTGGCCCTACTGGTGGGTTTTGAGGTGAACTGTCTTGTTTGTCCCTCTTTTGTCTCGTCACCCTAGACCAAGCAGCTGACGACCATGTTAAGATCAAAATAACTAAGTATAAGACGGGTATCAACCCTGATGGGGAGGTGAAAGTTCAGGAGGTGGGCGAAGGAGACCCGCAGTGGCAGCACATAAAGGACGTGGTTAAAGAACAGCTAGAGAAGGCAGGACTGAAGGCCGAAGGTATGAAGGGAGAGTGCCCGAAACACTCACGGCCTTTTCTCTCTTCCATCTGTTATCTTCAGTGTACAGCACTGTATTTCTCTTCTTATCCTATGTAAAATAAAAACCTGTCTAATGAGTTAAAAAGAGAAGATTTTGAAAAATATGTTTTCATGTAAGGAAAAAAATAAAAGCAAGCTTAAAGCTCACCTTAATCAAAGAACATATCTCAGCCAGGTGTGTGCTGTGTTTTTCCACTCATGTTTGTTTCATTCATGTCATTCATCCCGTTGTCATTGTTGACTCGTTCAGCAGTTTTCTTACGCCATTTGGATGTGTTAGGCGTAACTGCTGAACCCTTTTTTTCCTTCCGTCTGTTTTTCTTTGTTGTTAGGAAAAATCGAAGTGAAGATCTTGACACGAAAAAACGCAGAAGAGGCAGGTGATCAGTGGCTGACTGAGGAAGATACAAAGTCCTTCAGGGAGCTACTCATTAATCTCCTGGTAACTGAAGTAGTACTTCTATTGGGTTCCTTTGAATGCTTCTAGCTGTTGCTTGCAGGCTTGGACTGTATCTGACGGAAGCGCTGTACAGTTTGCCGAGTGTTTTCCTGTCATCAAGAAAGAACAGAGTGTGCTATTGTTCTTGTGTGTTTGTCTGCTTTCACAGAAATTAATTACAGAAACCAAAAGCTCATTGGATTATAGTTATGACACATTTAAAGTTTATTCAGGCTGGGGGCATCAGTTGAGATGTCAGTAAGCACAATTCAACAGAATTTGTGGACGCAGTATTAAAGAAAGGAACAAAATGTCCTTGTCACCAGGTGAAAAGGTCAATGCCACTTTCACAGCAGACCCTCATGACTGCCACATCGTCTCTTTTTCCTGGTGTATGTTGAAGTGGAGCCAGCTTTCACTTCTGCTTCTTTTACTGGCTGTACTCTAAATACAGATTTGTTTATGTTAAGTGACTTCCAGTCCCCCCTCTGTCTTTGCAATATAGTGTGTGCAATTTCCTGCCACACTACCCAAAAGCAACTATTTCCATCACTATTAAGAGCTGCTGGCTAGTTAGTCAATTCGTTTATTTTTCTTCCTAACATACCAACTTTATTTTACTTTATTTTCATCTTTCCACAGAAACTGATTCTCATACTAGGTTAGGTTTCAGTGACACAGGCCTGTATACCTGTTGGCAACTGCTGGTTGTCACTGTTAAAAGCCATTGATGCATACCTAGAGAGTGGTCAGTGACACCCTGTGTCGCTAGGGAAACACGTCTATTTCATAATCAGCTGGTGAATGCTGTTGTTGGAAGATGCTGGCAGTTATGAGCATGAAATTGATTGCAAAGAGGGATAAAGTGCTGCACTGAAAAAATATCCTTAAAATTGTTTTGGGAATCAACAGGTTGCTGCAGTTACCTGTTGTTTGCATAGAAGACACCAACTTTTTAACAAACACTCACCAACTACTCCGCTAAGCAGCAGTGAAATGTGCAATGCAAACTGGAAAAGTAGAGCGTTTGCCATCAAAACAAAAGTTGCGGCTGTTGTTTGTAGCAGTAACTTTTACAACTTTTACCTGGAATGTTAACTAAGGCAAACACAATGTGCACCCTCTTTGCAGACGATTTCACCCAGTGACAGCCTGCAACTACCTGCCAGCTGGTAAGGGAAGTTGGTAGGTACAGTTTCCTTTGCGACCGGTTATTGCCACATAGTTGCCAACTGGTCTCTAGACCTGTGTGACTGAGGGCTCAGGAAAGGTGCTCTTACAAGCTTCCATGAGCACTGTGGTTACATGTTTGAACTTTATGGTACAGATTTCTGTGTCATCTTTATGTAACAGAAGATCCTACACTCTCAAATGTGCAATTTCATTTTTTTGGTCTTATTCTTATTATCTTCATGGTAAATTAGACAGTAGAGGACTTTTATATTTTTCATCCTGCTCTGTAGGCATCACTTTGCTGAATTTTGATTGGCAGCTGAGTGTTAGCACAAGATTTGATGAATCTTCTAGCAGCAAAGTGGATTAGATTTGTGGTTTTAGTTTTTAACCCATTCCTGTTTTTACTCCCCCCCCCCACCACCACCACCACCACCACCACCACCAGACTGGAGGCACTGAAGAGGTTTATAAAGAGGAGAAAAGGCAGCAGGAGTTGGAGAACAACTATAGATTTGTTTGGGGAGATTCCCAGGAGGAGTCAAAGTCATCCAGCTCCTCTGATTCAGATGACGTGGATATATGAGCTCATTCAGAGTGACCCTTTGTGATGTTGCACTCCTATGGAGAGCAGCAGGGAGGAGGACTCTTAAGGTTTAGTCATAATTTTGAGAAAGCCCACTTGATTTGGTCATTGCTGTTAAAACCTGTGCTGTTTACACATTCAGAAAATGTGTTCATGTGGCTTGAATAGGCAATAATGCAAGTGTCTTTAATGGGGCAACGTTTATATGTTGCACAATGTGTCAGCTGTACTTGTGCAGTTGAAGTTATGCATTTTCCCCTTTTTGACGGGATTCAGTTTTTGTTTTCAGTTTTACTAAATATTCACGATTAGTTCCGACGTCGTCGGCAGCACACTGTTTATCCTCAATTAAATTATTACTTGTGTTTGTCTTCTGTGTTGCCATTGATAGAGACGTCCGTAGTGTGAGTCAACAAGGGAATTCTGTTTACTTCAGCAGATTGTATGAGTGTCTGCACAGGTTGTTTTGTTTGTTTTTTTCTTCTTTCTTTCTTTCTTTCTTTTTTTTTTTACTGAAAAGTAAAAGAAAAAATGTTGAAAACAAAAGAAAAAATCCTCAAATTCCAGTTTCCACTGATCCTCAAAGCTTTCTGATTTGATCCATTTGGTAAAAACAAACAAGTAAACAGATTCAGTGTCTGCACACACTGGCAGTTGATATATAGTTTTGTTTTGTTTTTTCAAAAATGTCCTGTGAATTCAGAAGAGAACAGAAATATTTTGAATACTTTTTGTTTTTGACAGTAACTGGATTTAATATATCTCAACTTGGCAAAGGAAATCAAATAAATCTACAGTGTCAATCAGATTCAGTGCACCACGTTAATGCAAACATGCACTTAAAGGGCTGAATTTGTAAATTTTGTGAATGCTTGTGGGTACTTGCAAGTCAACATGTACATAATTATTGTGTCATTATGTTTTTGATTTATTGTAAAATAGCACAGATTAATTGGCGACGGAGTTGCCTGAGTAAATGAGTTTTAAAAATCCTGACTCTGCATTCTGTTATGAAAAATAATCTCATTTGAGATGTAAATCACATACACACTCTTTTTTTTCAGACACAATAGTGTTTTCGTATTAAAAAGTCTGCATCTGTTATCTCGGATATCTTGTAAATACAATTCTGCTGCCTTTTTTCAGTTGTTTGTATTGTGTATTAAAACTGCCAAGTGTTAGATGTTAGACATTTGTATTTTTATTATCTCATACATTCAGTGTTACAATCCTTACTAGTATGGCTACTTGTATGTTAGGCCAACTGTATCAACAAATTTCCATCCGATACTATAACTGTTAAAGTGATCAGTGGGCCAACCCTGGCGACTAGTAAAATATTGAGACTGAGAAGACTGTGGCTAACCTGAGAACAAGATGGAAGGACAAGTTGTTTTTGGATGTAAAATAGTACAAAACAACTAATCAAATGTTGAAATTAAAAAAAATGACAAGATTGAATTTAATGCTATCAAGTTTCTAAAGTGTCTACAGATGCATCAAGAAGGCTGGAAAAGTTTCTGAAATGCTCAAAATCAAAGAACATAAGAGACCTTTTCAACTGGGTGATAAAAAGAACATCTATTATGAGGATGAAGGTAGTGAAAGAGGACATGTAGAGGGCTGGTGTGACAGGAGAGCATGCAAGGTGAAATGCAGGCAGATGAGCTCCTGTGGATACCCCTGAAGAGAGTAGCTGAAGGGTTAGATTTTGTAGAAGATGTTCTGTTCCCACATGGTGTCTATGAACGCAGCACGAACATTCACCCCTCCACTAGATATCTAATCAGTGGTTGGTTATAAGGAGCAGCTGTTGCCTATTCCCTGAGTCCTGGAATTTGGTACTTATTCCGTCATTTTTCCTCAGTCACGCTGCCACATTCTGGTGTTATTGACAGGATAGTTGCATTTGTACTTTTTCTTTTCCAACAGCAGATCCAGGATGGACATCTGAATTATAAGGTGGTACTTTAATTTCCTCTTCTATTTTCTTATGGAGGAAGAGCTTGTCCAGCTAAAGGACTTGCTACCCAACTGCAAGTACAGAATCGGTGAATTTGGCAAGAGCGTGAACCTGATCAGCTTGGGATCAGCTCTGTTTTCACCAATCTCTCTACTCAGGGTACTCTTCTATTTCGGTTCCAATAACTGAGAGACTGATTTACTTTACTCGTAAAAGGAAATGCCCATTGTTCAGGGGTAAGACTGCTGTAAGTATTGTTGAGTGGGTGGATAAGGGTTCAGACTTGTTAAGGGGACGACATCTTTCGCCAGCCGAACAAGCGCTTTTTATTTATGACCATCTAGACAGGGAGCCTAGGGAAGAGAATAAGTATCAGCAGAGGTGGCTGGTATGAAATTGGCTAAGCCCTACCCATCCTTATTTGAACAAATGATGTTCAAATAGCACAGTGGGGAAAAAATGACTGAATCGTAAATTTTGTGTTACGTGTTTTCATGAAAGGACTGGCTAATGGCAAGTGTAAGTAGGCATTCCCTTTACTGTTTCCAATGCCTGCTTTTTGGAGGAGATGCAGCTTGGACCTAACAATGGATTGTGGATTTGAAGCATTTATCTGACAAAATTGTGAAATGTCTCACTTTCTCTCACTCATATATATCACTACTAGTTGCCACTGAGTATCAGCCTTAAGAGTGTCAGATTATAATATTATTTTATGCCATGTTAGACCCTTAATTAAAGATGGTGAATTATTATGTAGTTTTAGTTTGCATTATTCTCCTGAATTAGAAGAAGGTGATAACTATTGCATTTGTTAAGCTGAGTTGCATTACATTAGACTGCTGGTTTATTGTGAATGAATGATATTGTTTTATGATGCATTATACTGCTGAGTTATGAGAAATACTGTTTGCAGAAAGTCATCGCCTTATTTGTCTGATTAGAGGAGAACAGAACATACTGGAGTTTTCTGCCCCATCTCAGCAGGAGCAGATAAACAGGGAGCCAAGGTTGTAGCTTAGGCACTGTGTGAGAGAAAGAATGTGAATGTTTAGGCTTTTATGATTAGGTGGGGGCCACTAGAGGCTATAAGAGTTTGATCAATGCTCCACCATTTTGAGATCTGATGCTGTCTGCGTACGGTGTCCATCTCCCACGCGTGTGATCATTAAAATCATCGTTTGACTCAACCCGGCCGGACCAGTGTTGTTATTGTGGTTTTTCCTCTTGTATCCATCCCCAATATTTGAATCCGTAACAGTTTGGGGGCTCGTCCTGTGGTATTGGGGTGGAAGTTGGAGGTTTGGACGGTCCGAGGTTGTCGAACGGACAGGCACAAGCCAGTGGTCTGACGTGAGTGGGCATAAGCCGGCTTATACAAAGGTAAGGCACTACCTGTTGAATTATTTCCAAAGTGTGCCAAATTGGACATGATAAAATTAAAGTCTACTCACTGAAGTTACTGGTAGATGTCTGTTTTGATGAAAAATCTAATGAGAACTGTGACAGTACTGATTGAAGTTAAAGCAGTTGGACTGCTGAGTGAATTTAGTTGGATAGGGAATTGGTCATTTTGTGGGTTAGAGTCCCCATTGGTCAGACAGGTTGGACCTGCGTCAGTCATACACTTGTTTTGGGGTGTTGACTGTTGTTTCAAAGTATTATAAATTTTTCAAGAACGGCAGTTGGACTGCTAAGAAGCGCATAGCCCGGAGGTTACGCTCCCTCCTGGCCGTGGACGCGCGACCTTGACCTGTCAGCGAACAGGGTTAGTTCAGTTTGGCTTAACTGTGGGGTACAGGGCATCCTGGAATAAGCTAGGAGTTAGAGTCTCCTTACCGTTTGGAGCGGTATCTGCGCTTTTTTGGGCAGCAAAGGTTGGACCTTGGGTGTTGGACACTAATTGAGTTAGGGACTTTAGAGATGAGGCCAGAAACTGTTGGACAGATACTGGTTAATTGATCACAAAAAAGTTGGACTTTTTCGGTTGGACCGTTAACTTAAATTTGTCAAAATTGTGTAGGCGCTAAAGCTGTCAGGCCTGAGAGTGATTGTAAATATAAGACGTCTTTGTAATATAAAATAATAGAGCTGTGTGTGAGACGAGGCTGTGTGTGACGAGAGCGCGCTGCGAGCTATTTTTAGACGGTGTGTGAACATGCAAATGAGGTGGCTGCTGTGAAGCGCACAGAGGACTTTTGCTTCCTGTTTAGCGTGTTATTGAGTTTTAAAATTATGATTTGCAAACAATGATACATGCCTGTAATTAAAACGCTGATTTTGCTGATTATAATATTACAAATAAGGTTTTGAATGACTAGGGTGAATGTTTGATGTTTGGCTGGGTTTTGATATAGAAGAGACAAATCGTGCATGATTTAGACCGGCACTTCAGTCGGCAGAGTGAGATTGAGTGATAAATACAGCTGTGATTTGTTTCAGTTTTGTGGTGTGAAGCAGGATTTATAAGACTTTTTAAGTGGTTCTTGTTTCAGTTCAATAATATAAGCGGTTACATCTGATTTACTGTTGGTTTGATCATAATATAGGGTGTGATCAAGCACGAATTTCAGCTGTGTGTGTGACAGGAACTCTGCATGCCCATAGAAGGCAACTGCCTGACTGTGTGAAGTATGCACCGAGAGAGAGAGTAAAATCTACGCAGATGAAGCGAGTGGATGTTTTCAGAAAAGAAATACTAAGTGAATGTTTTAGTGTGTTAATACAGGTGGATTTCTCTCAACCTGGAAACCTGAGTACAGCGGCAAAAGCATAAACAGAATTGGGACGACAGACAGGCCAAGCTTTGGCCCAAAAGTTTACAGCTTGGCCCCAGCTTTGTCCCCACCCTGAAAATAAGCTTAAAGGACATCTTCTCCTCCAGTTATCGGTTACCATCACTGGAAATTTTCAGGCAAGTTTTTGGCTGAATTGTTATTGGCACCATGTGTCCCTGAATCTCACAAGCAAGCTCTAACTCCGGGCTGAAGACATGGAATGCTGTTATTTAAGGTGGGAAATCAAAATTTGGGAAACAAAATAAAAACACACACACAACCAGAGAAAGGTATGACGAAGGCACGTGTTAGAGGAATGCCTCGTTTGAGAAAAAAGTTAAATTAACCCACCTACAAACGTACACACACGCAATGACGAAACAGCTTACATTCATGAACACGTGAAGATTTTCCAGCAAGGTTAAAGCAGCGAAATTTAACATACACCTGTTGTTAAATGATAAAGTTTATCCACTACTAACAAATAAACTCTCTGGGTTGCAGGACAACAACTTAACTTCAAAAAAAAAAAAAAGAGACACTGGTCTGACCAACCAGTGATGACACGACAAATTTAGTGGTTAAAAGATTCAAATTGTGACATGTTTTCTGCTGATTGATTAATACAAGTGATTACTGAATGAAAGAAAATTCCTTTTATGGGCTTTTAAACATGATCTTAACAATTTTAACATGTACCTGTGTTGTCCTGTCAGCTTGGTGGGTTATGAGTTGATTATATGGTGAGAAAAAACAAAAAAGGGGGAGAGAAGGCTGACACAGAGCCTGGCCCGGTGTTTCTCCCCGCTCCGAATAACACAGCCAACACAACATCATTTTCCTGTTCGTCTGTTTTTGTTTTGTTTTTGTTTTTTCTCTTTATGCTTGATTACAGGCTGCTTTGCCGAGGCTGACCTGGACTCCTGCTCTCCCCTCTACCATCTTTGATGTGACCCTGACCAAATGCTACAGCAGCTGGACCCACAACAACGACCTGAAAATGTCAACAGAGCTGCAGGAAAACGATCTCATGCAGCGGAGACGGAGAGCGTTAAATCCAAGGCCCGTTTCACTACACGGGGGAGATTTCCAGACAGCTTCAGCTAACAGAGCTCTGACGAGACGCCCATTAAGCCCAGAGGAAAAGTGAGGCCGAGCAAAAGAATGCTGACCTTAACAACTCTGCATTAAAACTGTGCAGGACAGTGACTGACCAACACGGATGATCGGGCAGCAAAAAGGGCGTGCCAGAGACAGGAGGAGTAACTGAGGTCAGGAGGCACCTCAGAATGGACAAAAGCACCAGAAGAAAATAAGCTTAAGGCACAGGTGTCAGGGCTCGGTCAGGAGCTGACCTCTGAGAAGAGCCGAACAGCAGAGCTGCAGAAGGCCGTGGAGCAAAGCAAGGAAAACATCAATAAACTTTAATCTGACGTGTACGGAAAAGACTCTGAGGTTTCTGCCCTCAGTAAGAGCTCAAGGCATCAGAGCAAAAACTGAGCATGGCTCAGGAGGAGCTGGCTGCTAATCGAACCCATCAGTCAGGCTTGGAGTCCCAGACACAGGACTTGAAATCAGACTGGAGCTTGCTGGAGCAGGAGGTCGCCAAACCTGACAAAAAGCTCCAACAGCAGGAGCAAGCCCTGAAGGAGCTACAGAAGCAAAAGGGTCAAGTTAAGGAGGAGCTGGACAAGGAGAAGATGCAAGACACTGGAGAAAAGGACTGCCTCAATTGAGGCCAGAACCAGTATGGACAGAACTTTGAGCAGCAGCACCAATGGATGCAAACAGACTGAAATGGAGGAGGGCAGGACCCCAGGGCACGCTTCAGGCTGTGGTTTACCCAGAACACCAGAACAGGAAAGTGATGAACACAAACACACACATCTACATACACTGACTCAGAATGAAGAGAAACACACATATGAACACATATGCACTCGTTGATTCACTGAGAACTGACACACACACACACACTCACACACTGAGTCAATTGAGCGAGAAATGACGCACACACACACACAAATCGAAATGCTGATTCAGTTCACTGAGAAGTGATCCACACACACACATGCACACGTTTGTGCAATGAAGAGTGATACACACACACGCTGCTGCAATGAAGAATGCTTTACTAACAAATGCTTATGCTGACACGCAAAATGCTGCACACAAACATCCAAATACAGAATCTGTTACAACAACAAGAAGCCATTGATTGTTTATTGGTTAAATGCATTTCATGTCACCCAGAAGGCGTTTGTGTAGATTTAGGGGACAGGGTCTAGAGCAGTTTGGTTATGAAAACAATGTCTGTGCATGATGTCTGTCTATGGCTCAAGGCCTCGACTGAATTGTTTACTGTGCTTCACACAGCCTGATAAGGAGCAGTGGTACAGAGTGAAAATGATGAATTAACGGTGTGAGTTTTATTTCGGAGCGCCACATTTTTGATTGAGATTTAATTGAAGGAGGAACACACTGAAAAAAATAATAATAATAATAATAATAATAAAAAAAAAAAAATAGAGAAAAAAAAGGGGCCAGCCCTTGAATTTACGTAAGCATCTCGCGTGTATTTAACACAATTGCCTCAGGCTTTAAAGATCTGTACGAAATCCAACAACTCAATTTGTTCTCATTGAGATGACACAATACAATCTAATAAGAGTGGTTAGCTGCTGAACTCACGGAATTCACAACACCGCATAAGATTTCAAACTGCAGGAAAAATCACTGGAGTTATAAGAGGCAGACAACGACACACACACCACATGCATGCTATTGCTATTTATTGTGAATTAACCTGTCAAGGGCAAGAACAAAATAATTCTGCATCAAATACCGGAAGTCATAGCTTTCCTGTATTTCCTACATTGTTGGCATGCTGGTTGGTGCTGTTGCTCCACATTAAGAAGGTCCTGGGTGCAGGTCCACAGTCTGGCTAGTTTGCAGTGGTTTCTCTCTGGGTGTTCTGGTTTTCTGCCACAGTGAAAAGTCATGCAGCTATTAGAGCTAGGTTAATTGATGATTCTAAATTATCCATGAATGTGAGTGTGAATGGCTGTTTGTTTCTATCTGATAGACTGGTCAGCTGTCCGGGGTGTACCCTGCCTGGTAACCTATCACTTTAGGGTTATTTCCCAGCCCTGCTGCAACCAGGATAAAGATAGGAGGATGGTAGTTTTTGTAGACCCATTCAATTTTTATGGTAACCAGGATCTAGACTTTGTTGAGCCGTAGGTTATATGAAGACAACATGTAGTATTTAAGTGACCAAGTAGAATTTGAATAAAAGTTATTGAATAGTGTTGAAATAAACTGACAGAATTGAAGGATCAAAATATTCCAGGAGCTCAACTTACTCCATCTGAACATGTTTCAATCGTGTTTTATGAACACAAAATGCACAGGTTTACTGAATATGAAAAGGTTGTGTTGATTTAACTCAGTTGTTTAAGTTTCTGCCAAAGCAAAACATTTGTGTGCAACCAGTGTCCACTGTTGAATCAAGTAAATCCAACATTTTTTCAGGGCAAAAAGGAGTTACGGTCCCTGTATTCCTACACAATATTGTCCCGGGAGGGAGAAAAACTTCCCGGTGAAGTTTTGGTTGATTTTTGGGTTTTGCTTAATTTTATCAGTGAGGTTTGGATTGTTTTCTTTCTCTAAGAGAGAGAAAGATGGTTTTATGCTTCGACATGTTTGCAATGGGCCCCAGTATTTGTTATTATATGAGTATTTTATTGGTTACGTTTGTTTTTGCTTTTGTTACAGTGCACTGAAATAAGAACATCTGAGAGGTGTGATCCACCGGTGGTGATATTTTGGTATTTTGCGAGTTCCTGATTTAACAAATCAGCTCTTTAATCCAGGCCTGAGAGATTGAACTTTAAAGCGCTATAAAATATTCTTACTGAAAACAGTCGCAAAGTGTTTTTCTCCATGATTATAATGGGCTTGGGAGAAATTCACTTATATGGGACACTGATCACATGAGAAGTCCTGAGCCTAAAAGGATTGCAGCGAGTCAATCCAGTCAAAAAACAAGGAACTGTTTTCCTTTAAAATGATGACGTCATCTTGCTGGTGAGGGAGGCTCGAATAGCTTGCGCGTGAGACTCCATTATCAGCAACTTCTGGTATGAATGTGCGTGGATGTATGCATGTGGCTGGACTGTGATGGACTGATGACTAAAAGTTTTAACTGACTTGATACTGAGACAAAAATGGTGCCGACTTTAGGATTAGTAAATGTCCACAAACAATTCACCCAGCCTGTAAAAGAAGGGTGGATGTTTTGTCTTGCTTTGATTTGTTTTTACAAGAACAGAAGGATGACAGAGACTAAAGGGGGAGGCTGTATCTTCACATGAGCGTGAACTGCAGACTTAACCCTTTGGTTGCTAATTTCGAGTTACTGATGTTCGCCTTAAGAAAATTGTGTTTTAGTAGCTGTGTTTCGATTAATGTATCACATTATATTGTTGGGAAGGTTAAATGCTAAAGTGAAGAAAAGGTTTGATTTCACTCATGACTGAACATGTTGTTGTTATTATTAACCATAGCAGCCCACTGTAACAAGTCAATTAACTTTTATAGAGGAAAAAAGAAAAGAAAAGCCAAAAAAACACTCTATTGAGGTCTGTGAATAACAGGGGAATGATAGGCTTGTCACATTCAAAATGGAGATATGTAAGGATAAGCACTGGTCCCCATCTTTTAGGTCCTTTCATTGAAATAGTCAATAATTCAGAAAAGTAGAGATATAACCGACAGGGGCATGTGCTGAGAGGTGGTGCTGCACAAGAACAAGAGAAAAATAAACAAGGAAAAATTATTGTGTTTAGCTTTGATAAATTCAAATTAAAATGTACCATTACACTCAGAGGTTCAATATGAAATCAAATATATGCCAATTTTGTGTGTGAGTACATGGCTGGTGACTGTTCTGTCCTGAGCTTTTGTTTTTACAGCACCCACTTGACCACACCAACAGTTTCTCGCCACCAAAAGGGGGTACTTGCAAAGAATAGGGAGGAATATCATCAAAACTGGGAAAGGTAAGCCCCAAAAAGGGGGTGATAACACCATAACTTTCACTTATGGTCAAATTCTCAAAATTTGACCCCTGGCTTGAAAAATTCTTCAAAACATTTAGAGACGGAGTGGAGTTTTGGATAGATATAATGTGCCAAACCACATGCGGATGGAGAGTTGGAATCGATAACATGGTGAAATAACACGCAGGAAAATATTGACCATGTTGATTATGTTTATTCAAGTGTGCAGAGATTGGCTAATCTGACAAGGAAATGTTATAAAATGAATTGTCGGAACAGTCAGCGTTAAAGTCACCTTTGACAGTCCAGAGCAAGGTTATTATCGTTAATAATTCGGTCTAAACTGCTGCAAGTGAATTGGAAACAAAATTTGAATGAATTTAGGACACTTCATACTTATAACACAAGTGATTGTAAGCCATAACTTGATTAGGTAAAGCTATTAAGATAATTATGAGCTGCCTTGACACAAAGAAAGTGGAGTCCTTCACCCTGAAAGGATGGAATGATGCTATGCCTCTGTAGTCAAGTTCAGACATAGGCCTTAAGCAATCATGAGCCACTAATAAGCGTGACAGAATTAATAAGCTTAAATAAAGCACATTGGGTGAGCGACCATGACAAGAAAAAAAAATCTATGAGCACGCAATGAAGTGGATTTGTTAGAGCCCGTTTAACATCTGTCTTTCAGAAAGATAAATAAATAAATTGATTTGCATTAACAGACGCACATTAAAAAAAAATCCCATTTGACACTGATAAATCCCTGTTCAAATAGAGTACATGTAAACGAAATATCGAAAACTAGAAGTGAAAAGAAAAAAACATTTTCATTAACAGAAATAAAAATAAGAACAAAAAAGGAAAACTAACTAAAACTGTAATGAGCGTTCACAAAACTAACTAAAATTAACTGAAGTTATAGCAAAATGTGTTTAGTTTTCATTGAGGTGTGCGTGTCCTACAATAGTCATGGGTGAAAATGAAGTTTAGTTTCCAGATTTTTTTCTTGCCGTCTCATTATGCCAGCAGGTGGCAGTACGTTAGTCGAGTCGTCTGTGTTGCTGCTCCGTCCACGTGCAGAATCATGTCAGGAAAATTCGGGAGAAAGCGCCAGAGTCCAATTTGGGATTACTTTGAATATGACTGTGTTTTGGATAAAGCAAGTGTCTTGTAGTGGAAAGAGACAAATTATGAGGGACACTTCTAAGGGGAAAAAAATCCCACTTTACAAACCTTAAAGTGCACTTGAAAAGCCCACACAAGAAGGCTGACCTGGCTTACCTTGAAAAGGTAAGGGGGAGCACACTCCCCCTCCTCAGAGAGCTCCCCCACTCAACCCTCATCCCCAGAATACAGAAGCTAACCCCATGCAAGGCAGCGTGATGCATCCCGAGACAACAGGACGGGGACATCTACATAACTGTGTGAGTCAATTGCCTACAAAAAGATTATCAATTCACTTGAACCAAAATTGCGAACACCCGGTGCTGCAAGAGTTAATAGTTTCAATACCCAAGGATAAGCAGAAGAGCATGACTGATATGATGAAACTGGGATTTTGTTACACTTAATTATTGCAAACACAACTAAAACTATAACTGAAACTGATCTAAACTAAACTGAAACTAAGGATTTTCAAAAAAAAAAAAAAACTAGACTGAACTAGCAAACAATTGGTAAAAACTAATTACAACTGACATAAAATTGAAAATCTGAAGTCGAAGCTAAATAAAAATAAAAACTAACGAAAATTGCAAATCTATTAGAACCCTGATCCAGGCTAAGATGGCGTTGGACATTTTCAGTGCGGAAAAAGGTTGGTGTGACCAAGGTGTGGTTTGGCTTGTTGTATGTATATTTCGAGATGATATGGCTCTGGATGGACCAGTTACCAGGGCATGGAAGGAGGACAGACTTATTAAATGAGGAGAAGGAATTTTCTGGGATTGAAGATCCTCTGGGTGAGTGGTTGACTAAAAACATGCATAAAATAAAAGCTATTTTTCGTTATTGCTTGGTTATAGATTGATAATTGGCCACATTTACAGCTGTATTGACTTGTTGTGGACGTAGTCTACTTCATGTTTAAGCACTCTAATTAACAGATTGAAAATAGAGACATTAAAGGAAGAATGTGCAGCACCACCCTGTCAGACGCCAGTGGCGATGGGGCTCAGTGATGAATCAGGTGGGCTGGATTCATGGCTGAATCAAAACAAAGTTTCCCCTGCTGTGGTCAGTGAGGGGAAAAAAAGGGGGAAATAAAATTCAAAAGAGGCATGGATAAACGTTTATTTGTGAAGTTTGTAAACGGGATAAAAGGGGGTGTTTTACTGTTATTTTAGCATCAGCATTATTATTGCATCAGAATCATATAACAAGCATTGCATTAATGATTTATTGAAGCTTTTGACATTATATTAACATTTGTGTTCCGGTGATTGTCATAACCTCAGGTTAATCTTCTATTTACAGGGGTCAGGATAATCGTATGATCTTTCATTGCAGGTGCAACCATGATCATTTTTATACATATTGCAGTTTGTTGCTCATTATAGAGTTGTGCTCAAGTTAATAAGGGTTAAGAGCTACAGTCAGCGCGATGTCTGGCTGATCTATGGACTGGAGTGACTTTGAGCATAGAAGGCCGCACGCGCTTACACAACACAAATATCATGCTTTTCTTGGCTCTGGGCGGAGCCTACTGGAGCTACGACACTGGATAGGAGAAAGTCCGATACTTTCTGAGAGATGAGGTCACTAACCTTTTCTTTTAATTTTCTAGCTCCGTTGATTTGACACATTGGAATGTGTCAAAAAAGGGGGGGAAGTTGGGTTTTAACATCAAACAAAGGTTATATGAACATTTTTATGACTACATTTGTTTTAATAACTTAGGTATGGTAAAGCTTAAGCCAATAGTGACCCAAGAGGTCTCCGGACCTTTTTTAGAGAACCAGTGAGAAGCATAAATCATTTTTGATCCATGTTTAAGCATTAATCATTGAAATAACTGAATAGCGTTTAGAAGATAAAATGCCTGTGTTCACGAGAAGCTGAGTACCACACTGGAGAGGAAACATGAGTGGTTTTAATAATTTTCTTACACACCTTGCAAATGTGCTTATAAGGAGTTGGCACTTGGTCTTTTGAAGGTCATAAGCTTCGTCCGGCGTGATGGTCCGGACTGATATATTGCAGGTATTGACTTTGAGTGCAGAGGGCTAAATGCAAACACGCTTACACACACATAGGATATGATTAGAATAAGTCCCTGGGACATTCTGAATGTCCTAAACCAATTCTGAATCACCAGAAGGTCAGTAGATAACAACAGTAGATTATTAGGGCGAGGCAGAGAGGTGTTTTGGTTTTCTGTCTCTTACAGAGAAAGGAACAGACACCAGACGAGGTCACAGATATACGAGGATCCTTCGCAGCAGAGGCAGACACAGTGACTGCCGAGACACCAACTGGGTCCAAGTGTCATGGCATTTTGGGCTCTGATAAGTCACCTCAAAAGGATGGATCCCATAAACACAGCAATAACCATGAATGGGTTGGCAGAGATCCAGGAACACCAGACCAACGAGGTTCGAGAGGCTCTTGGGCAAAAGGGGGACACGTTCCTGTTCCTTTTTCTGGGGAATACACGGGATACACAGGACCCGAGGATACACAGATCGTTGTTTGACATCGGGGCAGAATAATCCCCTGATCTGTGCAACGACTGAAGGGTTGTCTAACCCCTGAGGTTAAAGAAAGAAGAGCAGTGGATCACCCAACTGGAAGACACTGGTGGCTGCAGCAATAAAATAAAGGCTAAAAGCTCCTCGGACAGAGGTTCTAGTCTGAGTACGTCTGAAGGGTATAAGGTAGCACCAAAATAAAGCTGTGGGAGAACTGGGGAGTGTCATCTGTACCTGCTACTGTTGGAATAATAGTTCTTCTTGCACCTGGACTGCGCAAACACAGAGGTCATCTCACATATGGTTCGCCCAACAGGGGGACAAAGGGCCTCAGGCGTAAGAAGAAATGAACCCGGCCGCATTGGACTACAGGGTGTAGGTGTGCTCTTTATTCTAAAGAGCACAAAAGGGGGGAGTGTCAGATTATAATATTATTTTATGCCATGTTAGACCCTTAATTAAAGATGGTGAATTATTATGTAGTTTTAGTTTGCATTATTCTCCTGAATTAGAAGAAGGTGATAACTATTGCATTTGTTAAGCTGAGTTGCATTACATTAGACTGCTGGTTTATTGTGAATGAATGATATTGTTTTATGATGCATTATACTGCTGAGTTATGAGAAATACTGTTTGCAGAAAGTCATCGCCTTATTTGTCTGATTAGAAGAGAACAGAACATACTGGAGTTTTCTGCCCCATCTCAGCAGGAGCAGATAAACAGGGAGCCAAGGTCGTAGCTTAGACACTGTGTGAGAGAAAGAATGTGAATGTTTAGGCTTTTATGATTAGGTGGGGGCCACTAGAGGCTATAAGAGTTTGATCAATGCTCCACCATTTTGAGATCTGATGCTGTCTGCGTACGGTGTCCATCTCCCACGCGTGTGATCATTAAAATCATCGTTTGACTCAACCCGGCCGGACCAGTGTTGTTATTGTGGTTTTTCCTCTTGTATCCATCCCCAATATTTGAATCCGTAACAAGAGGAAAAGACAATCCAGAACAGATTCTGACCATTTCACAGGAATTGTATGGGTGTACTAAGTCCAGGCCCAGAAAATCACTGATATCAACTGATATGTGCAGCTCACCGTCACCCATTTACTCATACTATGGTGCAGCTCAAACCATGAGTGCATAAATAATCACAGCACACGGAAGGTCCCACCACCAAGGCTATAGAGGACCACAAGAGAACTTTTCAGCAGAAAGTCTAGCTTCTTCCCACCTGTTTACATCAGGCCATTACTCCTTTTTTGTGTTATTTTCTGAACTACAAGGTTTTGGACATTTGAGTTTCTATGCACTGTCCAATGAAGGCTAGCTTGAAGTTTGCAGTATAATGTGTCACATATAACCCTTCTGAATGAAATCCAGCAAGTCTGAAGCAGAAAATTTGTTTCAGTGACAAGTTATAGGCCACAATCACTTTTTGGCAGCGTGAAAATGGCATGTTCTCATTCGATATTCTCAAAAACACAAGAAAGGCTACGTTCACACTGCAGGTCTTAATGCTCAATTCCGATTTTTTGATCAAATCCAATTTTTTTGTCTGCTTGTTCACACTACAAATAAAATGTGACAGCAAACACGCTCTAGTGTGAACCCTCAAAGCAGCACATCACACACAACGTGCTCTGTTTAGATCCAGACCAAAAAATATTGTTTGACTGATGGCCCTTAATATAGAGACTTGTTTCGAACTTTACGTTTCCCAATTTTGCTTTAAGTTGTAAAGTTATTTTGTTATTTACGTATGGCTTAATAATTATCATTATTGCTGTTTTAGAGAAGAGCAGTGCTTCAAAGGATAGTTGCAGGTTTCTGTCAGAATCTGCCGATTATACAGTACAAATAAAATGTTCACGTTTCTCCATCTACACTGGATGTCCAGGAAGCGTTCACGATGTCTTCTCGGGCGCTGATAATTGGTGTCTGTCTCGTGTCAGTGACGTAAAAGACGGATTTCATACGACATGACCATTCAAACAGCAGTCGCTTTCTAAAACATCAGATATGTATTGGATTCAATACCACATACGAAAGTGACCCAGATCAGATTTGAAAATATCAGATTTGTGCTGTTCACACTGTCATACCATGATTGGATATGGGGCGCATAGGGTCAAAAAAATTTGATGCGCTTTCGCGTGGAGTGTGAACGTAGCCAAAGAGTCATTGGGATACTGGCACAATAGGTCTTTAGGTCAATAGGCCCCAATCACTTTCTGGCAGACAATCACTTTTTGGCACAACACCAGCCCACAGCACGGGAATCCTTCAGGACGAAGTCGCATCAGATTGAGAACAGGACCTTGTATCGTTCCAGGATCTCTTTGGGGAACTGGTCGTTCACGCTGAAGTCCAATCCTTTCAGTTTACTCTTTACCTGCTCCTTCTGTTTGAAGTTGTCGAATTTGGCCACAATAGGACGTGGTCTCCCGGCCCAGGTCCTCTTAGCCCCAATACGATGGACTCGATCGAAAGTGATGTTCTTCACGGTGTCCTCTGGCAGCTTCAGGTGGGTTTTAATGAAGCCTCTCACCGTTGCTTCCGTGTCCTCGCTGGCAGATTCTGTGATACCAGAAAACACAAGCTCATGTTACGGGCTTGCAGATCAATAACAGTCTGTTTTATTTTTTTTATTTTCTGTGTTAAGCTTGGTCACATTCTCGGTAAGAGACTTGACCAACTCCAGTAGTGTGGCGTTTTCAGCCGTGAGCGTTTCCACCTGCTGCTGGCCGAACTCCAGGGATTCTATCAGGGATTTAAATCGAATCTGGACAGCCACATGTCGTTTGACTCCAGGAGTTTACCCGGCGACTTCTTTTCGATGACGGGGTCTTATTTTTCGCTGGGGAAGATGCGCTCTGGGCCTTCTTCATAACTACACCCTTGAAGCACCGGTTGATGTAATCTTGGAGACCATCTAAATTCTCCCTGCTGTCCTCCAGGGTGTTGGAGATTATGCTCACGAGTATTGTGTTTTATTGACAGTTCTGCATTCACGGGAAACAGTCCGTTCTGGTCCAGCTCTCCCTCCTGCTCGACTCTGCCATCACTATATAGACAAACAGAAAGAAACACTGTTATTAAACAATCACTACCGCCTGTGGCTCACCTGCCCCCGTTACCGCCCGCTTGAGCTCACTGCACCATTCTAAGCTACCATTTGCTTTCTCTCCTCCAAATCTCCAGCATCTGATGTCACCTACAGCATGAGTCACATACCTTTACTGTCACTTTCTTCACTTCCCTCTCCTTTGTCCCTTACCTGTCCTCCATCCTTTGTGGTTAACCCTACCACAGAAACACACTGGTGATCTGCAGTTTGAAAAAGGGCCTCCTTCCAGTGGTCTAACACAAGGGAGAATCTACAAATCAAATATTCAGAAACCAAATGTACAAACATAAATAAATTGAATCATCATCTGAGAACAGGCAAAGTGCTCTCTCAAAAATAGGCCGGGAAGAGCTGACCTATAGCATTTGCTAGCCATCACATTAGGCCTACAGAGAGTAACATGCATAATAACTGCTCTATGAAGTTGGAGTTTTAGGCTTTGAAGTAGGCCATGACTGAAAAGTTAGTTAATAGATGTGTCTTCAAAATATACCCAAGCCATCCCAACCCATAATCAATGGGCATCAACAGTGACAGAGGTACTGGTGAAGGAGTGTTTCTGCAGATTTGGTGTGCTGCAGGCGTATCCATTCCGATCAAGGTAGAAACTTTGAGAGTAATTTGGTTCGGCAACTTTGCCAAATATATGGTATTGAGAAGAGTCACACTGCAATTTAATTACACTTTACACAATTTGCTACGCACTGTCCCTACCTCAAGGAAAAGGAACTGTGCTTGTTATTAGCCACAAGTGATCTTTGCATATAACACCACAGGGCATCAGTCGACTGGTAAGTCACCATTTCCTTTAATGTTTGGGCAAGATCCCCAGTTACCTGTTGACTTTCTGTTGGGTAGGATTCAGGAGCCTGTGGCTGGTAGCACCCATGACTGGAATTTGGAACATCAGACTCGGCTACGTCATGCTTTTGAGCGTGCAAGAAGGTCAGTTGGTTTACCTTAAAGCAGTTGGGATTAGAAGCCATCATAAAATTGAAGATGTTTGGAGTTCAGTAGTGTACAAAGTGCTAGAGGCCCCAGGCTAGGAAGGATAAGCTCCTGTGGATGACAATGGTCACATGAAAAATGTTCACTGTTCATTATTAAAAAAATAAAGTGCAATCTGTGAGTATATGTTCACCCAGTGCTCCAACTCAACCATTAGAATCTGCACCTGTAGAAGAGGCAAGTGGTTTTTATTGGTTACTGAACCTACTTCAGCACCAGACATCTGCCAGCCAAGACGGGAGATTTCTACCACTGTCAGATCAACTGAGCCAGAGTCCTTGATATACTCTGTAACTTCCTACAATGAATCTTGATTTAAACATTTTAACATGTTGTTCTTTCTTTCCCCAGTTGTTCTGCTCATCAGCAGAAGAGCCTGACAACCCTTCCACTTACACTAAACCTCTGCCTTTAATATGTCAAGAATTAATGAGTCAAAACTGACATGGGGATGAGATTTACATACACATAAATATAAATGTCTAGGTTTAGTCTAGTGTATGTAGTGTGTACAAATATGAATAAAACCTCTTTTTTGCTGAGAAATGCAAACTTCTTCTGGTTTGAATGTTTCACAAATGTGTACAAACTGCTTAATGACAGTGCAGAGAATTTACGTTACTGATGGGGGACTGAAAAATATACTCTAAAGAATGTGTTTGCACTGTAACTTTAGCTGGAAACAAGAAACCTGTCTATATTAACCGAGATTATATCATGGAATCTGAAGTATTTCTGTAGCATCAGTTTGTATCAAGTTCACAAAATCTTAGCTTAACTATTATAAATTAATAATGTAGGGTTGTATAATAATACAATACTCCATGGCTATGTTAATACATTTTAACTTGCTTTTTGAATTGCTTATTGAGGTGAACAGCAATGGCGTGATGGCAAATGACTGTCATATCTAAACACACTATATGCACAAAAATATGGGAGACCTACACATTACAGCTGCATGAGCTGCTCAGAAATGGCACTCCATGCCATAAAGCTCCTTGCACACAGTTTTTGTAAGTTTGTATCTTTCCAGTTATTGAGTTGGTAATTCACTTATCCACCCATTTTCTTCTTCTTATCTAAATGAGGGTTACGCAGAGGTTTGAGTCCATAGAGCTAGATGCTGGGTACCAGTAAGTTGCAGGGCTAACACAGAGCCAGAGAACTATTCGCACTCACATTCACACCTATAGGGAATTTAGAATCACCAGCTAACCTAACCCGGTAATTGCATGTCATTGGACTGTGGGAGGAAGCCAGAGTAGCCAAAGAGAACCCACACACAAAGGCCAGATAGTGTATTTGAACCCAGAACCTTTTTGCTGTGAGGCAGCTGTTCTAACCAGCAGTAACAGCAGCACTCAGCCATTTCTTCATAAATATTTGGAAAGGTGGACTTTGTCTGTGTTTGATTTATGGAACATGGGACTTTTTCTAGGAGAATAACATCACTCTTTTGGACCATCCTGCGTGTTCTCTTGATCTAAATCAAATTGAGAACCTTTTGGGATGGATGGCAAGGGAAGTTTACAAAAATGGACAACAATTCCAGACAGTAGATGCCCTTCGTGCAGCTGTCTTCACCACTTGAAGAAATGTTCCCACTCACCTCGTGGAAACGCTTGCATCAAGCATGCTGCAAAGAATTTTTGAAGTGGTGGAGCTACTCATTACTTGTTCTTGTTTGGAATTTTGATTTTTGTTTTGGGGGCGTTTATAGTTTTTTTTGGAGGTGTGGTCCTAAACTTTTGATCAGCTGTATATGTATGCATGTGTTTCAGGTTAAGCATTGTTTTCAATAAATTGCATGCTCAAAAAGTCATTAAGACATAGAGGGGGTAAAGGCATAAAAACATATATAACATTCATGCTGAATATATAACATATAGTCTAGCTACATTCTACCGATAGTATAAGGGTACTTTACTTTTGTTTGCAATGGGTATGACTAGTCAGCATGCCCTGTGGTATATACAGAAGAGAGGAAGCAGATGTACTGATCGTGCAGGCTGATGTAAAAAAAAACCTACAGATTTGAGAGGAGAAAAAAAAAGGAAACGTAATTTTTTTTGTTTTACAGATGTCTTGACAGAATTTTTCAGGATGGAATGTTTGTTTAATGAAGACATGACACATACTCGTATCATCGCGCTGTAAACCCTCAGGGCTACTGTGGACAATGTCCATCCACCCATCAAATATTATTCACAGTCATAGTAACCCTGCATGAATGTTCCTCTGCTGTGATGAGAAAAATGCTTTGTGCAAATACATGTAAAGAAAATCAAGATATAAAATAAAATATGCTTTTATTTATAGTGATTAAATTACCATTTCACTAAAAACAATCCTGCACACCGATTATATCATGTGTGCTCACACATTAAAATGAACTCATGTCCACACTGAAGTGTATCGACTCAATTAAGATTTCAATTCCAACATAAATACGTTCCAAATATAAATATAGCACTGTACACCATTCCCTTTAGGAAAACTCAAAATGAGAAGATTGTCAAGGACTGCCCCATTAGAAATGATGCGGCTGATATCAAATGTGAGCGTGAGCAGCCAAAAGAAAGATGAGAAGAAAAAAACATTTTTTTAAAACATGCTCTGGTGAACATGCATGTGTTCGTGCACATACTACAGAAACCAAGTGTAAACACAAAGTTATATTTGAAAATATCAACCTTATACATTTTTAACCTTGAAGAAAATGTGGTCATAAAAAAAACAAAGAAAAGGATAAAAATGGCCACCGTTCCATGAAAACCTTTAGTCGCTCTGCAGATATGTGCCAAATTCCTTCTTCTTCTTTCAGCATTTAATCTCACCTTTGGTGATTACTGCATCTACAACAGGTTTAATGTCTGGTTAGAAACTAGCAAAAGAGCTGTTATTAATTTTATTTTATTTTTTACATGTGCAAAGTGTGCCAACTTCAAATGAGGCCTGACTGGCAAAGAGTTTCAAAATAACACCACCTTCTTCAAACTTAAAAAAACAAAAAAGACATTCACTGACTTGTATGAAGCTCAAACACATTACAACAGATGGATTCGGTAAAGTAAAACACCCATCTGAATCAACACTCTCTTCACTTCAACCACATATAACAGCTGAACAGGTTCATCAGCCTTCACTGTGGTCTTGTGTGAAATCTTTGGCTGCATTGTAGAAATTTAGATTCCTTTTAAAGCATAACAGTCACCTCACTATTGAGGAGTATGCAATCAAAATATTTTCCTAAAATACATTTAGTAATGTATGATATCTGTTATATCAAATATTAATACAATCAGTTGCCAGTTTATTAGGTACAGCTAGGAACACGTAATAAATTCTTCTTTCTACACTAGTTTCAGACACATGTTTTATGTGTAGTTTGAACATTGCACAGCTGGATGTGTTAATTAAAGAGAGAAAACTTCAGGATGGATTCTGTTTCAGCTCTTGTCTACCTAATAACCTGGCAACTGAGATCATTTTTTAATAGCTGTTACTGTTTAATTAAGGCTGAATGTGTGATAAAAAATGTATTTTGCCAGATTTTGAGAGTAGATATATATATATATATATATATATATAACCATCCATGGGACAAAATGTTTCATTTTATAGAGAATAAAAGATTGACCTATTCATCACTTTTTAAAAACTTTTTCCACTGTTACTTTGAAAAATAGGAGATCCACTTTGATTAGCCTATTTACTTTTTAGGAAAACAGCAGTTTTTCACCAATTCTGATGTCTGGTTTACCAAGAGATGCAGACTAATGGGTACATAAATATTATTAGTCAACTCTAACTAATTCACTTAAGTAAACCTTTTAGACTTATGCAACGTCTTGGTTTAAAACATGTCTTCAAAGAAGGAACTTGTCAAAACAGAAAACAACCAAAAATAAAAAGTGAAGAGATGCTACCCTTGTATTTCATGTGAAAAGGCTTTTAAGCACAATCCTAAACGCTAGTGTTTGGGAGGCATCAAACTCTCGTAAACAACAATATGATCTGACATAAACCAGGTTTCAGGCACATGTAGCTATAAGTGTGAACTGAAGCCTAACAACTCCAGCAAGCCTTAAAGAGTGTTAGAACAAGTTTTACTGGGACTTTGTGGTAAGACATGAAAGAACAGAAAAGTCACTTTTTTAAAAAATGCACTGGAAATACTGGTTTACTTTTTTTTTCAGAACAACAGAAAGGTGAGTCCTGTTATGGAACAATCTGTAAAAACACCCGACAAAACTGACATACAGAGCCACAGGTCACCTTTTAGCATGGGGAACACCCAGTCTTGCTGTCAAAGTTCACTAGCAGTCTAAGTGGACAAAGTTTTTATACTTCACTTTGATTATCAGAATGGATACCCAAACACTCAAAACCCCAAATCCACCGCATATCCTAATGATCAGTACCCTCAACACTGCTACAAAGTCCTACTGTTATTTACCCTCTGCAGCAGCAGGACCATCTTTACCATCTACAGGAAGGGGATCTTCATTCTGTCTCTTGTCAGTTCTGGATAGGTCTGGATGGACTAGTTTTTGTTCCAGCTTTTTGTCTTTTTTCCCAGCATCCCAGGATTCAAACTTATTTATACTGTAGCCAGGTGGGGTGGGAGGCTGATAGCGATATCTGTAGCCAAAGGCACGCAGGTGATAAGTGTAATATTCCATTAAATACATCCCTACAGCATCCACGTAATGGAAAGATACTGACATGTCCGAGCAGCAGTTAGAACCCTGAAAAAAAGGAGAAAAAAAACCAAGATATGGTTATTAATACACATGGAAGCATGTTTGTTGTGTAAACAAAAGAAAATGTCAATGTGAATGGGTGGAGTACAAAAGAAGACTAATTGTCTTGACGCTAGAGTTCCACGCACATGCAAACAGCTCGTCTCTACAGCTTTAACTGTTAAAACAGAAGGCAATACTGCGGTGACAGGATTTATTATGTGAAACAGCAGTTTGTTTAGTTTAAACAGTCTGCATTAAGCTGGGCAAACACTGTGCGATTTTTTTCAGTCGCGTTATTCAGCTCCTGCTCAAACTGTACAATTGAATCTCAGGGGTTAGAAGTTCATAGGCCACGATGCAGGGTCTCACACTATACGGTCTGATGCTCTGATGCGACCTGAGTGCTCAAACTGTGCGTCCATAACATGAAGCTTATCATACAAAATCTGTCCCTCACTCTCCCTCTCTGTCTTTTACTCACACACACAGGCACACACGCACCACCGTCAACTTTGCTAAATTACTAATGAAAAACATTGACCAGGCAGCTGTGATTGAGCAGCAATGTCCATCCAACTCTTTTCATGGTTGTTGTAGTCGTGATAATTTTGTGAGGCCACATTGAAAAGCCTCGGATACGGAAGCGTAGAGCTGCCACCCAGGCAAATGAAAAACAGAAAAGTGAAAAGTATATTGTTCTAACAATATACCTTTCACGTTTGAACAATATAATATCACGTTATTACAATATACAGAATTATCACGTTCGTACAATATAATATAGGCTACATCGCAGCTCCAGTCACGCTTCCATCACTGTCTTTCTCGTCTTTTCCCAGAGTAACAGCCAAACAGGAGGATCTATTGGCGAGCACTGCTTAGCCTTGCACGCATTCTTATTAATCTGGAATTCATTGCAAACTGTTTGTGCAGGATATGAATGACAAGATTTTGTTTTTCTACAAGAGTTAGTAAAAAACATCTCCAGTGTGATCAAATCTTCTTGCCAAACATCCGCAGCTTTGCAGTGTATACAGCACTATAATGACCAGACCTAATTCTTTTGAAAACCTTACATCTTTCCACAGGTCTCAACTTCATCAGACATCACCTAGACACAGAGCTGGATGAGGCCAGCGCAAACAGCAGCCTAACTGACTAAGATGATGGATCCATGGGGTCAGGAAAGCCAGAAGCAGGGGAACTGGAGAGGTACCTTTCATGTCCATTCACTGGAGGTGTGGATCTATTGCATGGCGTTCCTCACATCAAGAAGCTGTTGATCAAAATCAATACAGCTCTTCCTGCATCTGGAGCTTGTGAAGGACTTCTCAGTCATGCAGGACTACTGTTCACTGCTAAACTGCTGTCAGACTCCACAACAAAGACTTTAACTGATCAAACACACACATCCACAAATGTGCAATAACACTAATGTGCAATAATCTTCTCTGGCATCGTTGTATTTTTACTCAGTTGTATATAGCTTTTGTATTCTATTTTTATCTTATTGTATATTTTATTCTATTTTATTCTACTGTATATAGTATTTTATTTTATTCTATTCTGTACAGTTGTGTACTGTATTTATTCTTATTGTATTCTAATTTTTGCTTCATAACTTTTGCACTGTCCACTTCCTGCTGTGACAAAACAAATTTCCCACGTGTGGGACTAATAAAGGTTATCTTATCTTATCTTAAACAGTTACAGCTTCACAGCAAGAACCTTGAGAGCAAACTGCTGCTGAAGCGTAACCATCACCTCACTGAGCTAAGAAATGGCACATTTTTGCTAAATATGCAGAAATAGATGCACACCCATACAACTTATGGTAAACTGAGCTGCCTTGTATGAACATACGTTGAAGATGCCTCGTTCTGTTTTCTCTGAGGCTGCTGTGCCATTTGGAGCAAAAATGAATATAAAGTTTACAGCATATCTTTTCTATTACTTGAGTAATAATATTTTAAAGTAATGCTACTCTTACTTGAGTACAATTTTTGGATACTCGACCCACCTCTGGCTGATACTAGAAAGTAATATTAAATAAATTCTAACAACAGCTGATCGAGCTTAAACGTGCTGCTGTTGTTTAGCGCGACAACCGCTGGTTTCCTCTTTCTTCCGCAAAGTGGGTGATAAACAAGCAAGAGAGAAAAGCCGATCAGCTGATCATTGATCAGTTTCATGATTGAATGAGAGAAGAAGAGGCAGCTGACTGCGTAAAGACACAGAATAACTCCACCTTTGTGTCTGTATAGGAATTTCTTTCATTTAGGTATTAATCACATTATTTTATTGTATTAACATGTCTGACACTCATACTGAAGACAAATGGTGGGGGTGTAGTAAGGAAGTTGGGGGAAGCAGACCAGTCTTTTGTTTCTTTGAGGACTCTGGGAAGTAGCAAGGGAGTGTGAACCTTAAGGTGTGAAACAGCTGTGTACTGCATTTTGTTCCTGGAGAAGGTATTTAACTGGGAGCCATGCTAGGCTCAGTGAGACTCTGCTGACCGTCTGTCCCGCGGACATGCAGGGGCTCCATCAAGCTTGGTTGTCTGTTGTCTTTGTGTGTTTGGATTAAAGAATGTTAGCTACCGCTCACCGCTCGTCTGCAGGCTTTATTTAAATGGAAAACTTCCACAACAAAATGGCGACGAGGATGGGATGGTCCGTGTGGTCGCTGAACAACGGTTCCGTGGACGGGCTGATCACCCCTGAGGAAAAAGCTGCCTTTGTCCTACCAGCTGTTGAAGCAAAGGAAATGGAGGTTTCACGGAGCCGTGTGTTTTAGCCACCACAGAGACTATCGACTTTGAGGGGACTCCTGCAGATGGGTGAGTTGTAGCTAACTTGTATACCGTCATGGAGAGTTTTTTGTCTGGCCGAGGGGAGAACGCTGGCTGACTCCGGAGTTCGAGTCTCCGGAGGGAAAATCCTGGCGGTTTGAGGCCCCAGGCTTGTGTTGGGTACGGTCCATCACAAGGACAGTGGCTCGCGCACGTTGTTGGGGAGAAGCCGGCCCAGACCTGTGTTCGGTCCAAGTACGTCACAGGGACAGCGGTTCAGGTACACTATCGGAGTCCATTTCCGCGTACTACAGTGCGCTGAGTGGCGGTGTTCGTTCCTTGGTCCGTAGAAGAGAAGGAACCTCATGGGGGACGCCTCGTGTAGTAACGGGAAGCTGGATCCAGTAAAGCGGCAGGCCTTCCACCAGGCGGCCAGGGACAAAACTCAATGCGTGACTGTATGGTAAGAACTGAGTAAATGTGTGGTGTGTAAGATTGCAGAGAATGGTTGTGCGGGAAATGTTGATGTGTGTGTAAAAACAGTGAAAAATGGGGTTAAAAAATGTTGAAAATGGGGAACAAAAAAAAAAAAGAGAGGAGTTTAGAAATGTGTAAAAGTTGTTTCCAACTAGCGGGAGAGGGTGGTACTGCAGGCCACCAGCTCCCCTAGGGTGGACACATGAAAAATTTCTTTTTAGCAGAATTGTTGATAAAAATAAGCAATAAAATAGGAAGAGGGTTTGGTGTTTTTCAACGTAGAACAACTAAAATCTCTCTGGGATTTTAAGAAAGGGGAATTCAGAACCAGAGAGGGGAGATGTGTTGTTTCAAGCAGTGAGAACAATGATCAAAATGTCTCAGTGTGTCACTTGCAGGTGAAGAGTAGACCCGGATCAATTTTCCACGTGCAGCAGTCGGAAGAAAATTATAGGTTAGCATCATTAGAAACACTCAAGCCAAGTTTTGGCTGAATTGTTTTACAGCTTAACTTCCATGTGTTTGTCACCCTGAGAACACAAGCTCCAAGAATCTCTCCCTGAAGACAAGAAATGCAGTTCCAGAACAACGAGATGGATATCAAGAGCTCACAGCAGTATCCTGAGCAGTGAAGAAAAGGTCCAGCAGCAGCAGCAGCTGTGCAAGACAGCGGCAGTAAGGAGAAAAATGGCATCATCATGACTGGATGGATGGATGTGCATTTCCAATGAGCTGCACCTTCACTGTGTGTGAATGGACTTTGAAAAGACTGCTTGAGTTGGACATTTGCCACTTTCGGCGCAAAAATGGCAAGATGAGAGTGTTAAAGACACAGGACAAAGCTGAAAGACAACTGACTCTCACTGGACTGCTGCAAGGAGGGGAGATGAGATGAGACCACAGTGGAAGGAGCAGGGGAGAACATGGAGGAAGGCGGTTTTAGTGTGGGAAATGAAATTTGGGTTTAGGAAACTGGGAAGAAAAAACGACTGCCTTGCGTGGAGAATTGCAAAGTGTCTGGAGCACCGCAAAGAGGAGAGGTACACAAAATTACACAAACAGAAAAATGCATTAATCCTACTAACACAAACACACTAGTATTATTTTTGGGGAAGGATGATTGAATCATAGCAGGGGTGAACAGAATGATGCAGGGGGGTCAGATGAGTGGAGACTAATAGATTATTGAGTTTCTTGTTTCTGATGTGTGGGGAAGGTCTTATCATGACACACATCTGGGTACATGGGGGAAAACAAAAACTCATTATCTAATAGAATATTGCTGTTGTGTGAGGTGTGTTACTGGTGGATGAAAGTTTTGGAGATTTACTGATGCATTTTCCTTTGGTACCACTTTGAACCTGCCAGTTTTTTCATCATTCTAAGAGAGTACGCTTAGACAAGTCCTAAAACTAGGCCTTCATATTTTTTTTGATTTTAACTGTGCACTGAGATTTTTGTTTGGCAATTTTCTCTTCTTCAAGCAGGCCTGCAAGAGCGGAATCGAAAGCGCTACACAGCATATTGAACAATCGCAAGCGAGCTTCTCCAAAATTAAAATGGGCTCGGGAGAAAGCCACTTATTTGGGACAATCAGAAAACAAGTCCCTGCCAAACGGATTCAGCGAGGTAATCCAGTCTAAATTCTTTTTTTCCTTTTTTGAAATGACGTCATTGCTGGCAGTAGAAACTTATTGCGTCACGAGAGGTTCTACTGTCAGCAAATAAAAAATGGGGACTGACAAAAGCTTTGACTAAGTTGACACCAGTATGCAAGATTGCACCTCCACCTTGACCTGACAAATGGGTGGATGTATGTATGTTTCTTTTTACAGGAGCAGAAAGGTGACAGCAACATCCTGGGTTGCATGGGCTTTTGGGCCGTGCTGACTTAACCTTTTAAATGCCACTTTCTGTGTCTTTGTGAATTTACCAGGGGTGTGTTATTCATGACCTTGTATTGTTTACAGTACAGAGGTCACTGTGAGAAAGTGTTCATACAGATGCGCTGCGCTAACATCTACATCACTTTTTCCACAGCAGAGGGCTAATCATATGATCTAATCACATGATTTACAGCAGGACACACCGCTGGCTAATGTTTTACCTTTTCTTAAGACAGGGCCTGGAGTGAAACTACTCCAGGGGAGAAGCCCTGGGAATTTTTAAGAGACAATGCACAGTTTTATTGTGCATGTCTAACAGTGCTAAGCTGACATAGGGCAAGAGAGGGTTTTCCGGGGAAGCTTTCATTTTTAAATTGCAGGGACCGTGACATGAGGGATATGGAAGGAGAGACTGAGGTGCAGATGCGGACCATGACTGGGAGAGAAGGCTTCAAGAGGACCATTGAGAAGCAGGAACCATCTCCAGGACAACAGACAAACGACAGTGGGCTGCACCACTGGGCTTCCAAAGGATTGTCACGAGGAGATTTTGAACAGCAAAATCTTAAAATAAAATGAAAGAGTTTCGACGTTGACGCTGAGGAAGACAACTAAGGTGTACGACGTGCTCTGCCTTAAATCTACAGCCGCGTTGGAACAGGAATCGGGGGATGGAGGGAGAGTGCCAAGCTCCAAAAGTGACAGCGCAAGGAAGATCAGCGTTGGAATTATGACTCTGTAAATGGCACAGACACCAGGAGCCATGACCGTGACTGAGAATGACCACCTAATGCTGTTTCACTTTGCCATGCAAAGTACTTTGACACTCTGGAGAAGACCTTTCCTCTGTATCATTGTTGTTTTCATTTGCATGTGAGAGCCTAGATTGTGGGGAAGATTAAAGATGAACAAAGGGTGGTGGGAGAACAGTGAAGTGAGGATACACAGTGTGAAACTCCTTTAAGTGTACAATAATGTTGATGTGATATACAGAATGTCAGGAAAGAAATTCTGGTTTTAATGTGATTCTTGATTTAAGAATCAAAGGGTGGGATTGTATAGGAATTTCTTTCATTTAGGTATTAATCACATTATTTTATTGTATTAACATGTCTGACACTCATACTGAAGACAAATGGTGGGGGTGTAGTAAGGAAGTTGGGGGAAGCAGACCAGTCTTTTGTTTCTTTGAGGACTCTGGGAAGTAGCAAGGGAGTGTGAACCTTAAGGTGTGAAACAGCTGTGTACTGCCTTTTGTTCCTGGAGAAGGTATTTAACTGGGAGCCATGCTAGGCTCAGAGAGACTCTGCTGACCGTCTGTCCCGCGGACATGCAGGGGCTCCATCAAGCTTGGTTGTCTGTTGTCTTTGTGTGTTTGGATTAAAAAATGTTAGCTACCGCTCACCGCTCGTCTGCAGGCTTTATTTAAATGGAAAACTTCCACAACATGTCTTTTTCCATTCTAGCTGAAGTACGGGACAAACTGTGTTCCTTTTCACCTCAATACGAAACGCGTAATATTTTCTCTGAATACAGAACGATTCCGTTTTTTAGGGGACGGTTGGCAACTCTACTAACTAACCTTATGAATAAAATAAAGTTCACTATCAGTAACATCATAGCACTCACCTAGCTGTATAGAAACTCTGAGTTATTGTAACTGACGGTAAAATGTCAGCACAACGAAAATAAACTCCACCTAAACTTGGTTTATATCTGACCCAGATAGACTGCAGGTCATAACTTCTTACCTGAAGTTCAGTTCACCTGACACTCGGACCGGCGGCCACCTCGGGTCTCTCCTCCTCCTGCCTCACCTTTCCCTCATCCACCTGGCCTCTTGTGGCAGCTCCGCCATAGCCACCATCAAACAACTGAGTTATTTTTACACATCGGCCAGCATCTATCCACCACCTGTCATTGTTTATACTGTTATAAAATAAATAAATAAAGAAAAATCATCGGCCCATAAAAACGAAAAATCACCATGGGCCGATGGCCAGTCCAGCTATGCCTGCATAATAAAAAAAATAAGTAGCCTAATAAGTATAAAATCCAGAAAGCTACACCACTTCGGGCGGTTCATTTACAAACACAAGTCTAACTTAAGTTTCACACTGTTTTTTGTTAGAAAACAATCAGATTGTTACATGCTTAAATTACACAAAATGTAGGAAATCTGCACTGTCATAAACAAAAATTTTAACCTAATTTTGCATGATTTGTTGGATTCACTCACTGAGGTCTGAAATACAACCTTACGTTTGTAGTTTACCCCCAAATTGTTTCATTTTATTTTTTCCCCTTGCCTTGTTTGGTATCATTCTTTTCAGCTCAACTGAATTTAGTTGTTTTTTTTCACTGACAGCATTAATATTACTGATCTGAAATGACACAAAGAACTTAAAACCCTAGTAGTAAAACACAGACATGTTGAGTAAATGTTTATAACTTGAAATGCAAATATAAAATGTACATTTTGTAACATATACAACTATACAACTACGAACCTTGCCCTGTCCAACTTCCTTTCCAAGGTAGGTCACTGTTGCCTTACCAAACTCACATTTAGCCAAGTTGAGAGTCAAGAAGCATCAGTTAGACGCTTGAACACAGTGGCTAAAGTGACGACATGCTCCGACCAGTTGGAAGAATATATGTCCACATCATCAAGATAAACATTAGCGTTTTCCACACCAGATAATACAACTGACGTTAACCTCTGAAAGGTGGCAGGAGTGTTTCTCATTCCAAATGTCATTACTGCATATTGTAAAAAACGATCAGGTGCTACAAAAGCTGAGATTTATGATGCTTTTTTTTTTGTCAAAGGAACTTGCCAATAACCTTTAAGAAGGTCAGGTTTACTCCTATAAGCAGCAGACACAATGCTGTCAGTACACTCCTCAAAATGGGGGAGTGGGAAGCAATCAGGTACCGCTACTGCAAAAAAAAAGGTGTTCCATCCGATTTTGGTGTAACAAGGCATGTAGAACTCCACTGACTATAGCTTGGTATAGCCAACCTATGCTGCAGAAGATAGTCCACTTCCTTGTTCATCATTTCTCTTTTTGTCATATTCACACGGTAAGTGTGTTGCATAATAGGCACTGCATTTCCAACATTACTATCGTGCTCTACCACTGTAGAACACTCCTCAGGTGCTGCAGACGTTGTGATGAGTGCGCAGAGTGCCGCTGCAGGCCCCGCCCCAATCCCTAAAACGAAGGGCAGGAGACGGTGCGAGTTCTGCACTGACAAAAGGAGGCGCACTTGCAGCACCTGCTGCAAATGCGAAAAGCCCGCATGTAAGGACCACAGTCTGTCCATTTGCAGCCTCTGCTTCAACTGAGGACTCTGACACACCTCCACACCTCCACACACCTCCACATATGCTCTTCTCTCTCACCCTCTCACTTGCTCTTTCTTTCTCATACCTTTCCCTGTTCCTAAAAACACAAATGTTCATGTTCATTGTTCTAAATAAAACTGTTTTCTGGTTCAAACTGATCTTGTATTTTCATTTACATAGTTTTTTTCCATTTTATTTTAGAACACAGCAAGCTAAAAAGCATTTAGTGGGGAAAAAGTGAAAAACAGAATATACCATTATATTCAATTTACTGTGCCTCTGCAAAAAAAAAATAATGATCAATCAAAATGAATGTCGGTGCCAATCTTTGGACCATCTAAAGGCCTAATTATAATAATAATCAAATATTACTTCAAATGTATTTTATGGAAAATATTTAAGTTTTTTGTTTTTTTCGGCTAAAAAAACAGTGCGCTCATGTAATGAAACTGGGATATAAAGGGTTAAAAACCCCGAAATATAATAAAAACTTGATATGAATATTTTAAGCAGAAGTAGTTTTAAAAGACTGACTCATTTAAAGTGGAAAAAAAATATTAATATATAACCTTTTTATGGCACTTTTGGGGGCGTGGCCATATTTGGTCCCTAGGGTGATCAGTGTAAGTTTTTTTTTAAAATTTGCCCCTGCAAAAAAAATAATGATCAATCAAAATGAATGTTGGTGCCAATCTTTGGACCTTCTAAAGGCCTAATTATAATAATAATCAAATATTACTTCAAATGTATTTTATGGAAAATATTTAAGTTTTTTGTTTTTTTCGGCTAAAAAAACAGTGCGCTCATGTAATGAAACTGGGATATAAAGGGTTAAAAACCCCGACATATAATAAAAACTTGATATAAATATTTCAGGCAGAAGTAGTCTTAAAAGACTGACTCATTTAAAGTGGAAAAAAATATTAATATATAACCTTTTTATAGCACTTTTGGGGGTGTGGCCATTTTTTGGTCCCTAGGGTGATCAGTGTAAGTTTTTTTAAAGGATGACACAAGGGTTAAAGTAAGGTCAGTACTTCCACGCTTTAAACGCTGCACGCTCATACTCTCTCCCGCACTCGATATATTATCCATTGTTGATCTGCACACAGCTGTTGTCACAAACGTCGCACTTGCTTACGTCACTGTCATGAGACATTCTCGCAAAAAAATCACGGTTTTAGTAACGCAGTAATGCAGCGTTCCTACGTGAAAGTAACGGTAATCTAATTGATTTGGTCAGAAGCCTTGCTGCAGCGTTTTGAACAACCTTCAGACGTTCCAAGGAGTTTTTGCTTAGACATGTAATCAGTGAATTACAATAGTACAAACATGATGAAATGAATGCATGTATAATAATCTCAAGTTCAGTGCGAGATACAATAGGCCTTAATTTGGCAATGTTTCTTAAGTGATAAAAGCAAGACCGAAACAGACATTTGACATGAACAATGTGAGAACCGGGTTCAAACAAATGTGGAAAGGGGACCAAGAGCATTCATTATTTTAGGTACAAGTCCGTCAGGAGCACATACAAGGACTTCAGTCTTTCCTTCATGGGGGCTGGCTGCAGCTCAGCAGGTCATGTACTGATCAGAAGGTTAGTGGTTTGATCCCTGGCTCCTGCAGTCTGCATGCCAAGTATGCCCAAGTATCCTTGGGCTGACCCCAAATTGCTCTCCAATGCATTCATTCATGTATGAATATTAGTTAGGAAGCACTAAGAAACTTAGAATGGGTGTGATTGGGTGAATGCGGCATGTTGTATAGAGTACTCCGGGAGAGTAGAAAAGCGCTATATAAGAATTAGTCCATTTACTATTAAGTTGGAGGAAGTTGGCAGCCATCCAACCGTTAATGGATTCTAAGCTCATTCAGAATCTGCAGTGTAGATAATTCTTGGGGCTTAAAAGAAACGTATACCTGGATGTCATCTGCATAGCAGTGTTAGCAAATGTCCTTAAACGGGCTCAAAATATGCTGGAGAGGAAGTAGATATATTAAAAACAATAAAGGCCCCAATATGGAACCTTGTGGCACAATGCTGGTAAGGGAGAAGAAGAGTATCGTTAATTATGAAGTTTCAAAGGGTTCAGTACTGGGACCAATTCTGTTTACATTATACATGCTTTCCTTAGGCAGTACCATCAGAAGGCATAGCACAGGGCTGGGCGATATGGCCCAAAATTCATATCTCCATACTCTTTAGCTGGTTGGCGATATACGATATATACTTCGATATTTTTTTTAAGTCATAAAGTACGAACAAAAAGAGAGTTCTTAGTCAAAGCTGTGTCCCAGATCTCACACAGGCACTTTACTAACATACAGCGTAGATGTACATGAAAAAATTACTCAGAAATAAATTATCAGCATTTATTAAAAAATTATTGCTCCATAAATAAAATAAAACAATGTTGTTTTTTTGCATAACAAAAAGCTCACAATTGTGCAGTCAAAATGTAAACTAAAAGACGCTGAGCATAATAACAAAGACAGATTTCGCAGCTGCTCTGTTCCCAAGTTCCGCTGCGTGACTGAAAGCCTCGAGTTTGAAATCCTCTTTGTAACTGTGTCTCTTAACAGGTGCCATTTGTGGTCCTTATACACACACAATACGGTAATATTATGTTGAAGCACAGTACGTATTACTCCATGAGGCTCCTGACTACGGTAGCCGTAATGCTCGGACATCCAGCAAGCGGTTGTCACGATCCTGGGTCATTTTGAACCAGCGTTTTGATTTTTAGTTTGTTTTTATGTTTAAGTCCTTTAGGTTTTCTACGTTCATTCTATCATACCTAGGTTGTCATTATAGTTCTTTGTTTGTTAGTTTCCCTTTGTGTTTTCTACCCCTGTATTAAGTCTCCCCTGTCCTATGTGTTTCATGTCTGCATGTCATTTGTATGTCAAGTTCATGTTGTCATGTCTGTCTCATTATGTTTCCTGTTTTATTTTGAAGAGGTCATGTGTTCATTGTGTTTAGTTTTACTCTTCTACTGTGAAGTCATTATGTTCATTTGTGACAGCTGTCCTCATATGTTTCCACTTCCCCTGATCACCTCCTGTGTGCTTTTAGTCTGTGTGTGTTCATTCATTCCTTGTCCGAGCGTCTGCTATCCTACCTTGTCTCCATGCCAGGTCTCTATGTCTATGTTCATGTTCCAGGGTTTTGTTATGTTTAGCTCACCCAGTTTAGGTTATGGTTTAGTTTTGTCTTTGCTTTAGTTTTTCATTGCTAAAATCAGCCTTCAATAAACGGCTCGTTTTCAGTTAATAGTAAGCCTTGTTATTTTGCGTGTACGCACTTGGGTCCAACTTCTTCACTCCCTATAGTCTGCCTCTGCCAGACTGTGACAGCGGTGCAGCTTCGTAGCTTACCAAAGTTGTACTAAATAATTTTTTTAAAGATTGCTGAGTGCCATGTACCACAAAATCGGTTTGTGGTCAGTAAGCACAATCAGAATTCATACATAAGGTGCACTGTCGATTTTTGAGAAAATGAAAAGATTTTAGGGCGTGCAGCCCCCGTGCATGGGGGAGGGGGAGTTGTGTACAGTGAAGGAGAGAGGCGAGGCAGAGTAATGTTGCGTAGAGACAGGAATGAGCAGAGCCTCAGCTGGCCCAGGAACATGAGCAAAGACCAGTTGAGCCCCGGCCACCCTCACCCGAGGCACTGGTACGGGTGCAGGGAAAGGCTGGAGAACGGTCGAGCCCTAGCGACCCTTACCTGGGGAACTGGAACAGTTGCAGGGGGAAGCTGAACCGCAGGAACAGGAGCACATGGAAAAGCTGTCCCAGGAAAAACCAGCTCAGGAAAGTGATTAGCAGTGCCATATTGAGCAAGCTCGTTCACACACTCGAGCTGATGGGCACTACTGGAAATCTGTGTTTGGAAAACATGGAATAGGCTTTGAACAGAAAACATAATGGAGCAAAACACAATGGAGACCATATGTGAGCGTCAAAAACTATCAGCTTCAGTTTTTGTCAAACCATTGCAGATGACCATTAAACTCTCTGAAGGTAGATCAGATCTCCACATCTGATCAAGAATTACGGGACATTATGTGACCAACTGGTGCAGGATTACAGGTGACCATACAAGGATAAAGATAGCTCTGGACCTATTCAAGTTAAACAGATATATTGCCTCAAGCTGTTCAAAGAATAATTAATGTACATGGATCTCCCTTCAGTTAGAAAATTACAGTTAGCAGCAGCTTGCTGTAGTCAACTCCCAGGAGAGGAATGCCCTACCTTAGCGGTACACATATTTATAAGGATAATGTGCGTCTATCTGATTGGTCAAAAACTGTTGAGAAGGGCCTGGGATTTAGAGTTAGCCCCCTCCTCCTCCCTCAGCTGCAGCTTGACCTAGGGATGGACACACACACACACATACACACACACTAGAACAATAAAAATAAAATAAGAACACACAAAAGACCAATAGATCTCCTGGAACAGATGGCCTCTTGGTTGAATTTTATAAATCCTTCTCTGATGAGTTAGTTCCCTTTCTAATGCAAGTTTATATAGAAAGTTTACAAAACTGAGTTCTCATAACAACTTTAACTCGGGGTCTAACTTCTCTAATACCAAAAAAGAAGGATCTTTGATCATTGACAATTGGCATCCTATTTGTTTTATAAATAATGATTACAAAATTCTACCATCCTCCCTATTCTGGTATTCTAAACAGTACCCAAAAGTAGACTGCTTAGTCGAGTTAACCTCCTAAACTATCTAGAACACATGGCGAAAACCTGAAATTAAGACAGAGAAGACTAGAGGTGAGACATGATCATTACTGATTACTGATGACAGATTTAGATATATTTTCATAAACCATTCATTTGCCACATCAAGAAACAGCATGGCAGGGCAAAATATTTTTTCTAACACGGCAACCTTTAAAAAGTGAAAGGAGACAGAAAGACAGGTGAGAAAGAATAAAACTTAATTGACTTTTTGATGGCATTTTACACACAGTACTGGTACAGTATCTAGAAAATGTGGGAAAATACTGGCATCATATACAGTACTTAGCTACTTCTGAAGAAATTATGATGGGACCCTAAAAAAATTACTATGTACAATAATGGATTTCTATAAATTTTACATCAGATGAAAACATTTGTTGTAAGATTCAGATAATTATCTGTTAAAAGCAAGACATTTTAAATGAGAATAAGAAAGAAAAGCATTTCTTTGTGCCCCTCTTTCCGTGTTAATGGCATACCTGGCCCCTGGCAAAACTTTGCTAGACCCGCCCCTGCACAGTTACCAGCTGTCAGCTACATAAAAAAGGATCCTGGTGTTATTTGTCGCTCAGAAACAGTTCATAACTTCCCTTCAACTCATCCATGTCACCTAAAAGGTAAACCTGTTTCTCCATCACCTGTTCAGCTCTGATGATTCAGTAAGGACATCTCCTGGTTTCATCTTCATGTTTCCCTCTCACCAGATAACCAAACCGATATCATGACCAGCAGCTTAACAGCCGTGGCTCCAGCAATCATCAGCTGATACTAGAAATTAATATTAAGTAAATTTTAACAACAGCTGATCAAGCTTAAACGTGCTGCTGTTGTTTAGCGCGACATCCGCTGTTTTCCTCTTTGTGGCGCAAAGTGGGCGATAAATAAACAAGAGAGAAAAACCGATCAGCTGCTCATTGATCAGTTTCATGATTGAAGTAAGAAACAGGAGAGGGAGGGGAGAGAATGAGAGAAGAAGAGGCAGCTGTACAGCAAAGACACAGAATAAATCCAGCTTTGTGTCTTTTTCATTGTAGCTGAAGTCCGGGACAAACTGTGTTCCTTTTCACCTCAACACAAAACGCGCAATATTTTCTCTGAATACCAGACGATTCCGTTTTTTACGGGACGGTTGGCAACTCTAATAACTAACCTCACAAATAAAATAAGATAAAACAAGTTCAACATCATTAACATCATAGCATCCGCCCAGCTGTATATAAACTCCGTCATGCTAGCTAATACAAAGTAGGAGTTATTATAACTGACTGTAAAAAGTCAGCATAACGAAAATAAACTACACCTAAACTTGGTTTATATCTGATGTCAGGGTCCTGGGTCTGGGCGGCCCAGGATCCCTGGGCAGTCATGGACTGGTGACATTATATGTATTTTTGGTGTTGCTGCTGCTCTTTCTCCGTGCTTGTGTGTGTGTGTATGAACACTGGTTTGCAGGCGCCTTCGGGCCTGGTGGGTGTGGCCCTGCTGGGGGACTGGCCACACCCGAAGCCACGCACCTGCTGCTGATCAGGCCTCGTCGGGGGAGCTACTTAAGAGAGTCTTGGAGCTCCCACCGGTGCGGGATCATTGCTTGAGACTCCACGTTAGTCATCCAGTTTAGGTTTTGTCATTAAGTGCATGCCTGCCATTGTTTAGTGTCCTGACAGCTGCCGCTATTGTTTCCCGCACGAGGAGCGTGGAAGGCCTGAAGAGCAGCGAGCACCGGGAGTGCAGACACGGGAGCAGAGAGCACTAGGAGGACACGACAGTCTGGGGAAAACACTGGGATTTATTGTTGTTTTGTACCACACACTGTAAATAAACGCACTGTTCGCACACAGAGCACCGCGCCTGGGTCCTCCTTCCCTACACCCCCCACGGTCTGCCATGCCAAACCGTGACATCTGACCCAGATAGACTGCAGGTCATAACTTCTTACCTGAAGTTCAGTTCACCGCCTTTCCGTCATCCACCTGCCAGCGTGTTGCATCTGCTGGCCTCCACCACTTGCTAATGTTACTGAATCTGTGGAAGCTCCGCAATAGCCACCACCAAACAACTGAGTTATTTTACACATCTCCCAGCATCCGGCCAATCCACCACCTTTCAGTGTTTATACCGTTACGGAAAAAAACAAAAAAAAAAAAACCCAAAAAAACCCATTGGCCCATAAAAACGAAAAATCACCATCGGCCGACCGGGCATTTGGTTGGGAAGCTCTCCTCTTTTGTCCAAATGGAGTAGTTTAGCGGGCCAGGTTTATGTAAGCTGCCCGTGAACTCAGCTTCAAATTTAAAGCGGCATTCCCCTAAATGCTGTTTTTTTTTCGCAGTATCTTTCTTTTCTTTTTTGATTTTTGTTTCTTTTTTCTTGTTGTCTTAAGTTTTACTTCGTTTGTTCTTTGGTATTTTTTGGGTTTGCGGCCCTTGCACATTGCCTCGCTGGTTGCGCAGCAACTACGTTTGATTCCCTAATTGGGTGTTTTGATCTTTTGTGTGTGTGTGTGTGCGCACGCATCTGTAACCGGAAGGTCGCCGGTTCGATCCCTGGACTCTCTGTCCTGGTCGTTGTGTCCTTGGGCAAGACACTACCCTACCGCCTACTGGTGTTGGCCAGAGGGGCCGATGGCGCGATATGGCAGCCTCGCTTCTGTCAGTCTGCCCCAGGGCAGCGGTGGCTACAACTGTAGCTGCCTCCACCAGTGTGTGAATGTGAGAGTGAATGAATAGTGGCATTGTAAAGCGCTTTAGGTGCCTTGAAAAGCGCTGTATAAATCCAATCCATTATTATTTATACAATGTTTGATCAAGCATTGCTTAAATAAATGTGTGTGTGTGTGTGTGTGTGTGTGTGTCCAGGCTGAGAGCTGAAGGTGGTGGATGGCCTTCTGAGTAACTGTTCCTCCGTGCTGTGCGTGGTTAGTGCCGGGTTCTCTTCACACTTGAATGCATGTTCACAAGTGTCTGACATGATCTATTTATATTATTTGTTGAACTTGTCTCCTCCTCCTGTTACCAATCCTCACTTGGTGGTAAACCTCAGTCATAAACAAAAAAAAGTAAATTCATTATTTTACTATTCTATTTTTTTTTTTTTTTTTTTTTTGGACCAAATTTCATATTCACAAGAAAACTCAATTTCCCCATTTTCATGATGGAATTCCATAACTATACTGACACTATCAAATTTCCCTCTAATCATAAAGCAGTTAAGATGTTGTTGTTCTGCTCTCAATTAAATATTCAAAAAGGTACTTGATACAAAATGAGGAGGAAAGGGGGAAAAAAACTTCCTCAGTAGTCCCTTTTTTCTTTTTTGCTCACGCTGGCACATCTGCATTCCTTTAATGTTCAAGTTCTGAAAAGATTTTGTACAGTATATATTTTATGTCTTTGTGCTACTGAGGTAGCTACAGCTCTTAGCTCATACTTTATTAGTCCCACATGAAAAAGAGCAAACGTTTGTCTTATCTTGTCTTATCTTTTGTTGAATAAAGTTTTAAAAAAATCCTAGTGCCATAAAGTTCTATTTTGCTCGCTGTGGTACAGCATGAAAAATTGATAGAAACCTGGATTGACGAATCAGGTGTTATGTCTAAACTTATAAAGAAAAGCGTCTGGACTGTTTAAAAATCTTATTTGGAAGGTCAAGGACCCAGTATTACGGTGGCCCCTAGAGACAAAGCACGTACAAACTCCAAAACACTTGCAAACTCCAAAACACATGCAAGCTCCAAAACACATGCAAACTCCAAAACACTTGCAAACTCCATAACACATGCAAACTCCAAAACACATGCAAACTCCAAAACACTTGCAAACTCCATAACACATGCAAACTCCAAAACACATGCAAACTCCAAAACACTTGCAAACTCCAAAACACTTGCAAGCTCCAAAACACTTGCAAACTCCAAAACACATGCAAACTCCAAAACACATGCAAACTCCAAAACACTTGCAAACTCCAAAACACTTGCAAACTCCAAAACACTTGCAAACTCCAAAACACATGCAAGCTCCATAACACATGCAAGCTCCAAAACACTTGCAAACTCCAAAACACATGCAAGCTCCAAAACACTTGCAAACTCCAAAACACATGCAAACTCCAAAACACTTGCAAACTCTAAAACACTTGCAAACTCCATAAAACATGCAAACTCCAAAACACATGCAAACTCCAAAACACTTGCAAACTCCAAAACACATGCAAGCTCCATAACACATGCAAACTCCAAAACACATGCAAACTCCAAAACACTTGCAAACTCCATAACACATGCAAGCTCCAAAACACTTGCAAACTCCAAAACACATGCAAACTCCAAAACACTTGCAAACTCCAAAACACATGCAAACCCCAAAACACATGCAAATTCCAAAACACAACGGAAGTGCTCCAGGACGCTAGGGGCAGTGTTGAGCTTTTGTTACCTAGTAACTACACAAGCCAGGAAGTACCAATGACCGGATTTGGGGTCTGCAGCCTTAAAGGCTGCATTTTGAGGCCGATTACGTCACAGCGACACGACGAAGGCTGTCCCAATTCAAAGGCTGCTCGAAATGCGGCCCTCAAATGCGTCCTTAATTTCCCTGAATTTTAAGGATGGGTCGGTGTAGCCTTCATGGCCCAACATATCCCAGACTTCATAGCGCAACGGTGGTGTGGATAATTTTGCCGAAAAAAAACGGCGGAAGCAGAGCGGACGAAGAGTAAACTTTCAGAAGTAAGTACTGAATATTATGTCACATATTTATGCGCAAATGTTTTTATAATGAAGAACATTAAAACATTACTGTTGGTCACTTGTCGGGAAAGTTATGTGACATTAGCGATGTTTGTACTAACTTGGTTTTAAAGCCTTTACTTCAAAATATACGCCGTTCAATAGTTGACTTTAATCTTACAGAGAATGTGATGATTTTATGGATAATTAAAGTCAGTCATATATCCACAAACACAACAAGCTGAAAGTCAGTGATGCTGCTCGGTTTGCAGTCCTGAATATCACGGCACAAGCAGGATTCACTGCACTGTTAATGTTAGCTATTTTATATTGCTGCCTCTGTTCCGTGGTGTCGAGCCAAACTGACTTTAACGTGTGTTTGAACGAGCTGACGGTTCACTCGTTAAGCTGAAAGAAAGATGCTTTAATCACAGGAGTCACACATGTGTCCACTGTACCATCTGGGAACTCTTCTTGTTTCGTAATAACACAAACACTAAATCCTCCTTCTTTTGTGCTGTTTTGTAGCAGTGTATACACCTGAGACTGTCACCTGTCTGTCTGTCCTGCACTCTCTCTCTTTTTCTTTCTCTCTGATTGTGTAATAAAAGTATGAACATTCATTTATAAGTCACACTTGTGTTTGAATCCTGCAGCTTATCACACATTTGATTTCCATGTGTGACGACTGCAAGTGTCCAGAGTGAGGACAGACTGAGGGACCCACTGCTGCACATCATCTGTGAGGCTTTGCACCCCTGATGATCGACCAGGACAAACTCAGCAGTGTGTGAGGAAGAGGAGGAGGAAGAGCCAGCAGCAGCTGACAGATGGAGAGAATAGACAGACTGTTCCCTGTTTGTGAAGGACTGCTAGGAAAGTTTAAATAACTAATTGTCTGTCCTGAATCAGTCTTATTAGGCAATGTTCAAATAATTGTATCATTCCAGTGTTTTCAGTGTGGGAGAAAGTACTCAGGGCCTTCAAGTTACACACTATGAAAGGCAGTAACAAGTTTAATATTCAGAAACCTAAAGTATGTATCAGCAGCAGAATGGAGCTAAAAAATAAATGTTTGTTTCAGTTCTATGAAGCTTTGAGTATTTTGGATCAGTAGTACTGCTGTGTTTGTTGCATCATATTGCTGTAATTGTTTATATGCTTTATATATTCTGAGGTAAGTTGATCTATAGTGTTACATCATATTCTATAAGGATGTTATGTGTTTGTATACTTTCTGCCCAGTTTGACCCATTTAGCAGAAGTCAGCCTGTTTAAGGCTCTGATATCTGTTCTGTATGACTTAAAGCAGTTATGACATGGTCTGATTTTCTCACCCAATAAAGGAATATTTCATATATCAGTCTACTCTTCATTTTATCAGAAACTGTTATCACAGCCTGTACGTTTTCTTTTTATAAATATATGTAAGCAATGAGCCAAATTTAGTAATGCCAACATACTGAAGGAACAACATTTGTCTCTTATATATGATACACCTATATATGCACTGTCAAAGATACTTGTCTTTGAGTGAAGATTTAAGGTGATAAGACATATAAATAACTGCAACTTGAATCTGTACTGAGGCTCAGTATTTGACACAGAGTTCATGTTCACTGCTGTAATAGCTAATAATGATTAATATAATAACTATAATATTCGCCATATTATATTTACATTACCAAAGTGATATGACTTTAGTCTCATGAACAACATCAGCTAATTGTTATTTACTAACTAATCTTAAATGACTGTTCAGTACAGAAATGAAGCCCAAAAATCATGTTTTACTGTCCTGTGGTCTCAGCCTCAGATACTTATCAAATCACACAAAGCTCTTGTAGAAACAAACAAACAAATGAACAAAATATGTTCTCCTTCATTTCTGTCAAACAAAGTTGTATGACACGTTTCCAGCGGTTAGTATCATGGTTGCTAGGCAACCTGGGAAGCGCTACGGAGACTAGACCGTCCCATACAGACAAACTTGCTGTTTATTTTGCAAATCGAGCTCAACACTGCCCCTAGCGTCCTGGAGCACTTCCATTGTGTTTTGGGGTTTGCATGTGTTTTGGAGTTTGCAAGTGTTTTGGAGTTTGCAATTCAATTCAATTCAATTTTATTTATATAGCGCCAAATCACAACAAAAGTCGCCTCAAGGCGCTTCATAGATACAGAGAAAAACCCAACAATCATATGACCCCCTATGAGCAAGCACTTTGGCGACAGTTGGAAGGAAAAACTCCCTTTTAACAGGAAGAAACCTCCGGCAGAACCAGGCTCAGGGAGGGGCGGCCATCTGCTGCGACCGGTTGGGGTGAGAGAAGGAAGACAGGATAAAAGACATGCTGTGGAAGAGAGACAGAGGTTAATAACAGATATGATTCAATGCAGAGAGGTCTATTAATACATAGTGAGTGAGAAAGGTGACTGGAAAGGAAAAACTCAATGCATCATGGGAATCCCCCGGCAGCCTACGTCTATTGCAGCATAACTAAGGGAGGATTCAGGGTCACCTGGTCCAGCCCTAACTATATGCTTTAGCAAAAAGGAAAGTTTTAAGCCTAATCTTAAAAGTAGAGATAGTGTCTGTCTCCCGAATCCAAACTGGAAGCTGGTTCCACAGAAGAGGAGCCTGAAAACTGAAGGCTCTGCCTCCCATTCTACTTTTAAATACTCTAGGAACAACAAGTAGGCCTGCAGAGCGAGAGCGAAGTGCTCTAATAGGGTGATATGGTACTACAAGGTCATTAAGATAAGATGGGGCCTGATTATTTAAGACCTTGTATGTGAGGAGCAGGATTTTGAATTCAATTCTGGACTTAACAGGAAGCCAATGAAGGGAAGCCAAAACAGGAGAAATATGCTCTCTCTTTCTAGTCCCTGTCAGTACTCTTGCTGCAGCATTTTGGATTAGCTGAAGGCTTTTCAGTGAGTTTTTTGGACATCCTGATAATAATGAATTACAGTAGTCCAGCCTGGAAGTAATAAATGCATGAACTAGTTTTTCAGCGTCACTCTGAGACAGGATATTTCTAATTTTAGAGATGTTGCGCAAATGGAAGAAAGCAGTCTTACATATTTGTTTAATATGTGCGTTGAAGGACATGTCCTGGTCAAAAATGACTCCAAGGTTCCTCACAGCGTTACTGGAGGCCAAGGTAATGCCATCCAGAGTATGAATCTGGTTAGATACCATATTTCTAAGATTTTCAGGGCCGAGTACAATAACCTCAGTTTTATCTGAATTAAGAAGCAGAAAGTTAGCGGCCATCCAGGTCTTTATGTCTTTAAGACATTCCTGCAGTTTAACTAATTGGTGTGTGTTATCTGGCTTCATGGACAGATAGAGCTGGGTGTCATCGGCATAGCAGTGAAAATGTATGCTATGTCTTCTAATGATGCTGCCTAAGGGAAGCATGTATAATGTAAACAGAATTGGTCCTAGCACTGAACCCTGTGGAACTCCATAATTAACCTCAGTGTGTGAAGAGGACTCTCCATTTACATGCACAAATTGGAGTCTATTAGATAGATATGATACAAACCACTGCAGTGCAGTACCTGTAATACCTACAGCATGTTCTAATCGCTCTAATAGGATATTATGGTAGCAGGACAAGCACAGAGATGAGTCCACTGTCAGAGGCCATAAGAAGATCATTTGTAACCTTCACTAAAGCTGTTTCTGTGCTGTGATGAGCTCTGAAACCTGACTGAAACTCTTCAAATAAACCATTCCTCTGCAGATGATCTGTTAGCTGTTTGACAACTACTCTTTCAAGGATTTTTGATATGAAAGGAAGGTTGGAGATTGGCCTATAATTAGCTAAGATTGCTGGGTCTAGAGATGGCTTTTTGAGTAAAGGTTTAACCTCAGCCAGCTTGAAGGCCTGTGGTACATAGCCGATTATTAGAGATAGGTTGATCATATTTAAGATCGAAGAATTAATCAATGGCAGGACTTCTTTGAGCAGTTTTGTAGGAATGGGGTCTAAAAGACACGTTGATGGTTTGGAGGAAGTAATTATTGAAGTTAACTCAGAAAGATCAATTGGAGAAAAAGAGTCTAACTTAACATCAATGGTACTAAGAGTAGCTGTAGATAATATTACATCTGTGGGATGATTACTGGTAATTTTTTCTCTAATGATAAAAATTTTATTTGTGAAGAAGTTCATGAAGTCATTACTAGTTAACGTTAAAGGGATGGTTGGCTCAACAGAGCTCTGACTGTTTGTCAGCCTGGCTACAGTGCTGAAGAGAAACCTGGGGTTGTTCTTATTTTCTTCAATCAGTGATGAATAGTAAGATGTTCTGGCTTTGCGGAGGGCTTTCTTATAAAGCAGCAAACTATTTCTCCAGGCTAAATGATGATCCTCTAAATTTGTGACACGCCATTTCCTCTCCAGATTACGAGTCATCTGCTTTAGGGTACGTGTTTGAGAATTATACCACGGAGTCAGGTACTTCTGATTAGAGACCTTAGTTTTCACTGGAGCTACAGTATCCAGAGTCGTACGTAGTGAGGAGGTGAAATTATTAACAAGATAATCGACCTCTGTTGGGGTAGCGTTCAGATAGCTGCTCTGCTCTGTGTTGGTACAGGGCATTGAAGATGATAACAGTGGGTGGATTATATTCTTAAACTTAGTTACAGCGCTTTCAGAAAGACATCTACTTTGATAAAATCTACTCTCCACCGCTGTGTAATCAATTATTGTAAATGTAAATGTTATCAGGAAATGATCAGACAGGAGAGGGTTTTCAGGAAACACTGTTAAATGTTCAGTTTCTATGCCATATGTTAAAACAAGATCTAGAGTGTGATTAAAGTGGTGGGTGGGTTCTTTTACATTTTGAGAGAAGCCGATTGAGTCTAATAACAGACTAAATGCCATGTTGAGGCTGTCATTTTTAGCATCTACATGGATGTTAAAATCACCCACAATAATTATTTTATTTGAGCTCAGAACTAAATTAGATATAAAGTCTGAGAAATCAGACAGAAACTCTGTGTAAGGCCCAGGTGGACGATAGATGATAACAAGTAAGACTGGTTTCTGAGTTTCACAGCTGGGGTGGACAATGTTAAGCATCAGGCTTTCAAATGAATTAAAAGTCTGTCTTGGTCTTTCATTAATTAATAGGCTGGTGTAAAAAATTGCTGCCACACCGCCCCCTTGGCCTGTGCTTCGAGGTTTCTGGTAGTTAGAATGACTCGGGGGTGTTGATTCATTTAAACTAACATAATCATCCTGCTGCAACCAGGTTTCTGTAAGGCAGAGTAAATCAATTTGTTGATCAATTATTAAGTCATGTACTAACAGAGACTTGGAGGAGAGAGACCTAATATTTAATAATCCACATTTCACTGTTTTACTCTTTGGTTCAGATGTGGATACTGTACTGTTCTTTCTTTGTAATTTGTGTTTTGGAGTTTGCAAGTGTTTTGGATTTTGCATGTGTTTTGGATTTTGCAAGTGTTTTGGATTTTGCAAGTGTTTTGGATTTTGCAAGTGCTTTGGAGTTTGCAAGTGTGTTGGAGTTTGCAAGTGTTTTGGATTTTGCATGTGTTTTGGATTTTGCAAGTGTTTTGGAGTTTGCAAGTGTTTTGGAGTTTGCATGTGTTTTGGAGTTTGTACGTGCTTTGTCTCTAGGGGCCACCGTACAGTATTGATCCTCTGCCTAATCACAGAAGTCAAGGTGACACTCTCACGGGTGAACACATTGTGCCTATGACACCAACTGTCTGCTATCTATAATCCAGTTTTGAGATCCCTTCTCAGAAGTCTTAACGCCCACTCACATTTTGGGTCATTTTATCTCAGTGAGTCACATGATAGGATAGGGCAAGGTCTCACAATGTGTACACCTGAAACCTTGACTGATAGTGACCTATACCTGTTTTCACACCTTGGTTCATGTGATTGGACAGACGATCAATAGTGGGTCAATGACCCTCTTAGGGACACTCCCAAAAAGGCTTAAAAATCTGGGACTCGACCAGTTCCTCTTAGAACTGAAGAAGTTTCTCAAATGAGAGGTGAAACATCTTCAAGAAACTTAAAGTCCAGATGCTTTTCTTTCCAAGATCCTTAGATTACTATGACCTGGATGACTGAGAACCTTCACAGACAACACCAAAATCAAATATGCAAAATTAAAGATAACAATAATGACACGAGTAAAAGTGTGCAACAGACATAAGAGATTCACATACACTAGTCTATTTCTAGATGTGTATATATAGTGTGTTCAGATATAAATAAAAAAACACTTTTTGGGTGAGAAATCCAAACTTCTTGTGGTTTGAATGTCTGACAAACGTGTAAAAATTACTTAATGATAGTGCAGAGAATGTACATTATAGGTGGGAGACAAATATGCTCTAAAGCAGGGGTCTCAAGCTTAAATGAGCTGTGGGCCACTGCTGGCACTGTCATCTCACTGGAGGGCCACTTTAGTGTTCAAGTAGTGCAAAAGAAACAAACAAGAAAACACCCACAAATATTTCTGAAAATGTAGTGGTTTTTTTTTTTCTAAATTTCAAATATTTTATAACAAGACAAAATCGCAAACGTGAATGCAATTTTCTTTCCTCACTCTTAACTAATTGAAGCCTTTCATTGAACTACCAAATAAACTAACTGATACTCTCTTTCTGGCCAGACACGTGGCAGCACTTCTGCTATAATTTTGTTTGTATTTAACAAAATAAAAATACAGATATAAGTGTACACATTAGTTTTTGACTGCAAGTGAAAATTGTTTTCTTTACAAATAACTCTCACTTAACTAACACAGCCAGTCCCTTGACATGTTTAATCTCTGCTCATTTTGCCTTCATATTAAATAATTTTGGGTGTTTTAAAGAACCTATTTTAACATTGCTCTCAACAACAAACAAATCAGCAGCAGCAGCCCAAGCCTCATAGTGCAGGAATATGAGGTGAGGCGCACACTGAGGGCAGTGAACCCCAGGAAGGCCGCCGGACCAGATGGGGTAACCGCAAAGGTCCTAAAAGAGTGTGCAGACCAGCTGGCTGGGGTCTTCACTAAGATCTTCAACACTTCACTGTCCCAGTCCTGCATCCCGCCGTGCCTAAAGTCAGCCACAATTGTCCCACTGCCAAAGCGTACTAACATTAGCAGCCTCAACGACTACCGACCAGTTGCTCTAACACCTGCTATAATGAAGTGCTTCGAGAAACTGGTCCGACATCACATCATGTCCTGCTTGCCACCCACACTCGACCCACTCCAGTTCGCATACAGAGCCAACAGATCAACTGAAGATGCCATTGCTACAACGCTCCACACCACCATCTCTCACCTGGAAGTGCAGGGCCGTTACGCCAGGCTGCTCTTTGTTGACTTTAGCTCTGCTTTCAATACGATACTCCCGGACAGACTAATAGTTAAACTGCTGGAAATTGGACTTCCTTCTACCACCTGCCGCTGGATCAGAGACTTCCTCTCAGACCGTGTACAGAGAGTTAGAGTGGGGCCTCATCTTTCCTCAGCCCTCAGCCTTAACACCGTGTGAGGAGAAAATTGTTAGAAGGCAAAGAAACTCAGACTCAGATATTTTTACATGTACATGGACGATGCCCCGACACTGCACCAACGTGTGCACTGTGTGTGTGTCACAGAGGAATCGCGCGGGGCTGTCAGTACATTCTTTATTTATACTCAAGTAAGCTTTCACAGCAGTAGGTGTGGCATGTTCAGAATTCAATAACATCTCCTTAAAAGGAGAGACTGTTAGCTTGTCTGTTGAAACAGGAGATAGCTTGGTATGTGTAGAACTCAATAACATCTCCTTAAGAGGAGAGACCGTTAGCTTGTCTGTTGACACAGGAGGTAGCTTGGTATGTCACAGCGCATTTTTTCTGCACATATGGTCTCACTCCCTTTTCCTGCAATTGTCCAATTCACAAGCTCTTCTTCCTTCAAATGAAGCTACAAATAAACATAACACAAAACTCAAAATCTCTCAACACACCGGCTCTCCACAAGGCTGTGTACTGAGTCCTCTACTGTACACTCTGTACACACATGACTGTGTTAGTTCCCACCCAGACAACACAGTCATCAAGTTTGCAGATGATACCACCGTGGTGGGGCTCATCTCTGGGGGAGATGAGACGGCGTACAGAGCTGAGGTTCAGAGGCTGACAGATTGGTGTGTAGATAACAACCTGGACCTCAATACCACCAAGACAAAAGAACTGGTAGTTGACTTCAGAAGGAGGAAGTCCGAGCTGCAGCCTGTCAGCATCAACGGGGAGTGTGTGGAAAGGGTCTCCAGTTTCAAGTTTCTGGGTGTGCACATAGACACAGACCTCCAATGGAGCTCTAACACCTCTGCGGTCTTAAAGAAGGCCCAACAGCGTCTCCACTTTCTGAGAATCCTCAGAAAAATGGACCTGAAGAAGGAGCTGCTGACTGTCTTCTACCGCTGCTCCATTGAAAGTGTGCTGACATATTGCATCGGTGTGTGGTTCTCCAGCTGCACCACAGCACACAGAAAGGCACTCCAGAGGGTCATCAATATGGCCCAAAAAATCATTGGACATCCTCTTCCCTCCCTGAAGGACCTGTACAGCACTCGCTGTCTCAAGAGGGCACACAGCATCCTACGGGACTGCACACACCCAGGACACCGGGTGTTTAAGCTGCTGCCGTCTGGCAGGAGGTTCAGGCTGCTGAGGTCCCGAACAAATAGACTCAAGGACAGCTTTTACAACAGGGCAATAGCCCTGATCAATGTAAATAGCTGACCTGACTGGCTACCTACCTGGACTTTTTTAGGGGGGAGGTAACAATGTTTAAAACAATAACAATAATAATATTTATATTTATAACAAGGTGCAATAATAATTAATGTGCAATAATAACAGTGTGCAATACACATACACTTATTCTTCTTTTTATACTAAGTTAATATACTGTGTTGTGTTGTTTGTTGCGTTGTGATGTGTCATATCGTGTCATGTTGTGTTATATGTAGTGCCGACGTAGGACAGTTTTCCAATTTCATTGTACTACTGTACTATGTATGACTGTGCAATGACAATAAAGAGTTATCGTATCTTATCTTATCTTATCCTCCCTAATAAAAAAAAAGCAACTTCAAGGGCCGAATTGTATTATATTTCTTCACATCAATATGTGCAAGTTTGAGACTTCTGCTCTAAAGAATATGTTTGCACTGTAACTTTAGCTGGAAATAAGAAACCTCTCTATGTTAACCAAGATTATAGAGTGGAATCTGAAATGAGAACACATAGTGTGCAGTATGAAAAGGGGCTGACAGTGAAACATACAATCTTAAAAAAACAAAAAAACATGTATCATCTGGCAACTTCCACAATACTTTTTCTTTGACTTTTTGTAATCTTCCTGATTATTCCTGTAATAATAATAATAATAATAATAATAATAATAATAATAATAGATTGGATTTATATAGCGCTTTTCAAGGCACCCAAAGCGCTTTACAATGCCACTATTCATTCACTCTCACATTCACACACTGGTGGAGGCAAGCTACAGTTGTAGCCACAGCTGCCCTGGGGCAGACTGACAGAAGCGAGGCTGCCATATCGCTGTAATAAAACAGCTGATAAATATAGGACAGACACTGTGCACAATAGACAGAGAATTACAGTGGCAGGCCTTTTCCTTGCTTAATGAATGAAGTTGATTCAACACAGTCCTCTATATAAGGGATATGTTGAGGTTTGGTCAATTCAAAACCCTGTTGCACTTCCTGTACTAGGTATGCTTTAGAAAAGCTAAGCAAAATTATCTCCTTTTTGTCAAGTATTGATTATTATCCACCAGTGTTTTTAATTGTTTGTATTTTTAACATGCAACTTCTTCTTTTCTTGGTATTTTTAGCCTATTTCGTTAGTGATTTTTATCTCTGGGTCCTGCTGTCTTTAGGGCTTCGTGGTGGCAGCCTGTCTGCTCACTGGGATCAGTTGGGTTTCTTGTGGGATTGTGTGCAGTAGTATTAGAGTGTGATCTCTGAATTAGGGTGAGCGGTCATTTTATTAGTGCTTCAGACTGTGCCACAACCTCTGTCTGTGCCTCGTGTTTCTTAAGTGAATCCCTATAGGACCAGTGGAAGTGTTTAATTGATTTATATGTATCTGTATACCAATAAAGCTGCTTGTAACAATGTGTGTACTGGACATTTTTGACTGCAGTGCTTGTTCTGAATTTTAAAATTTTATTCAGTTTTAAAACCTGTCCTGTACCCAAATTGGGTAACAAAAATAACAGTTGAAATAAGGTATAAATTAACATTCGGCTTAAATTTTGTTGATACATGACTCTTATAATTATTTAATTCATTTATTTAATATCAACACACTTTAAAGAACAGTAATTATGCACTGGAAGTTTTATCCTACCACATATGTAAACCCCTGTTAACGAAATCAATTTAGTTAGAAAAGGAAGAAACATAGAAGTGAACAGACAAAGAAGAAGTGATGGGGTCTCACATGATCCGGTCGTGTGTTGAAACCACAGGCGGAACAAATGTCAGGCCTTTTTTTTTGTATTTTCTCTTTGTCACTGCAACCAGACTTTGCTTCCTTTGTTTATATAACTGTATTTATGCTCAGCTTTCACAGTCAAATATATTCCACAACTCACATCTTTTTCTGAGAAAACAAAAGTCATATTATTACGCATTATTTTATAAAGAAAACACGCCCTATGGGCTCAAAATGTGGTCATAAATATTTTGTACTTGTAAAAAAGATTTGTATGTGTAAAAAGAATTTGTGTGTGCGTAAAAAAGATTTGTATGAGATTTGTATGCGTAAAAAAGATTTGTGTGTGCGTAAAAAAGATTTGTGTGTGGACTTAGCCCAAAAAAAACCCCTGCAAGTTACAAGTACGAATTTTGACCCTATTTTTCTTCCTTTCATCTGATTGGTCAATGTCATGTCAATCACAAATGTAACAATCCAATCAGAGAACAGATGGGTTTGGCTGTCGGAGGGGCGCTTTTTTTGAACTGCAGGTCTTTGAAGGGAATAAATGTCCTTTTACATGCCAACCCAGCGTTTTCCTTCATCACCACGAAGGAAAACAGTCTGTGATCGTCCGAGTTTGGTGATTTTTGTGTCACAGGTCTACGTGTTTAATATAGGGACTTCCACAGCCTTTTCAACAGCGCTGCGGACCGCGGGGTGGGGGCGGGCAGTGTTTTGGAAATGACAGTCTTCATTACAAAGCTTTCTTCGTTATGAATTAGCATACATGTTTTTATTGAACATTTGAAGAACCAGCAAAAAAAATAGAAACTCTTGTAGAGGACATAAAGTCAGAGATAGAAAAGACAAGGAGCAGGTGCATCTAGTACAGGTAGAGCTGCTGCAAAAACCCACAGAGCCCAGCAGCCAGCGTAATAAATTCTGGATCCTTTGCTTTTAGTTAGCAGTTAGCATTAGCAGCACATCCTGCGTCCGATGTGAAAGGACTTTTATGCTGCGCACTGTGACTCACAGCAATGGTCCCGGGTCAGCCCTGACTTTGTGTTAAACTAATCCTAAAGTAATAATGGTATTTCTAACCACTGATATAGCACAACTTTATCCTTTCAACAGCTGCTGAAAGCTAGGGGACCTAGCTGCTATCAGATATTTATATAGAGATCCTCCAGCTTCAAACTGTATTACCCTTCAAGGACCTGCAGTTCAAAAAAGCGCCCCTCCGACAGCCAAACCCATCTGTTCTCTGATTGGATTGTTACATTTGTGATTGACATGACATTGACCAATTAGATGAAAGGAAGAAAAATAGGGTCAAAATTCGTACTTGTAACTTGCAGGGTTTTTTTTTGGGCTAAGTCCACACACAAATCTTTTTTACACATACAAATCTTTTTTACACATACAAATCTTTTTTACGCACACACAAATCTTTTTTGCACACACAAATCTTTTTTACACATACAAATCTTTTTTGCAAGTACAAAATATTTATGACCACATTTTGAGCCCATACACGCCACTCTCCATATTAACTTATGTGAAAACATGTCTGCGCTTTTCTTCTGAATAAATTGACCGGAAGTTACTTTTTTTTTAGACGGAAGGAAGCGGCAGACAAGTTAGATGTAGTTCTTGGCGTGTTTCGTATAATATTAGTAATACTATTGTAATCTGCGCGACAGTTTCACTAAACTCTCTGACTTTATTCCTGTCAGGATTTTGTTCAGCCCGTCGGTGGGCTGCGTCGTTTCCTCTTGCTCCGTGTAACCGCGACGTGATGGAAAGTTAACGTTAGCACTCGGAAAAATAACGGACTAGCCAGTTAGCTATCACCAGCTGTCCTAACACACATGACTGGAGAAACTGATTAACTGGTTATGACTGTGACTGTACTTAGTTCTATTTTTCTTCCGGGGAAATTTTGTTTTCTCGGTTAACATACATATTCTTTTAGCAGGTTTTTACCCCACCCCCACACCCACCATCATACGTGTTAACTTAGCAAGTGTGGCTAGCTGGGCTACCTGAAGAAAAACGCTGCTTTATGCGCGGAAGTGTTTGAACACCTATGGACTAGCTGTGTGCTGTCATAAAGCTGCTATGGTTGATAGGCTAAAGCTGGTGAGTAAACCACACCTTTAACAGGGAGTGACAAACACTTGTAATCATGCTCATAGTCAACACGTCTACAGCTCGAGACTGAAGTGAAACTTAGGTCCATGCTTCCTTTGCTCTCGTACGCAGCTGCTGCCAAGTTAAGTCTCTGCCCGTGAGGACATCCGGTCCACCATGAAGACCCTCGGACCCAGAATCTCATTTTATGCGGGCTTTGTGGTGGGAACTTTTACGCTGTACGTGTTTCTGCGGCAGCTTTGGTTTGAGAAGACTCTGCCAATGCATCAAGTCACCACCTTGGCTAGAATTCAGGACTACCAGCAACAGCTCGAGGAGGAAAAGAAAATGTGGAAGAAAGAGGGGTCTGCACTTTTCAACCTCGAGCACCCTCATCACATAGGTATCACAGCATGTGCCTCTTTAATGCCTTAATTAAACACCAATCTGTGTGTTTCAGACTTTGAATCTTCTGATAAAATGTCAGATTTTAATAATTTACGGTATTCAGCTTTGGACTTTGGTCAGCTACACTTACAGCATAAATGAAAACTTCCTTTTTAAATTTCACTTCTTCATTGTAGTCCCTTTTATACCATAGTAGTCTCACTTTCTGCTAGGCAAGTTTGTACATTATATGTATAGGTATTGAAACATAGAAAGCCATGAACTGCTTCAGTAGCTACAAATATAGGTAAAAACCTTTCAATGTTTTAAAGGGGTGAAATGTTTTGGCTTAAACCAGAACAATATTTTATCTTCAGGCCAAGTGAGGACGTGATTCTATTTATCTTCAGACTTTTAGGACATATGTTCTCAACAAGGAAAAGGGTTGAGTCCGGTTTATAAAACTTTATCTCTTGCACGTGACCACGAGCTACATAGTTATATCCTTGAAGATTGTACATATTCATTCACTTAGAGCACAGGTTCGGAGTCACCTTGTTGCCTTATTTAACTGAAATGTCTGCAGTAATCCGTTTTTTATTTTTCAATATTTTTTATTTTGATTAACAAAAATGTGCTCTGTGTTTGATGATTAACAGAGCCAAGTTACATTTGTTTTAGATTGCAGCTGTTTTCGTTTACTGCAGCCATAACTCTCTCAAGCCTTGTTTATAACAGCTAAGTAGACTTTCCTGTTATACCTGAGTACTTTCTGTATGATATGAATCTATGTAAAACCCATGATGCAGTAATGTAGTGAAAGTGGGCGTTACGGGCAGCTGTTTGTTTACATTTCTAGGGACGTGCACGTCAGGACACAATCTAGGATTTCAAAGAGGTTTGTGGTTACAGTGTGCTTATGGCGTAGATTTAGCAAAGAAGTATAAATCCCTTATAACCAATCAAGATTGGAACATTACCAAGTGAGAACTGTGGACAAGAACAAACAAGAAATCAATAGTCATATAATCATGAGGATAAAGTGGAGATGATTGACTACACCCTCAGGAAGCTCAGCAGTCGGCAGGTCTTGACCTGGAATCCACAAGGAAGAAGAAAGATGTGAAAGCTCAGGAACACGTAGCACAGGGAAATGCAAACGAGTGTATTAGCATACATTGAAGGGAAGAGTCCAACTGTGTTAGTGAGAATTGGAAACTGATTTCTGTAATCCAGGACAGGGGAACAAAAACCTCTCATGTCTCTGTAATTTAAGTCAGCAGATTTCTAGCAGACCGCTGATAAGTAGAACCATTTTAGTAACAGTTTCACTTAAGCTGTGAATAAAGGTGCATATCACTGTACTGAGTCATGAGTATTAGTTACTAGAGCTTTTTGTTCTTCCTGGAAAAACAAAAGTGAATACACACAGACTCACTCATAACAGTGAAATGAAATATTCAAAGCATCTATGACACCTATTAAAGAAGATCACAGATAAAACTGGAAAGATAGTTAAATAAAGTTTTTGAATCTTTCAGACGAGAGGGTTTGATCACCTTACACTGCTTATCAGACCAATCAATTGTATAACACTTTTATAAAATAATATAGGTGCATAAATGCTGAAATGGATTCTTTTACCCGTTGGTAGGTGGTTGCCAGGCATTTCATAATATTCATGAATTTCATCGGGTTAATATGTGCAGTACCTGTGTACTATGCCAATTTTGGTTGCTCAACTCCTGATTATGTTGGAGGATCTCACAGGCAGACAGATTTTGTATGCTATAGTAAAATGTTGCAGGGGTCCGTACACTTCATGGGGTGTTGTAGTGCATGAAAGCATGTTATTACCTGATTGATCCCCACTTTTCCAGTAATCTGGTATCTTATGTATGTGCAAATATACCTTGAGTACTCAGATTTGATGTGAAATTAAGGTGAAGTAATTCATTACTGGTAACTTGCCCAAACTGTTTATCTAAATAGCTGTTGCACTGCACTGATCTGCACTGCTTTTTTGTGACAGAATTATTACCAACCATAACTAGTCTCAGTATTTCCAAGTTGTCATCAGCAAATTAAATGTGAAATCTTGTCTTTTTTTCTGCATTGAGTATTTGCGAACCTGGAAGCACAGTCACCAACAATAACATGTGAGCAAAACATCTTTCCATTAGTTTACCCTCCAGGACCATCAGTAGTTGTAGGAGGTTCCTGAAACAGTTGGACTTATCTTTGTTTCAGTCAGTGAAATGATAATAACGTCTCTGTGTCCTTACCAGGTGAGGATAGCCGCATGGCTGACGAATTGTACAAAAAGGTGCGTATTCTTTGCTGGGTGATGACTGGACCCAAAAACCTGGAGACGAAGACTCGACATGTGAAGTACACTTGGAGTCGCCATTGCAATATTGTTGTCTTCATGAGCTCTGTGGATGACCCCGACTTCCCCACAGTGGGATTAGGTACAAAGGAGGGTCGGGATCAGCTGTACTGGAAAACAATTCGGGCCTACCATTATGCTTATGAGCATTATGCAGATGAGGCAGATTGGTTCCTCAAGGCAGATGACGACACCTACGTCATAGTGGACAACCTACGCTGGATTCTTGCAAACCACACTCCTGAGGAACCTATTTACTTCGGCAGACGATTCAAGCCCTACACTAAGCAGGGCTACATGAGTGGTGGTGCAGGCTACGTACTGAGCAAAGAGGCTTTGCGAAGATTTGTTGAAGGTTTTAAAAGCAAACAGTGTACTCATACTACCTCCGTAGAGGACCTGGCAATGGGGCAGTGCATGGAGAAAGTTGGGGTGCTGGCTGGAGACTCCAGAGACTCTTTTCATAGGGAGACATTTCACCCCTTTGTCCTTGAGCAGCACCTCACTGCCAAATTTCCAAAGAGCTTCTGGTATTGGAGCTACTGCTACTACCCCATCTCAGAGGCAAGTGTGGCAAACACCGTTGACATTGTGTTTACTCTTGACATCACTATTAAAGAGGTTTAAAGAAAGCTGAACACTATTAATATTTTAACTGAATTCTCACCTGCAAAATAAAATCCAATATTTGGATGCATTTCCACTTCACTCCATACTAGAACAATGTCTAAAGTGGACCTGTTATGCTTGTTGTTTTTTCTTTCTGGCATGCGTGCAAAGTGGTGGAAGCTAATATGGATTTTTAAATATTGAGGTTAGCATTATATGCTTAATCTCTATTAGCCAAACGCTGAAGCTTTGGACTGCACTCTCTTGCTTGTGAGGTGCAGCCAGTCTGAATAAAGTGAGCTTACTGGAAGAGCAGCTAATATAAGAGAGTGGTTGAACTAATTCAAAATTTTGTATCTTGCAAAGCTACTCTAGTAGAGTCCAAGAATAAAATCTGTAAGGGTGCATAATAGGTCCAGTTTTAACATTATATGTTTGACCAGACTAGCATTCTTTAATCAGTCATTAACTAGCACAGCTACACCTGGTTAAATCATAATCTGCATGAGCATCTTGAACATGATGCGTGTTACCAACATTGTCACTGTCAACTAGCATTTATACACATGGTGTTTAGACCCACAAAATGGTGATATCGCAACAAGACTGTGGGCTGGGTACTGCAGTTTTGTTACAGCCCTACTGTTTAACCAAACTGATGGAGTCTTGCATTTATTTCTGGATTTATCAAGCATGAATAAATAGTCTGACGCAAGACAATTAGTCTTCTTTTGTACTCCACCCATTCACATTGACATTTTCTTTTGTTTACACAACAAACATGCTTCCATGTGTATTAACAACCATATCTTGTTTTTTTTTTTCTCCTTTTTTTTCAGGGTCCTAACTGCTGCTCGGACATGTCAGTATCTTTCCATTACGTGGATGCTGTAGGGATGTATTTAATGGAATATTACACTTATCACCTGCGTGCCTTTGGCTACAGATATCGCTATCAGCCTCCCACCCCACCTGGCTACAGTATAAACAAGTTTGAATCCTGGGATGCTGGGAAAAAAGACAAAAAGCTGGAACAAAAACTAGTCCATCCAGACCTATCCAGAACTGACAAGAGACAGAATGAAGATCCCCTTCCTGTAGATGGTAAAGATGGTCCTGCTGCTGCAGAGGGTAAATAACAGTAGGACTTTGTAGCAGTGTTGAGGGTACTGATCATTAGGATATGCGGTGGATTTGGGGTTTTGAGTGTTTGGGTATCCATTTTGATAATCAAAGTGAAGTATAAAAACTTTGTCCACTTAGACTGCTAGTGAACTTTGACAGCAAGACTGGGTGTTCCCCATGCTAAAAGGTGACCTGTGGCTCTGTATGTCAGTTTTGTCGGGTGTTTTTACAGATTGTTCCATAACAGGACTCACCTTTCTGTTGTTCTGAAAACAAAGTAAACCAGTATTTCCAGTGCATATTTTAAAAAAGTGACTTTTCTGTTCTTTCATGTCTTACCACAAAGTCCCAGTAAAACTTGTTCTAACACTCTTTAAGGCTTGCTGGAGTTGTTAGGCTTCAGTTCACACTTATAGCTACATGTGCCTGAAACCTGGTTTATGTCAGATCATATTGTTGTTTACGAGAGTTTGATGCCTCCCAAACACTAGCGTTTAGGATTGTGCTTAAAAGCCTTTTCACATGAAATACAAGGGTAGCATCTCTTCACTTTTTATTTTTGGTTGTTTTCTGTTTTGACAAGTTCCTTCTTTGAAGACATGTTTTAAACCAAGACGTTGCATAAGTCTAAAAGGTTTACTTAAGTGAATTAGTTAGAGTTGACTAATAATATTTATGTACCCATTAGTCTGCATCTCTTGGTAAACCAGACATCAGAATTGGTGAAAAACTGCTGTTTTCCTAAAAAGTAAATAGGCTAATCAAAGTGGATCTCCTATTTTTCAAAGTAACAGTGGAAAAAAAAAGGTTTTAAAAAAGTGATGAATAGGTCAATCTTTTATTCTCTATAAAATGAAACATTTTGTCCCATGGATGGTTATATATATATATATATATATATCTACTCTCAAAATCTGGCAAAATACATTTTTTATCACACATTCAGCCTTAATTAAACAGTAACAGCTATTAAAAAATGATCTCAGTTGCCAGGTTATTAGGTAGACAAGAGCTGAAACAGAATCCATCCTGAAGTTTTCTCTCTTTAATTAACACATCCAGCTGTGCAATGTTCAAACTACACATAAAACATGTGTCTGAAACTAGTGTAGAAAGAAGAATTTATTACGTGTTCCTAGCTGTACCTAATAAACTGGCAACTGATTGTATTAATATTTGATATAACAGATATCATACATTACTAAATGTATTTTAGGAAAATATTTTGATTGCATACTCCTCAATAGTGAGGTGACTGTTATGCTTTAAAAGGAATCTAAATTTCTACAATGCAGCCAAAGATTTCACACAAGACCACAGTGAAGGCTGATGAACCTGTTCAGCTGTTATATGTGATCGGGCTTATTGCGTGGTGCTTGTGGGTCTTTTTCTTTCTTTCTTTCTTTTGTTCAGAGGACTTTGTTTAGTCGGCAAAGACTTTCTGGGAAGTCAGTCGGATGAAGAACAAGTTAGTCAAACTTGTTTTTTCTTGTCTGGAATGAAAAACGATCTTAATCAACCGACCCACAGCACATTGTTTCTGTGTAACGTGCTGCACACAGTTTTCTGCATCCTCCCACAGTGGAGTCATTAGCTTGTGCCTTGTAAATTGAGATTGTATGAGCCAGCCATTAGCTGCACACTTGACTTAGCACTGTGACATGAGCGTGAAGAGAGTGTTGATTCAGATGGGTGTTTTACTTTACCGAATCCATCTGTTGTAATGTGTTTGAGCTTCATACAAGTCAGTGAATGTCTTTTTTGTTTTTTTTAAGTTTGAAGAAGGTGATGTTATTTTGAAATTCTTTGTCAGTCAGGACTCATTTGAAGTTGGCACACTTTGCACATGTAAAAAAATAATAATAAATAATAAAATAAATAACAGCTCTTTTGCTAGTTTCTAACCAGACATTAAACCTGTGGTAGATGCAGTAATCACCAAAGGTGAGATTAAATGCTGAAAGAAGAAGAAGGAATTTGGCACATATCTGCAGAGTGACTAAAGGTTTTCATGGAACGGTGGCCATTTTTATCCTTTTCTTTGTTTTTTTTATGACCACATTTTCTTCAAGGTTAAAAATGTATGAGGTTGATATTTTCAAATATAACTTTGTTTATACTTGGTTTCTGTAGTATGTGCACGAACACATGCATGTTCACCAGAGCATGTTTTAAAAAAATGTTTTTTTCTTCTCATCTTTCTTTTGGCTGCTCACGCTCACATTTGATATCAGCCGCATCATTTCTAATGGGGCAGTCCTTGACAATCTTCTCATTTTGAGTTTTCCTAAAGGGAATGGTGTACAGTGCTATATTTATATTTGGAACGTATTTATGTTGGAATTGAAATCTTAATTGAGTCGATACACTTCAGTGTGGACATGAGTTCATTTTAATGTGTGAGCACACATGATATAATCGGTGTGCAGGATTGTTTTTAGTGAAATGGTAATTTAATCACTATAAATAAAAGCATATTTTATTTTATATCTTGATTTTGTTTACATGTATTTGCACAAAGCATTTTTCTCATGACAGCAGAGGAACATTCATTCAGGGTTACTATGACTGTGAATAATATTTGATGGGCGGATGGACATTGTCCACAAGTGCAGTAGCCCTGAGGGTTTACAGTGCGATGGAAAAGCCGAAGTTTCACCATGAGGGTTCATGATACAAGTATGTGTCATGTGTCCATTAAACAAAGCATTCCATCCTGAGGGGGAAAAAAAATCCAAAATGCAGTCAAAACATTTGCACAAAAGCGATACATAACTTTCTTTCTTGTATTTCTTTTTTCTCAAGTGAGCAGGTTTCTTACCTAAGCCTTCCATCATCAGTGAAACCGCCGCCTCTTTTCTGCATACCTGTTTCCACGCAGACTAGTCATACCTGTTGCAAAGAAAAGGAAAGTGCCTTCAAGCTATCTACACTGATCAAGAAACACCACTCACTGCTTGCTGGAACTAGATTTGTCACTTGCCATGGAATACCAGACTTGACAGATCCACCACCTTTTCACAATCTCAGCCTGAGCACTTGTGATATGCGTGAAAAAATGAGGAGAGGCTGTAGAGAGTGTAATGCTGCCTCTTGATTGAGAGCGAGCAGTTTCTCCCAGCTCGTCCATCAACAAGTGTGGTTTACTGTTACTGTTTTAACACCTATGCCTAACCATGTTGTTTTTGGAGTCTAAACCTAATTAACAAGTGCTTCTAATCTAATCTAATTCATTTATCAGCACATCTTCCTTCTAGTAAGAACTGTTCTACTGATTCCAAAGGCACTCACTTGTTCTCCACCCCAACAGATCAGCAAGGCTGTGATCAGTGTCCCCTGCAAAAGAAAAATATTGCATTCAGTAAAGCACAATGATGAAAACTTGTTTAACACTGAATTCAGCTGCTTTTTATGTTAAAACAACTACAGGTTAAATGAGTTTCATTCTTAGGAAAAGTTGAGCAAAAATTCTTGGCATACTGTTTGTCAGAGCAGCATTTCTCTGTCCCATCAGACCCAGAAAGCTGTCTTAACCGATGTCATCAAATCTCTTCAAATCACGGTCTGATCCAGCCTTGGGGGACAGTGAAAACGAGTTAGCCTTTTGCTCAGTATTGTTATTTTTTCAACTTCTTATTTAATATGTTTGCTGCAGTGGCTGTGAAGTTCTGCGTGGAAATGTGAGTGCATCTCATTTGACTTAGTCATACCTCTGTCAGTGGATTGAAGGCCTCTTCTTCACACCAACACCTCACAGTCAGTAAGATGAAGATACTCAATGCAACCAGTGAAAAATGTGTTCCCTCCATCACTTCACTGAACTGTGAATCACTGGATTAAAGGTAAAAAGAAAAACAAAAGACATAAGTAAGCTACAAGTGAATTTACACATTAGGGAATCAGATGGGAGGCGTCTCCATGTATCTGTGGTTAAGGTGTTCTTTGTTCTCTGTTGAACTGTCCTCTACAACACTTAGCGATGTGTTGTGTAACTTCAGTTTACAACGATGCAGCAAAGCTGTTTGAGTATAGTTAAATACTGCTTCTTTAAGGCACCAGTTTATTTTAGTGGTACTCATCTGCCTTGTGCAGAACTGTGGCACTCATTTTCATATAGTTGTATGAATGATGCATATCAAATTATTGTTGACCCCAGAGTGTCGTAAAATATGAGTTTTTGAGTATTTGGTTTAAAGCACATCCATGTTGCCATCCAGAATAAGCATCTGGCTGGATGTCAGATTCTTATGGCTGAGTGCAATAACCTCAGTTTGATTTGAATTTAGAAGCAGGAAATCAGATATCATCCAGGTCTTTATGTCTTTTAAGACACTCATGCAGACACGCAGTTTAACTAACTGGTGTGTGTCATCTTGGTTCATGGATAGATAAAACGTGGTTTTAGATGCATAGCAAATATCTGCCCACTGATTAGCCTTAAATATTATGTCAGAGTCTCTAAAGGCCTAATACTGGTTTGGTAAAGCTTCAATTTGCTTCTGTGGCATCACCATCATCATATAAAGTCCATTAACTTTCGTGTGAATTATGTAATCTATTAATCTATTCTGCTGTCCATGACCACAGCCATTTCTTCATAAAATAATTCACTTGTTCCATTTTATTGTGCTTCAAATGAGGGACCGTAAATCTCGTGCTGTTAACAGCATGAAGAGCGCTATGCAGAGAACCAAAAGGTACACATTGAAACCTTGGCAATTTCAATGATGGGATCTGTGACTCTGTTCTGCTGAGGGACAGTTCAAGACCAGAGACAGTTACAGAAGGTGATGTTTTTGGGGTGGAGGGTCAACAAATCAGCACAAAATTGCCCTAAGTGCCACATTTATCTGTTAATGATACACTTGATGAAACATTTCTGTCCTGATTGGAGTGGTCTTTTCAGCAGGGCCAAAGGGATCACTAACTAGTTTGATGACTATGAAAATGATGCCATGGCTTTGAAGGAAAACAGATCTAAAATCAGTTAAACAAATATGGAATATTTTGGACAGATATGACAGACAACACAAAATCAAAATCCAAAATGATGAGCTCCCTGTCCAATAAAATTACACAGACCTAAAGTACTAGTTTTTACTAAAGCACACAACATACAAAGTGCTTTGCCATCAGCATTTAAAACTAAAGGTGAACTAAACCTCATAGCAGGTTGTTGATTTCATATTATTTTTTCCTCTGTCTGTTGACTGTGATGCATTTTTTGACTGAATTTTTTAAATGTTTTGTGATTTGTGGGATTCAGGTATATCCCAGAAAAACAAGACATTCTTCCAGAATTTCATGAGCATTCCTCTTGAATTTTGTATGTTACAGCTGAAACACAAGCTTACAGTAAACTTTCTCTAGTGTGTTCATAACAGAATACAGAGTAAATACTACTGTTTCAGTGTTTCCTCTAACACCTTTTGAACTAATAACCACGTCAGCTGGATATGGACAATACACAACATTGTCTATAGGCTCAGGGCAGAGCAATGGAGAGATCATATTTCTCAGATGGCTTGAGACTCTCTGCTCGAACTGCTGCCCACACAACACAAACCCAGATAAGTGATAGAAGGATGGCATTGTCTATTGTCAATCTCTGTCAAATAAACGTCAAATACATGTCTATTAGCCAACATGAGCAGTTCCTATTTTACTGTTTACATTTTTTTCTCTCTTTTCAGAAGTCTGAGGAGGAGCTTACCCTTTGAAACATTATGCTGTTGATAAAAACTTTACCTGAAAGCTGCTTATTGACTGAGCAAACACCATGTAGATGAAGTATTGTGCCACACCTCTTAATCTTTGAATTCAGTTGTATTCAAAGACAAAAGTCAAATACGTAGCCACGCAGTCCACCTTTACAAATATTTATGAAGGAATGGGGGAGTGCCACTGTTAGCACTGGGTACTCCGGCTTCCTCCCGCAGTCCAGCGACATGGAATTACTGGTGTTAGGTTAACTGGTAATTCTATATGCCTGTAGGTGTGAGTGCAAATAGTTGTCTGGCTCTTAGTGTTAGCTCTTTGTGATAGTCTGCAGCCTATCCCAGCTGCAACCAAGTTGCGATGACGAGTCGCTGAGTCCTGAGGTGGAAAAAGGTGAGCTGAAAGGCTACAAACTTCTTCTGGCATCAACACAAAAACTGTGCTAGGAGCTTCATGGCATGGATTTCCATGTCTGAGCAGCTCCTGCAGCTGTAATGTGTAGGTATGCCATATTTTGTGCATATAGTATGACAATTATTTTCATTTGCTATCACTCCATTGCTTTTTACCTATACTTATATTTATCTATTCTCACCTCATCCCACCTCAACTGGCTGCTAGAAATAAGAATAATTAAGGAATAATATAGCAAGTTTTAAATAATCAGATAACTATAGTGCATCAAGTGATACATTTTGACCTAATTGCTTATGATTTAAGTCAAAATGGAATAAAATAGCCATGGAGTATTGTGTTATCACATAATCCCACAATATAATTTAATTCATGCAGTCAGCCATGTAAAGACTCATGTAACAAACCAAAAGTGTAAAAAAATCTTACCCTGAGTTGATCTTTTCCCTTCGCATCAGAGCAGCGCCATGTCACGTTGAAGCCAGTCTTTTAAGACAGCAGGATTTTTCTTTCTCAAATTCTATATAGCTTGAGTTAATTTTTAATCCGATTAGCACTCCACCCACCACCCAAAACTCTGTCCCACCCTTGCACATGTATACACATAATTTGTAGTAACTGCCTCATTAGATGTTCCTCATTGAAAAAATGATATTTTTTTCATTAAGACATAGAAAGAAACAGGCAAAAAATCTGCACAAATCTCACAATAAAGCTAAATGTTTCATCCTCATGTGGATAAAACTTTGGCTTAAACATTAAAAGAAAAAAAAAGAAAGTAATCTGGAGCTTATTTGTCCATTCCTTATTTAATGCAAGAGACATTAAAAGAAAATGTTTAATGTGGTATATAATAGCTTTGTGACATGGTGCATTATCCAGCTGGAAGCAGCCATCAGAAATTGAATCATACTTTTTTATCTATTCATTATGTGGAATAGGTTTTGCTCGATTATCTTGTTAGAGTTACTCTTCTGTATCTCTCACATGAAATCTCTTTGTCACTGAAATGCATGCTCTTTAAGAAAATGAAACAGAGTGTCAGATGGCTTACAGTAACATGTTTGAAGCTTTAGTTTAGGTTTGTGGTCAGGGTGTGAACTAACTTTTTAGGGCGTTGTAGTTTCCGGATATTTGTTGCCTTTTACTCTTAGGATGACTTGTGTTACAGTGACAGACATTCACAAGAGCAAATTTAAAGATGCGTGTGTGTTTAATTATTTAGCATTGCTGCTCCCTTTAATGTAATGAGTGACATTCATTTATTTCATTTCATTTATTTATTCATTTCAGGCACAACAAAATACATATATTGAACATAAAGTGCACAAAACAAAAAAACAAAAATGACCTGAAAAAGAGTGGGACGAAGAAAACTTATTAAATCCCACCCCTATACTCACTCATCAACAAAAACAATAAGCTTCCCACAGCTACGCCCATCGTTACAACCAAACAAACCATCAACAGCCCCGGGCACATGCAAGCATCTCAACGGCAGCTCGCAAACAACAATTAGAACCATCATAACTAAATACAGAATATATAATAATTATAAATTGCGTTACCACAGGTAACAGGCAATAATAATTACATAGTGACAAGCACACATACTTATACATACATACATATATATCTACACACACATGTACATATATGTACATACATACGCACACACTTTTTTTTTTTTTTTTTGGAATCATACCAGCAATGGTAAGAGAACAGACATTACAGAGCACACTAAAACATCATTGAGTATACTGTGACCAGACCAACTGTTTGTAGAGGAATTTAAATCTATGAATATTTTTGCATTGTTTCAGTTGTAAACTCAGACTGTTCCAGATTTTCCCCGAAGCCTCTCACATTATAAGGCTTCGGGGAATTCAAATTACCCAGAACTCGAACAACCCGTAAAGGTTTTTGTGTGTCTGTATGTGGTGTGAAAATCTGGAACAGTCTGAGTTTACAACTGAAACATCACCACATTAAATGTGAACATATATGAGCATGTAGTGTTTGCCACAAGACATTATGAAACTTGTTCATTCCAAAGTAAGTGCCATAAAGTTTTAACTAGTATCTCCTGTCAAACATGTCAGTCAGCCTTCCTGTTTGTCAAACACTACAGTTTATTTGCTCCACAGAGTTCCACAGAATTGGTTGCTAGTTGCTAGGAAAAACCATTTGCATTAGACATTTTCCCTTGGGCAGTTTTGTTTACCATATGCCACAAAACACACCGTATGTTGTCATTGCTATGAAAATGAAACCCAGCTTTAGCTATCCATGAAGCCAGATGACACATGCAAAATTTAAGCTATTACTTATTAGACATAATGACTGGGATGACCACTAAATTCAGGCAAAACTGAGGTTATTGTAAAAATCCTAGAAACATGGTGTCTAACCAGGTGCACTTGTTTTTGACCAGGATATCTTCTTCAGTGTGCACATTAGACAAATATACATATATATATATTCTTGCATTTGTGCAGAATCTCTAAAATTAGAGTAAATAATCAAACCCTGTCTCATCCTAAAGACCTCATAGTAATCCAATAGAGCACTTCGCTCTCAGACTGCTGGCTTATTTGTGGTTCGTAAGGTATTTAAAAGTTGAATGGGAAGCAGAGCCATCAGCATTTAGTTCCTTCTGTGAAACCAGTTCTCTCTGTGAGTTTGTATTGGGAGACAGACACCCTCTGCTTTTAAGATTGGTCTTAAAACTTTTTTTTTTGATAAATCTTATAGTTAGGACTGGATAAGTTGACCCTCAATCCACTCTTAGTTACACTGCAACAGGCCTATGCTGCTGGCGGCTTCCCATGATGCAATGGTTCTTCTTCAGTCACCTTTTTTTACTCACTATGTGTTCTCTCTGGATTTACTCTCTAGATTTTAATTATTACTTATTATTAATCTCTGTCTTTCACCTGTCTCCCACCCCTCACCCCCAACTGGTCGCAGCGGATGGCCTTCCTGAGCCTGGTTCTGCTGGAGGCTTCTTCCTGTTAAAAGGAAGTTTTTTCTTCCCACTGTTGCTGAGCGCTTACTCATAAGGCGTTGTCTGATTGCTGGGGTTTTCTCTGCATTATTGTAAGTACATTGAGGCGATTGTTGTTGTGATTAGGTCAGATTATAAATGAAACTGAACTGAATTAAATTACAGTGCCAACAGCTCATCAGTGGCTTGATGAGACAGAAGAAACACCCCTACAGACTCATCACATGCAGAACAATTGGTTTCGTTTTCTTTTTGTTTTAATTTTAAATGGAAAATATTTTTAACACTTTTATTCAATTTGTCGGTGGTTAATTTGATAAATTGATAATGCTTTATTGATAGCTTTATTTATTTTCAAATGACTCTAGCAGTTAGCAGTAGGCATCACCCAGCTAACTATGTCCATAGTTGCTGAAATCTGGTATTAGCATCTCTTAAACTTGATCTAGAATGTTAAAGCTTTCATTTTGTACAGAACATGAAATGCACGGAGAACAATTCATCTTTCGCTGAAGGACACATTCAGACACATATAAAAGTTCTGAGCTTTTCTATTTCTTTCTTCTTCTTTTTTTTAACCTCAGTTACTTTGAATTCAGTTTTGCCATAGGCAAAAATATTCTATTGCAACAATAAATCTAAATGTTTAAAGTCTTTCTAACTACACAAAAACAAATATGGTAAATGGTAAATGGCCTGTATTTGTATAGCGCTTTACTAGTCCCTAAGGACCCCAAAGCGCTTTACACATCCAGTCACCCACCCATTCACACACACATTCACACACTGGTGATGGCAAGCTACATTGTAGCCACAGCCACCCTGGGGCACACTGACAGAGGCGATACTCATTAGTATCACAGTATCATATCAGTGCCTGTGTGTTTGTGTGCTCATGGTTCCTGACCCCATGAGACTGAATCAATCACACTTAATTAAAGACTTAGAAGCTCGTTGGCCCATTGAGTTTCTCTTGCAGAGAGACTTCTTGTGCCATTACTTCACAATAACTAGAACCATCAGAAGAAACTCCAAATGCTGTACCTACTTATCTAAAAGACAAGTACTTCAAATATGTCTGGCTGCAATCATGCTCAGTCATGCATTGCACAAACAAAGTGAAGCAGGCACTTAAAAAACCCGTGGTTCAAAACCTGTTGATGTAAATAAAGTGCTCCACTTATATGAAAAAGCTTCTGAGGATTTTTTATTGGACCCTAGGGTCTTAATCATATCCATATGTGTCATTTCCACTGAATTCCCTGCAGAAATTACTGTGTAAGCAATCAGTCCTCTAATTAGACATCTTATATTATTTATCAACCACATTAAGGACCACTTTCCTGTGTCTGGGCAAGAGCGTCATATATTTGTGTTGTACACTCATCGGTCACTTCATTAAGAAATCTTGCTGCTATCTTGATTGAGCTCCTTTTTCTTTTAGAACTGCACTAATTCTTCATGGCACTGATTCAACAAAGTTTTTAAAACTTTGATTCATACTGACACGACAGCATCACACAGTTGCTCTATATTCATCATCTGCACATCCATGATGACACTCTCCCCTTCTACCACATCCCTAATCTGTTCTGTTGGGATGTAAATAGTCAGCAACTAATACTAATATTTAAAAAATAGGTGAAACATTCAGGTGGTTCATATTTCTTGCGTCAGATGTAAAAGGTCAGACAGCGTTCTTTTCAGAACATTTTCACGACTTGCTCGAATCATTAAGTCTGTGAAGGTTCTCAGTCATCCAGGTCATTGTAGTCAAAGGAGCTTGCAAAGAAAAGTGTCTGGACTTCTTTAAGTTGCTTGAAGACGTTTCACCTCTCATCCGAGAAGCTTCTTCAGTTCTAAGGTCAAATGGCGGAGAGTCCCAGATTTAAACCCAGTGGGAGAGGTGAAAACATCTTCAAGCAACCTAAAGAAGCAGAAGTTTTATTTATATTGACATCTGCTCCCATGACAAAGAAAAATTTTCCAACATCGCCCCCTAGTGCCAAGAAATCCTCCTATCACACAGTATGCCAGCCATTTCATTAGGTACACTTTGCTGCTATTGAGTTGAACCCACTTTTACCCCCAGAACTGCCTTAATTCTCATGCCATAGAGTCAACATGGTGCTGGATACATTCCTCAGAGATTTTTGTCCATTTTTACATAGTTGCATGACAGCATCACACATGCTTCAAATTTGTTGGCTGCACATCCATGATGTGAATCTCCCGTTCACCCACATTTCAAAGGTTTTCTGTCAGATTGAGCTATGGTGGCTGTGGAGGCTGTTTGAATAGGCGGAACTCATTAACATCTTCAAGAAACCAGTGTGAGAGGATCTGAGCTTTGTGTGTTATCCTGCTGAAAGCAGCCATTATAAGATGGGTAGCCAATACTGTGATCATAAAGGGATCCAAAGTGGTATGCTATGGAAATATTTTCACACCATTAGCTGACATCTATGGTGTCTTCTGCAGTTGTAGCGCATCTTCTTTAAAGATGTTATGTCCTGTGTGCACAGAGATGCTTTTCTACATATCTTGGTTATGATGAGTAATTGTTTGAGTTACTGCTGCCTTCCAATCAGCTTGAAGTGGCCTGCCCATTTTTCTCTGACCTCTGCTCATTTTCTAAACCCTAGAGATGGATGTGTAGTAAAATCTCAGCAAATGCACAGTTTCTGAAATACTCAGACCAGCTAGTGTGGCACCATCAACCCACTATATTCAAAGTCATATTTCATCCTTATGCTGATGCTTAGCAGAGCTTCAGCAGGTCTTCTTGACCTAATAAAGTGGCCAGTGAGTGCATATATTTAAGAAACTATTGCTGGTTAACATAAATGGGCCAAAACAATCTGCTCATATGATATGATTTATTTTTTTTTTTTTTTACATTTTTTTATGGTAGTTGGACAATTTGGTTCTGAATGATCATATTTATTTGTAGGACACTCATTGACATACATGGAAATTTAAAACTTCAACTCTAGAGTGTTATCGGAACCTATTACAAGGAACCTATTACTACTGGAAACTATAAGTGTGGGAGTACATAGGGATGAAAAACCTAGTTTTCCAAATTCTGAAAGAAAACTGAACAAGTCTGACATGCTTCAGTCCACTACTGACTGGTTAAATGCAATAATATCACTCTCTGTCACATAACCTGAATTTGCTGAATAAGTGGGAGAAATCTATGTGGAACCTCACAGTGAGTCCCGGGGAGGCCAGTTTTGATGTCTATTTAAGTTACCGAATATGGTTCCTCACCAAATAAAGGTTATTCCTGTTATTTGAGAGTTCTGCAGGATTCTAACAGGGTAAAGCTATTTTTGTGTAAGGGTAAAATCGGTGTGTAAAGAGCAAAAGAAAGAGAGTAGCCATAATGAGTGAGTGGTATAGGATCAGGAGAAGAAGTTAAGTTCTTTGGATAAGAAGTTCTTTTGTGCTTAATGCCGGTCCAAGAGCAACAACAAACAGGATATGTGCTTATTTTTGAAAATGTTTCACGCCTCAAATCAGTAAAAAAAAAAAAAAAACAAGCAGGCATTGCAATTCATTAGATTGTAATTTTAAAAATGTAATAAAGGTAAAGACTTAAATGCATCATCACAATGACTCTGATAAAGTCACATTTCTAAAAGACACTGATGCTCCAGGTCAAAACTGCACTATTCTGGGTGCAAGATGGACTTTTACCAGCGTTATATTGTGTGTCAATAGAGCTTCAGGGCAAAAAAAAAAAGAAGAAGAAAAAGTATGTTTGTAAATGGAGCAGTGTGTAATGCATTAGGATGTAAAACAATGGCACAAGGAAAAGAAACGCACACAGCACACAGAGTTTTATGTGGGCTTTTGTGTGGGTCTTTACCTTAAATACCCCCTCACCCCCCCCCTCACGTGGTTCTGTAAGAGATAAATTTGCTAACGGCATGAGGGGAGATTTCTTTCAAGTATTTGGGTCAAAAACAAAACCTGACGACTGTGTGAGAGGGAACAGGGGGAGCAGAGGGACTAGGTGGGGGGCGGGGAGAATGAGAGGATGGCGGGGCAGACAAACAAAACTGCTTTAGAACACATGGACTTTCCCCCACGTGAATCAATATTCAAGCCCTGATCTCCCTGTTGAGCAATGAGGCCAAAGAGAAGAGGGAGTTGAAAGACGGATGATACAGAGGGAGGGCTGTGGGATGTCATGTGTAAAGAAAGAGATTCTCATTGGAGGCAAAGGGAGAGAAGATCACTATGCATGTTTGGAGAAAAGGGAAAAAGGGGAAAACAAAAAGCATCCTACATGGTGAAGCCATCTTGGTCAGACGCTCAGGACTTCATGAGCAACACTAATTATTAATAAGGTAGGTGTACGATAAACGTATGGAACAGGATGTTTTTGTTGTTTTTGAGAACAAAACAGGACATGAGCAATTGCTTCAGCTCCGAGTGAGGGGCCAGTTTCAGGACGTGTTGCTCTTTCTTGCTTTGCTAAACAAAATCATTTTTTTTTTACTGCTTTTGCTTTTTTTTTTTTTGGTTTAATTTCACTTTAGATGTAAAATAGATTTGTTAATAGGATTTTTTTTTCGTTAAAGTTACAGTGCGATTAACTCTTTTTTTTACAAACAGCATTTTTGTTCCGGATTTAAAGGTTAAATGTTCTAGTAAGGTTATTTTCCTGCACAGCGTACCTTTGCAAATGCATAAACACTAGTAAGTCAATATTTGCTTAGTGCCTGCAGCAAAGGATTTAACACCACAAGAATAACACTGCACGGCAGCTAAAAAATTATGAACCCATCTATAAGACAAAGTGGTTTACATTTACTGTGATGACAAACTAACCAAATAACCCAGGTCCTTGATTGCACTATTTACTCAGCACATACAATAATAACCCTAATGTTTTTTTTCCCTTGTTTTTACTATTCCGATTTAGTGTAGTGGCTTTGGAAAAGTGTTCTTTTAAAGCAGGATGATGTCCTCCAAGCTGAAGTGGCTGATTGTGATCCAGCTCCTGCTGAATGAACAGGCCTTGTGCAGGGTCCCACCTCCTTTGGTGCAAAAGAGCACTCTGCTTCCAGGAAGTGACACCCATGAAGCTGTAGAGGAGGTGTCCAAACAGAATCTTGACTCTCTCCTGGGATCTCAAGTTCAGTCTGGTCTCTTACCTGAGGAAAAATCTGAAAGAATCCGATCTGCCCAACGAATGACATCGGTCCTTGGGGCGAAGCTTCAGGAGCAGATTCAAGCTCATTTACACATTCAGGGGAACATCAGCTGTGAGGAGCTGCTGTCAGCCAGCGCTGTGGATGACCAGCTGTCCTCCATGTTTCCACAGGAGCTGTTGGGTCTCTCTTTGGTGCCTGTGTTGGTGGTGGCAGGGTGCCCAAAGGAAGCACAGACCCTGTTGCTGAAGCTGTATGATCTGCTGGGAGTGGCTGATACAGAGGAGCTCCTGATGGAGGTAGAAGGCCTGATAGAGCGGAGGATGAGTAAATCAGCAGCTGCACCAACACCCACATCAGCATCATTGCCTTCAGGGAGAGATCAAACTCAGCGACACATAAAAGCTGTGATGTTTAACATTGAGCAGCTGGCATTCGTGGGAGAAGGCAACACTATTCAGGAGGGGCACTGCGAGGGTTGGAGTCGAGTAAATGGGACCATACTGATAGGAAACGCTGTGGAGGGAGGCACAGGTGGACTGGAGGATGCTGTGAGCAGCTGTGAAAGCCTGGGATTCCTGTGTGCTGGTGTGACCAGCAGTGGGCGTCACACACCCAGGATGTACCAGGCAGTTTGGAAAAAAGGTAGTTGCATATTGCCATCTGAATCCACAGAATCTGAGACCTGGATCCATCAGTGCAGCGCCACAGCAGCAACTGGTCACCGGTGGAAGCGCAGCACCCAGAGGAACTGCATCAACAAAAGCGAGCAGCGCGTGTACAGTGTAATGGAGTGGATCCCTGGAGTCAGCACACTCTATAACCTTGGCACAGCTGTGTATTACGCCTCAGTCAACTGTTCTGAAACAGCCAAGGAGAGAGCCATCCTGAGCGCCGTTGACCTCGGAACAGATGCCCTCATGGTCGCCACGGGTGGGACTGCTGGGGTAGCAGGCTATGCTCTGGGTGCAGGGGTGAAGACCGGCGTGAAAGCTGGGGTCAAGTATCTGCTCAACTCCATGAAGGAGGAAGATGACATGCTGGTGAACCAGTTCAGCGTGGAGGAGGGTGTCATCACCATAGACTGAAGAATCAATGAATCACCCTCTTAAACTCTGGCAATAAATACTGACATAACTACATGTGTAAAGATAGAGGATGAATAATTGATAGCTTACCTGTTTGCATAGTAACTATTAGTGATAATTTGCAGTGCAATTTTTCTTTTCTTTTTTTGTAAGGGTGCACACAACGAAAGAATATTATTAAGACAGATTCCAATTTGTCTGCATATATAAAATAATAAAAGAGAGACAATGTAAGCTAACAATGAAATAAAAGTCATTCTACAGAATGAAAAATGTCCACATGAGCTGAAAACAGATCCAATAATTTATAACCTCAGAAAGTAAGCTTTAAGCCATTGCTTAGAAATAATATTTTAAGTATATACTTTATAAAGTAGTTTACTAGTTAATCGTATTAGGCAGCAACACTGATGACTGGTCTCAGGAAACAAAACCTTCAGTCCCTCAACACTTTGATTTTGCCCGTCTCTGTTTATCATCTTTTATTTTTAATTTGACTCTTCCTTCAGCTGAAACCTACAGTCAGGTTGTCAGGTCGCAGTCATATTCTCAGCTCGGATTTAATTGCAGGGACACTAGCCTCATGATAAAATATTGTTGCTGTATATTTTTTCCTGTAAATGTTATTAAATTTTACATTAAATTGGTGGCAGTGTATAATGTTATCAGATTGTTTTTTGTGCTGAAAATATTTAATGTGCACGCTTGTGTTGAACTGCAGTACATACCTAACATAGTCTTAATCGTGGGAATTTAAACCGTGTATGTACTTCAGCTGACGCTAAGTGATGCTTTAAAGAATATTTACATAATACTTTAAAAAGAAGAAAATAAGTGGCATGGGTTTGGCACTTATAAGGCGCCTTCATACTCAATTTAAGCAATCAAAATGCTTCCTACTGTAAATTTGAGTCAGCTGATTACACACACACACATGCGCACACACATGCGCACACACACACACACATATTTGTACAAGGCTTTTTGCAATACCTAAGGACTTTTATCTAACATTCACACTCCAACAGATAACACAAACTGGCCATAAGTGCAGATGTGTTAGTGTGTGATTGTGATGTATTTTATTATCTTTACCCATATAACTAGAGCAGACTTGACTGAAATCAATAAAACTCTCTATGTTTTATTTAAAATTTTTTCAACGTAAACGCTAACAATGAAGTTCAAGGTCAAATGCTTAGCCAGTTGTGGAATTTGAAGATGTGCCATGAAGAATTGTCGGTAAAGTTAAAGTTTTCACTGATTTTATTATTTGAGGTGACCCTGACCTTAACCTTGGCCCGATTTTCAGCACAATTAAATCAGCTCGAGCTGTTATTGATATCTACCATCACACAAAATTTTGATATCTTCAAAACAGTGGATGTTATGCTGCTAACAAACAGACAGACAGACAAACAAACCGAACTGATTACATACTGCCTCCCTTCAGGGGGGGAAAAAGTTCTGTTTAACTGCTTCACTTTCAGGGCCTTGACATTTTGCAGTTGGCCACACTGTTGCGAATTAGACTTAGATCTAAGAGACGCTCCTTGGTATTGGCTTACAGGATACACTCAAATTTCTATTTAATTCCAGCTGTCTGAGACATTTGTGAATTTGTCTGTTCTCTCTGTTGATGCAGATTATTTATGAACCAAAAGAGAGAAACCCACTGTGTTTCTTTTTTTGTGTGTGTTTGGTGCTGGCCCTGTGACTGACCGGTGACCAGGGCAGAGTGTTGCCTGTCTGTTGCCTAATTCCCTCTGACTTGATCAAGATATTCTTACACAACATATTATTTATTTAAAATAACCTGCCACACTCTAAATATACTGAAAAAAGGTTAAGAATCAAAATATTTAATCTGATAGGCCCAACAGGCCTATAGAATGTATGGTTAAGTTAATAATAATAACTATATTAGATTTGCATAAGAGAAATTATATTTAAAACTTAGGAATTTCTTCACACCTGCATGGCGCATTTGAGTCAAAGTTAAAAAAAAAAAAAAAAAAAATCCAAACTGGCATCCTAATTTCTTGTGAGTGAAGTGTGACATCTACTGGTGACAGTAGAAACCGAGAGAATAAACACATTAAATACAGTGTGCTGTCGTCTAATAAGAAAAATATGCCTGGTTTGTAAATCAAAACATGCGGAACCACCCACTGTGAATAGCCCCTGTGGGTTAAGGAGCAGTAAACTGCTGAGTATTTTCTTTCAACCTTTAAAAACACAAAGATTTTGTTTTTCAGCACTTTTCACAGTATGAAAAACATAATGTCACATGCACAAACCCAATATCTGATTTACACACATGAGGACTTGCAAGTAAATACCTCTGAGCAGTCCTTGCCTTTAATATATTACCCTTTCTTCTTCATCTCCACTGGACCTTTAGTTAGCAACAAGCTGTACAAACTGCGCACAAAATGACAGTCTGTGTATGCTGATTTTTCTAAATTCTCGTTAAGTACAGTAACGAAGTACTTGTACTTCTAAGTACTTCGTTGCACGCCAGCTCTGGGGAGCAGCTACTGTACAGAAACTGGAAACTTTCCATGTGTGTCAACGTTTTAGTTCACTGGTAGACAAAAACACCAACTACTCTTCTTCTTAGTATTAATATTATTATTAGTAGTATTAACGTTGTTGTTAATACTAGGTATGAAGGATAAAACGTCATGCTTTTCAAATTTTACTCCGATAAACGTAAAGGTACTTTTTTCATTTTCATTGTGTTTGCATAAGGGAATACAATAAAAAAAACGCTTTCTTCTCAGATGATTCTACGAAAACACACAACCTGTTTTGAGGTTTGTTGTGAGTCACATGCTCCTCTTTGGCTTTGTCACTTTCGAGACGTCATTTCTCGGGAAATCTCTTGGTTACACGGCCGTAAGTTTCTATTTTGCTCACTGCTATGCAACGCGAGAGATTGACAGATGCGTTAACCAGCAGAACGCGTGGTCCTGTCCACGGACTGACCAATCAGGCGTTAAGTCTGAACTCACGAGGAATCTGCGAGTCTTGTTGAGACATTTCGGCTCTTTAACTGCCTTTGGTGGAAATTCTTTCAGAGCCAAAATGGCGTCGGGAGTTTAGTCGTCATGGTCTTCTTGGGCGGGACAAGTAGATATCCAATGAAAAAGCAGTAAAATAAAGACTTGACGGGGAAACATTTTACACGCTTGCTTGCTCTTGACAGTTGTTTTGTTTTACCAGCGTTCCAAAGTAGCTCGACGGAAGAGCTAGATATGCACATTGTCTTAATCTAGCGGAAAGCTAATAAGGTATACTAAGTGGATTCGCACTGATATCTTGCACTGAGGTGAGTAAATGTGTTATTATCGACGGGTCATTATCGAAAGGTATTTGTGGTCTTGGCACTTTTTCCGCCAGCTAGCTAACCTGCAGATAAAGTAAAGTTTAAGTTTTCAGTATCGCTCTTAAACAGTGTGCACAGATTTCACGTCATACAGTAAGGACTTGGTCTACGGTCATCTGTTGTTCGCTCAGCTGTTGATTTCATACTGGTACAAACTCGCCCACTTTACTCTTTATGGCACTGTTTGTAAAGCAGTCGCACTCTAGGATGACAAGTTAACACCCGGCATAGATACACATTCGTTGCTGTTGACTTGAATCCAGCCTTTAATGTGGTTGCTGGCTGTTTGTGTGCCTTTTTTACTCAGTTGTATATAGCATTTGTATTTGTATTCTATTTTTATCTTATTGTATATTTATTTTATTTTATTCTACTGTATATAGTATTTTATTTTTATTCTATTCTGTACAGTTGTGTACTGTATTTATTCTTATTGTATCCTAATTTTTGCCTCATAACTTTTGCACTGTCCACTTCCTGCTGTGACAAAACAAATTTCCCACGTGTGGGACTAATAAAGGTTATCTTATCTTATCTTAGGATGGCACAGTGGGACAGATTGAGACAGCTTCCTATTGCGTACGGACAGCAGTTACACGAGCTCTATGACAGAGATGCTTTACCCATGGATGTTCGGCACTACCTGGCCCCTTGGATAGAGAAGCAGGAGTGGTAAGGAACCCTGTGATTCAACGAGCTTCAATTATTACTGTAAGTGAGTATGGCTGTGAAAAGCTTTTATTATGTCATTTTCTGCAGGCAGCGGGCAGCACGGGACCATGCCTTTGCTATGGTGCTGTTCCAGGTCCTGCTTGAGAATCTGGACATCCAACACAGCCGCTTTGTCCAGGAGGAGTCATTTTTACTGCAGCACAACATTAGGCGCTATAAGCAGAACTTTCAGGTGTGTCCAGTAAAGGAGCAACCCAGGTCTCTGGTTTAAAATGGAAAAGCAGATTTTGAATAATAGTATCATAATTGCAACCACTCCGTTTACCATGATTTGCTTATGTGTTTACATGCTCAGAATTTCCTGTTTAGCCAAGTGAGAGATATTTAGACATAGGAAAACATTAACCTGTTATTAATCCTTTATTGGCTGATGAGAAATTATATTATGACAGTAAAGGTTTATAAAAAGTGACAAAAGTAAAAAAAGCCTTTTAATGTCTTCCAGTAATTCTGCACAGTTGATTGGCCTATATACTGTATCAGTGTAACATAATATACTTTAACACATGTGACTCCCAGCCTCTGCCATTTCTCTCTTACAGAGGTATGTGGATGATCCGTGTGCTTTGGCAACCACCATCCTTTGGTTTTTGGAAAAAGAGAAGGAAATCCTGGAGAGCGCTGAACTGGCTGAAAAGGTTGGTGTAAGGTCTCATTGTGGTAATTAAAATAAACTTTATGTATAGCCACTTTTGATAACAATGTAGCTAAGTGCCTTAAGAAAACAAATAAACCCAGAAAAAGCATAGGTATTTAGCATGTACTGTAAAATGGTAATGCTCTGCTAAAAATAGTGCCCCAACACTATACTTGCACACTTGGATATACCTGTATGTGGTATTTTTTTACAGGAAAACATTATATCATATGATCTATTGGTGTATTGCCATGTTTTGGCTTTTTTCTGTTATGACTCCATTGTTAGCTGTAGTGTTTGTAGTATTGCAATTCAGCTTTTAAGTGTAAAATTAAATGCAAACTTTTATGGAGCCTAGTGTAAATTTTTATCCTGTTTTAGTTTTTTCCATTCAGTTTTTAAAAAGAGCTGTGTGTGCGAAATAGAACCATGAAACTCACTGTGTGGGCTAAAACGTGAAGATTTTTCCCCCAGCAGTTTTTACACTACACTCTCACTTACTATTTCCCTTGTGACAGCTTCACCCAGTATTACATCTGAAAGATAATAAGATCTTGGTATTAGCTCCACCTTTGTTTATTCTTAGGTCCAGCTTTTGCAAGTTGAGCCACAGGCAATGGAGACAAGCAGTCAGCAGGACCTTGAACGTAAACTGGCTGGCTTGAGGAATGAAGTGCAGGTGGAGATTATGTTCCTTTGTGTTATTATTTGTATTATATGGATAAAGCATGTCACAGTTTTTTTTATTTCCTTTTTTGTGCTATAGTGTATGGAACATACAATCATATGTCTGGAGGAGCAGCAAGATGAGTTTGATTTTAAATTCCAAACCCAGAAGTTGGAAGGTAAACAAATGAAAACAATCTGGTTATATTTGCATGCTTTAATGTCTGTGAGAGTTAGTAATAAATCTAGAAAAAGATTTAAATCAGAGCTACATGTACTCTTTTGTTTTGGTCTTTGTCATGTGGAAATTTTCATCCCACCATGGAAACTTTTAAGCAGCTGTGGTAGACGAAGCCAGGAAAAAAGAACAGATTAAAGCGCTTCAGTTGCTTGTCAACAAGTTGAATAACTGCAGGAAGGTATGGAGTCAGTAATATTCCTAAATATATTCTTAAACGTTTTATTGTAGTTGTTTAATTATTTACATTCTTATCTCATTTAATCACTTTTTAGAGCACGTTGTCAGGCCTAAATGATATTCTGGACAGGATTCAGGACATCATTGATGTGCTTGTGAAGAAGGAGCTGGTGGAGTGGCAGAGGAGGCAGCAGAAAGCGTGCATTGGTGCTCCGGACAATGTTTGCCTGGATCAGCTGGAAAAGTGGTATGTTTATTCTCTCTTTGAGCTGAATTTGCTTTTCCAAAGTCCATCCCCCCATTCTCTAAAATCTGCATGAAATTAAAATAAATACTCTTCTCTTTCTGAATCTCTAGGTTCAGCTGTGTGGCAGTGTGTCTGTTCCAGGTGTGGGAGTTTCTTACTAAGTTGGAGGAGCTAGTAGGAAAAGTGTCCTATGAAAATGACCCTGTGAAGGCCCAAAACCCCACACTGCAGAAGAGAGTGGACACTCTTCTAAGAGACTTACTCAAGAGGTATTTCTTTTAGGACACTCTATGATGTTCTCTTTCACTTTTATGTATTTTTTAGTTAATTAAATGACTTTCCCTTTTTTTCTTTTACTCTTACATTTAGCTCCTTTGTGGTTGAAACTCAGCCATCCATGCCTCAGGGGAAAGGATCTTTGGTTCTCCGCACAAATGTCCAGTTCTCTGTCAAAGCCAGGTCAGTGCCCAGCACAGAAATCAGCGTGCACGCAGTGTTTCGATGGACTTATCTGCATTAATAAGAGAGCTACTTTCAGCTGCTCCCTAATCCACATGTTTGATTTGGCAGATTTTGTTTACACTGGGTGTCCTAGCTGGCACAACCCCAGAGGGATTTGTGTCTCCTCCTGGGACTGAACTTGGATCTTTTGCTTTTTAAACCTGTAGAGCCACTAATGAGCTTACAGTAAATAATGTCAGAATCAGAATACTTTATTGTGCTCCAAGACAGTAAGAACATTTACTAACTAAACCAAATTAAATAATACAGTATATTACAAAGTTACAAAAAATTAATTAATTATAAATTACAAATATCTCAGCATATTACACAAAGTAAATATATATGTTTGACATTGCGCCCCCCTTATCTTACTGTACTATGCTGTACTTATTAGGATAATGTGCATATCAAGCTGCTGTATCTTTATAGAAACAGACTGGTATAGAGAGTGGTTTTGTTGGCCTTTATTTCCACCATGTAAACAAAGAATCAATTGTGAAATAATGCGAGTAAGTTTGAAAGTTTGTTGCATTCCTGCAGAGCCATCTCATCTTCTTCCCAAGTATGTCTTTGGCTGTCTTCCATGCTGTGACCTTGGGAGCGTTCCTGGTTTCCTGTTTTTTTTTTACATTTTGTCTTCATCATCTTCATATTTCTCAAGCTCTAACATTTTGCACCTGACTTAACCATTTCAGACTTCTTGTGAAGTTTCCGGAACTGAACCACTCCATGAAAGTGGATGTATCCATGGACAAGTAAGTTTTCTCTTTCAGACCTTTAGTTGTTTTCATTACCCGTAAAACAAACTTCCAGCATTTAACATTAGAGAAATATGTCTAATTCCTCCCTGTGATCACTGCTGCTGTGTTTTTTTCTCACCCTTGAATATAGGGAGGCTCCTCAGATCAAAGGGCAAGTTTTTTTCATTTACATCTAAGTTTCAGAAGCCACGTTGAGCTTTGACATTTGCTGTGAACTTGTTTTTAGTAAACCTCCTGTTTTTTGTAGGTATCGACGTTTCAATGTCTTGGGGACTAAAATTAAGGCCTTGAACATGGCTGAGAGCACGAATGGAGGCATGGTGGCAGACTTCAGACATCTGGTATATTCAATAATGAATTCATAAGCAATTAGATACAAATACTTTTATACAACTGTGACACAAAAATGGTTTAAAACCAAATATTTAACAATGTATTAACATGTAATACATCAGCTACACTCAAGTAATTCAAAAAATAACATTTATATCAATATACAGCCTTTACTGGCAGGTGAGAATTTTTATATGTTATTTGGAAGTGACTGTGTGTGCGTTCTTACTAGTTAATTCATAAATACTATTTGTCTGTAGACTCTGAAGGAGCAGAAATCAGGAGGTGGTGGCAAAGGAGTCAGTGATGTGAGTTAATATCGGTAACCCTGCTGATACCATCTCTTCTTAATGTTACATCATAATAAAGGAATAATGATCTGTGTGTTACTTTCTTGTTTATAGATTTCTCTGAGTGTTACAGAGGAGCTGCATATCATCTACTTCAACACTGTATTTGAGCTGAAAGGCTTCTCTGTTGAGCTGCAGGTGGAGTTTCTTCTGCGTTTTTCATGTTATATGGCTGCCATCACAGATAAAGAACATTAGTACAGTTTAAAAATTAATCATTAATTTGCAGCTTTGGTGACAGAACTATGACCTAAGTAGAAGCTATATGTTTTTATGGCACACACACTTGTAGGCCTCCACCCTCCCTGTGGTCATCATCTCAAACTCCAGCCAGCAGCAAAGTGCCTGGGCATCTGTCCTCTGGTTCAACATGCTCAGTCAGGATCCCAAGGTGATAAGTCACTGTTACTGGCAGACATGCTGTGCTTTTGCATTCAAGTTCCCTTGTAATACAATTACGGGCCAGACGAAATTAATCGTGTACATATCATGTGCATATGTCTGCTTTTCCCAGGATGTTATGTTCTTCGCCAACACTCCTGCAGCTACTTGGCCTCAGTTTGGAGAGATGTTGAGCTGGCAGTTTCTCTCGGCCACAAAACGTGGCCTGGATGACACTCAGCTGGAAATGATCGGAAACAAGCTCTTTGGTAAATTCTTCCACCGTGTTCTGCTTCATTCTGCTCATTGTTGACAACACCTACTTTCATGTACTGTTAAAATGTATCTTGATTTTGCAAACTTTACCTTTATAGATAGTAGCACAAGACTGACATAATTCGTTGTCCTTTGTGGCTTGTAAGCATGCTTGTGATTGTCCATCGTTTTTTTTAATCTCCAGGCAAAAAGCCAAACTATGACAGCTGCACAGTACCGTGGTCAAAATTTACCAAGGTAAGAGCCCTAAAAGCTACTGTTTTTTTTTATTTTGTAATCCCTCAAGCCATACTTTGCAAGTCTTGAGTAATTTAACCTTAAGCCTTACCACTAAAAACAATTATTACATCTCATCTAAATATATCTGAGCATTTCGTTGCAGAGAACATAGGTCTGTAGGTGTGTCCAAATGACATTTTCTGCTGTTTGTGTTACAGGAGAATACTCCTGACACTTTCTGGGTGTGGTTTGATGGCATTTTGATGATGGTGAAAACATACCTTGAGGATCTGTGGAGGGATGGGTATGATTGTTATACATTCTTAGAAGCTTTTTTGCTTGAATGATTCATAGGTCAGTTTTAATGGGTTAAACAAAACAAACATTCCTCTGAACATAGTTAACTTTAAGGACTGGACTGAGAATGACTGAAAAACAAACCAGTGTCCAAATAAAAATTTTGAAAGACCTTCATTAAAGCGTGGAGAACTATTGCTCAAGACAGCTTACACAATTACAAAATAACAAGGGATTTTGACTTTCTAAATGAATGAGATGTGGCTCAAGACTTCTGCACAGTACTGTACCTTGCATATTATTTGTATGTCACACAGAACAAATAGGTACCTCTTATTATTGTAACTTAACTCGTGACAACTATATTGGATAATCATTTTTTGGAAAAATCTGCAGGTTGCCCTCCAAAAGTTATCAACAAATGTCTTTTTTAAGTAAAGAAAAGTAAGCATCTGTATTTGAAAACTTGACAGCAGTGTCAGGTTAATGTTTAAACAGATTAAAAGAATCCAGCCACATGCCACACTGTCAGTATTGTAATCTGGATAACTCTGTTACTAATATGCATGGTGCAGTTTAGCTCATAACTTCACTGTCCGTGAAACCTGAAATGTTTGCCTTTTAAAATAAAATTCCTTTTGTGCTTCAGGCTCATCATGGGTTTTGTGACCAAAGGCAAAGAGAAGTCTCTCTTGAAGAAGAAAAAGAGAGGCACGTTCTTGTTGCGTTTCAGTGAAAGCGTCATTGGGGGAATTACCTTCTCCTGGGTGGAAATCACTGTGACTGGTGAGAGTGTTTTGGGTTTTTTTTGCTTGTATGTCTGAAAGAAATACAACTAAGCTGCATTTCACAGTGGCCGGGGTAAACTGTTTAATACATCATCCACTGTCTGTTTAGGTGAGCCTGATATAAAGACAGTCCAGCCCTTCACCAAAGTTGACCTTTCCCAGATTCCCTTCCATGAAATCATTCGAAATTACCAGATCTTAGAAGCTGAAAATGTCCCAGAAAATCCTCTACTCTACCTGTATCCGGACACCCCGAAAGATAAGGCTTTTGGAAAGTATTACACTGAGAAGAGTGGAGGTAAGGCCACCATTTAAAATATTATTGAAGTTAGTCCTGCAGATGACCCATTAAATCAAATTTCTCTTTCTTTTTGTTTCAGAGGACAGTCCATACATAAAGTACATCAAAACCAAGCTGGTGTTTGTTTCCAAGGAGTAAGTATGCGGTCCATATACATTCAGGCTAATTTATAGTGTCTTGCTTGTTGGAATTAAAGAAAGAAAAAAAAAACATCCCATTAATACAACAAACTTAAATGCACTTCACTTAAAAAGTGGTGTACCCACACCTTTTTTTATGTCATGAGCTAATGGTTGTAATGACTGTTTATCATTGGTCATGTAGGAACACACTGGAGGCTAGGTCACCCATGCCCTCTGACATGGCACAGGGTGAAGGCCTGGAGCCAATGAATGGCCTGTGTGGAGAGGCAGCTGGTGAGTCATGCCTCTCCTTGCTGTCCAATCCAGCTTAAGACCTTGTCAAACAAATTACTCACCTTCCATCAAAAATCTCTGTCACCATCCCTGTCATGGTCTTGCAGTGCATGAAATCAATGCGTAGCAAGCTGTCTGAATACAGTAGATGTCAGGTGACAGCTTTTTAAAAGATTTATTTATTTATTTTTTATCCTTGAATTGAACTTTTGTGGGAATGTTGGCTGCTTTTACTGCATGCACATGTGCCGTAGCATGGTGCAGTGAACATAAAGGCTTGTTCTGGCCAAGCAATAGAATCACTAACACGTTTTATTATCCTGCTGCTTTTTGGTCCTTTTACATTAAATTACATTCTTGGAGTCGCTATTAAAATGACTACTGAAGTAATATACATACTTGCACATCTAAAACTCACAATTAAATTATATTTTCTTCATTTAATTACTACAAAAATGTTTACAGTACGTTATGTTTGACTTTTTGGTCAAATCAAAACCTTGCTTGATCCTATTCATAACAAGCAAAAATCATAGCTGATTTAAATCTTTGCGATCTCCCCTTTGAGGTCACCTTCTCTGCTGTCCTCCGCACTGCTCAAAGTGCTTTTGCCCTGTTTGCATTGATCCCTACAAGCCCTGTTCTCATCACTTGCAATTGTTCATCTGCAATGCATGCTGGATCTCTTCAAGCTTTAAAGGTTAAAGTCATAGAGAACTGTAGAGTGCAACAGGGACTGCCCGCTTTTTTAATGGCTCCGCTTTCAGAAGCAAATTTTCCATTTGTTTTCTCTATTCACACGTCAGAAAATCCTTAGAGAAAGACTTAAGCCTTGAGCGAAGGCAAACAGCTATGAGGTTGAATCATAATTTGGATTTTAAAAAAAATAAAAATAAAATAAATGTAATAAAATGCCCGTCCCCACGAGTTTGAAGGCATTTTTGAGGTTCAAAATGTGTTTTTTAATGTCAGGGTTACATTTAGGTTATAGTTAGGTTTAGGCTAAGCGGCCAGGGAAAGAGTAATGTAAATGAGATGTCTGGACTAAGATATGAAAATGTGTGTGTGCTGTAATATAGAACAATTCAGTTCAATTTAGTTTTATTCATATAGCGTCAGTGCTTTGTTCATGGCTGCAGTCGAGCTCTCACAGTTTCTGAGGTTTTGCACTCATTAAGTGACTTGATGTTCTCAGATTTTAATATTTCCGTGATTCTGGGTTCACAGGGAAAATAATATTAACAGTATTTTCTATGCACGTCTGAGTTTTATGACGGAAAAATATGGGGGTGAGGGTGTAGTAGTAGTCAGATTTAGTCACGTGTAGGATTTTTATGTACAGGGTTAATTATTTATTCAGTAACATGTAAATTATTGAGCTTAAAAGACACTTTCAGTCAGATTTAAATATTTTATGGATGGTTAAACTGCTCATTTTTGTTTTTTCTAATATGCCATAAAATAAACTATTCCTTTACAAAGGGTATGTGATATTTGTATTTAGTATTGATTCAACTGAGCTATTCTGAGGTAAAAAAAAAAACTACCTAAGTTGGACATCGTTTAAATGTTCTGTACAAAATCAGTTCCTGTGATTTTCTATTTTCTGCTTTGGGCTTGAACAGCAAATCACATGTTTTTTCAGTTTCATTTCCCTAGCGAGAGCATAAATAAACTACACAGCGATGACAACAGATTCAACTTTTTTTTCCCCTTCTTCACTCTTAGAACAAGACGGGGATCTTTATCCTCTGACGCCACCACTGGAATCTTATGACCCTGATCCCATGATGAATGGCTCTGTTGAAGACCCAGAGCCGCCGCAGGATCTGCTGATGTATCTCAACAATCCAAACCTTTTTGACAACGACCTCCTGCAAGATGACCAATCTCTGCCTGATTTCAGCCTTCAAGTATTTAACTGTCTGCTCCCACAGTCCTGTGGCAGCTTCCCTTAACTTCTGTTTGTATTCAACCATATTACTGTACATAATGCACTTGTTAGCTTTACACACAGTACAGCATTTCTATCAGAAAAATGTGGCACACGTGGCAAATCCAGCATAAATGAAATAGTTTGCTTTTAATTCCGTTTTCATGTGAGATGCTCAACAGCCCATCTGATGACCCTGAAAATCACACATAACTGATGTTTTTGTGCACTGTATAAATTTATAGAGCATCCCTGTGAATCCTAAACTATTTTTACTGCTCTATGAAGAGATACACGTAAGAACATTGAATGAGCCGGACTCATATCAGTCCATACTTTATTATTTTAAGATTAGGCATAAAGTCTAAATCATGCTTAAAAACTGACCAGGTAAGGAGGCGGGAAAGGTTTGTATGAGCTATTACTGCATAGACTGCACATAATTTATTATATCTTTGTTTATTTTGAACCCTTTGTTATTGTTTTAATATTGGCACCTACAACGTGATAAAATTCATGTAAACATACCACTTCCTGTTTTAGTTTGTCCTTTTATAGTAACACTGTCATTTAAGTCACAATAAAAGCACCAGTAAAGAAGAAATGTGTGGTCTGATTATTAACACAAATTGTACATTGACAAATGTAGGAAACTGGTTTTATATTTTTAGCCTGCACCTCATTACCTGTAAAAATTGTGGACTAGAACTAATATTTTGACTGATGATGATTTTCTGCTGATAGAACTTTTTTTTTTTTGCACAGAAACAGGCTGGACATGAAAGTCATGCTGTCATGTTAGTTTGTTGCAGCCATATTTGAACAACGGGTGAAGCCCTCAGTCATTAGCTGGCTTTTAGTTGCATCACACATGCCTGCTAATTGGTGCTTACATTTTAATCACTAGAGCACAGAATTGTTTGGCTGTCTGTTTATGCAATACACCAATTCTCTGTAAACAATATATAGACACAATTAAGAGAGACTCATGAATATGAGAAGGAGGAATATGAAAAAGTCACTTTCTCTGGAATAGCTTACAATCTAGAGGCAGCTAGAGGAGCTGCAGTATGTGGCACAGGGTTGGCTTCATCTTTCACCTATGAGGCTGCATTTTGTAGTAAGTAGGAAGCTAGTTGACTTAAGAAACAGATATTTCAATAACAGAAAGCCCCGAAACAAAGGAGTGAATACTTGTTTTTCCTAATTTCAGGTTGCAAAGTTCAAAATTAGTTACATGGCCAATCAACCATGAAATATCCCAAAAAAGAGGATGAATATTTACTTCTTGAGAATTGCAAGTGTCACATTGAAATATTATTTTCTTTTCTACTTTCCCATTAGTAAACCTCAAATGTGACTGAGTTGATCGCTTAATGCATAAAGAAACATGTCCTTGTTGAGATGTCATTTTTCATTATTTTGCTGGAGAGATTTTAAGGATGCTAATACCAAATTTACCTTTCTGATTGTCATCTTGAGACTCATACTCAGTGGCTGAAACCCTCCTCCAGGTTGCTTGGTTAGTCCGAGGTGCCACAGACTGTTGCATAACAGTGCATAACTTGTTTAAGGGCAAAACTGGTGCAAATCTCAGCGAAGAGGCTCAGTATAGGTCACCACTAGCAGCACGTGCCTGCAACCAATAAATGAAACTGTTTACCATGTTTCTGTTCCCCTTGTGATAATTTCAAGGTGTTTTGGGTTGCTTTTGGTTGTATTTGGGTTATTTCACAGATCACAGCTGTGATCCATCGACTGCACATAGAGTAAGGGAGAGAGAGAGAAAATTTCACTAATAAAGCTGAAAGATAAAATCAGTGATGGAGCTGATAATTTAATTATATGTGAGTAATTTTCTTAATAAATCCATAACTGGTCAGAAAATTGAAACTAGTTTTTTTTGGAGACCTGGAGTGTAAATGTGCTTGTTTCTAAAGCACTTTAAAGCAATAAATAAAATAGTTGCGACATTTTTCATTGTGAATGTTTTTGTGTTGTGAATTTTCCAAAATAACTAAGGGAAATTTTTTTAACACAATTCAGTGGGTTACATACTGAACTTAGAGGTTTGAAACAAAGGCTGGTTCAAAAGGCTGACTCTAGATAAGATTTACAAGGTATGTCTAGTGATAATAGATTAAATATTTTTGTTTAACAAAAAAAGAAATGGCATGAATTAGTGTCACCCTGCTACTTCCTGTACTTTCAATAGTAGTTCTGTATAGCTCGGTGTCCACCCTGTTACAGGGGAAAGGGGCAAGTTAATTACAACATGAAAGCTTTGGGTTTCTGTTTTAGTCATTTATTGTGGTTAATGAATATAGTGTGACACTATATTTTTTGTGCTTAGATTTTTGTAATTTTAGAATAATCTTCCACTTAATCATCAATCAATTTATTAAAAATGATTTTTTGGTTTTGTTTTACTGTTCAATTTACTAAAAATTCAGAATCAGTGTGTTTTTTAATGCAACCCTTTAACTGCCTTTCAACTGAACTGAAATTTAAAACTTCCACTGGCTGTCTGTTAGTGAAACACTGCATTTGATGAAGCTGTAATGTAAGTGAGCCAAAGAAAGACTTACTTTAAAAAAACACTTCAGGAGTTAAAGATGATTGTAAACAAGTAATCAAGGAAAATCATTACCACAAAAAAAAAATAATTCTCACCTTAAAATACTTGTGGTTCCTGTTCTGACTACATGTAGCTGAGTAATTCTTTGCCGTGCACTGCAACACTGAATGTTTCTCTTTCTGCTGATGCTACTATGTGTACGTGTCTCCTCTGTGTTGCTTAAGTACCCGTTACACTGTGAAGTGATTTGAAGCAGGGGATTTCTGCTGTCTAAATTTGGGGAAACAAGACTGAGTGTATTTTTCCATTTTCCTAATTTCTGATGTAATAAATAGATCTGCAAAAAATCTGTCTGTCTATCTAGTATCCAATACCAATAGCAGCGTTGGTATTTTAGATTGATTCACCCACCTCTAACAAGGAGACAAGGTTAAGCATGTCCAAGAGCAAGAGCCATGTTAATGGTTTCCTTGTCACAGAAAAAACACTTCAATATCAAAAGTAGCACAATATGCAAGAAAACTGCTCCCACTAAAGGTGGAAACAGCAAACTTTTTCACCACAGATTACAACCAGGCTTTACTTACTTTCAGCAGCTGGACGACAAGGCTGACTCAAGATAAGATTTACAAGGTTAAGTTACTTTAGTTACTGTTAAGCTTAAACATGTTAAGCAGTTTATACTTTATACTATACTTATAATTTCCAAGGAAAGCACCACATACACTGCTTTTATGCTTTGACTTATGCTGTGTCACAACTTTCACATTGTAATTAACCATTGCTGCTTCTGGCACTTTTTCCATCAGCTTCCTTTGTGCCGAAGTGAGTAAAATACAGATACATGTTCGTACATGCACGTTTCACCCACATATTACCCTAAAGCAAGCCTATTCAAATGGCGGCCCGCGGGCCAAATACGGCCCAGAAGCAACTTGCGAGTGGCCCTGCCTGTGGTCCTGGCAGAAACACAGAGAAAACGCAAAAAATTGATTCATTAATTAATTTTTAAAAAATTAAAAATTCCTACAGCGTAGTGTAGACTGTGAATGCAACACTCCTAGTAGCCTAGCAATATTTAACCCACAATGCACCGTGATGTAAACATATTAAACAATCGTCGTAATATATGATGTGACAACAGCATGTCTTTCTCACTCCAAAAGTACAAAATTGACAATGAAAACTGTCGGTTTAACCCTGCCTGGACTGACAAATACTTATTCATTTTACCGAGTTTAATAATCTTACAACCGGAGTTCTACTACCATGGTGAGGGTCCTGTACAGCCCAAGAGAGAGCTGCAGCATCTTCCCTTCGTGTTTCCTTCTTGGCGAAGAAGAAAAGGCCTTTCACAGATTCTGAAACAGTGAAATACTGCATGCTGGCCGTGGTGGATGCGGTGAAAAGTGATGAAAAAATTAAAGTAAGTGTGACATCTGCTATTAAAAACCTACCCCTGTAGGACAGTTCAAATATTCGTAGAGTAGAAGTTCTGGCGTCAGACGAGTTTGAAATGCTGTTAGATGACCTGAAGAAAACTGATGTAATGTCTATAGCAGGAGATCACAGACAGAACTGATAATGCACAGTTGTGCGTATATGTCCGTTTTTTGGATGGGAAATTGCTCGGCTTACTACCGTTAGAGGGACACACAGCTGGCGAAATAATGTTTGAGAAGATTTAAGCTCTTTTTGAGGAAAATGGTCTGGATATGAAGCGTGTCTGTATACTTGTGACGGATGGGGCTCCATCCATGGCAGGAAGTGAGTGGTCAGCGAAATATTTATTTTAATTTGAAAGGGAATTATTTAAATGTTTTTTTGTTATTATTATTATTATTTCAAATGTGTATAAAATAGTTTAGTTATAGCTCCCTTTTCTTTAAATGGACCTTTTGGTGTGCATTTGTGAGAGGTCACCAGATTTACAGGGGAAAAGGAATAAAAAAATTACTTGTTTTTCAATACAGTTGTGTGGGTTTGAAATTGATCATGATCTGCTGCTTACTGGCTTCAAAAAAAAAATCTGGCCCACATAAATTCCTCGGTTTGAAAATCTGGCCCAACTAACTTCGTAGTTGAATAGCCATGCCCTAAAGGCTGCATGACCTGACCTATTCTTACCATTAGTCACTATCAGCAAAGGCAGTACAGAATTGAGACACAGCATAGAGTCCTAAGTTCCTGAGTTGCTGAAATAAGGCGTGTTGCATTGAAAAGCAATATCCGGCACTGATTTTGTAATCCTGGAGGGTTTTTTAAATATGATGTAAGATAATGATGTGTAACAAATACAAATACAACAATGTAATATGTATTACAATATATAATTTATTAAATAACAAAAACACATGTTCTGGTTTGGGTATATACAAAGTACAGAAACTGTGAAGCATCCCTCTAAAGATGACAACATATAAAAATATAATTGTTAAGATTTTTGTGCGTATTAAAGAGCTGTAATGTAACATGAATAACAAGAGTGACAAAAGCAGTGTTGTATGTCGGACAAGTTTCAGTTCCAAGGGATCAGGATCCAGTAGCGGCATGTTTTACCTGCTGTAGAGGTGAGTAAAGGGAGACGCCATCTTACTCAGCACCACATGATAGGCCTGTCGAAACTGGCGGTTCATGATGGCATACAGCACAGGGTTAATGCAGCTGTTGAGCCAGGTGAGATTGGCACAGAACATGTGCAATACCTGTGGGGCGCGGTTCTGTTTGTCGGCTATGTTCAGCAACAGAAACGGGACAAAGCAGAACACAAAACAGAGGAAAACAGTGAAGCACATCCGTGTCACACGCTTGAATTCACTGTCGTCCCCTGAGGTTGCAGAATGCGATGAGTGAGCTGTTTTAGCAGGTGTGGTTGTAGGTGGTTTTTCGATGATATCAGTGGAAGGCTTCTGTGCTGCTGATGAATTTAATGCTGTGTCATTGCTTGTGGTGAAAAAGGAAGACTTTTCACGGGTCACATTTTGATTTTTCACATCCATGTTTTGGGATATTTCATGGCTGCTCAGATCAGAGGTGCATGTCTTTATGCCGCTCTCCACACCGCTGTCATCAGTCCCTTGAACTGAAGATGCTGGTTTTCTCTTGGATGACCGGCGGCTGAGTCTGTAGCGGAGCAGAGCCTGTGATGCAGCCTGAACTTTTTTGTAAATGAGCAGGTAGAATGCACCAACAAAGCCCAGACCAATAAAAAAATAAAAAAATAGCAGGATGGTGGTGTAAGGACGACCCTCGGTACGATGGAAGCTGCATGTGCACACCTGTGGCACAAACACATAGACAGACCAGAGTGGACCAAAGCTGACCAGGCTGAGCGCCCACGCAAAGATGATGAGTAAAGTAAGACCGTGGTTAGAAAAAACACGGTCAAACACAGCTCTCTTTGCAACCAGGAGATATCTGCCCACTGCTACCAGGCAGAGGGTAATGATGGAGACAGAGTTGGAGAGGAAGAGGAGCAGGCCGAAGATTCTGCACCACAGATGACCACTGCGCCACCTGAGGTGTAGATAGGAGTCGACGGAGATGGGCTGCAGGATGGTGCAGTACAAGAGATCAGCGACAGCCAGGTTGACAATGAGCACATTGAAGCGAGTCCTCAGACGTGGGTCAAAAGCGAAAGCCAGAACGGTCATCAGGTTCCCCACCGTACCCGTGATGGTTACAGCACATCCCCACAGCACAGCGAAGTACCGGTAGATTTCAACAGAAGGACTGTAGCAGGAGAAGACATCCTCGGTGTGGTTTGTTTGATTCATCATTATTCTGTCAACTAAACAGGAATCAAAACACTGGTTAATGTCTTTGCACTGTGCTTACTGAAAGTTAAAAGGGAAGCTACAGGTGGATTACACAGTTAACCACTTCCTTTTTTAGAAACATTTGTTTAGAAACATCGCTCATTTACTTTGTTGTGAAGAGCAGGAATAGAATAGAATAGAATTCAACTTTATTGTCATTGCACATGTCACAAGTACAAGGCAATGAAATGCAGTTGCTGAAATGTAGAAACACTTGATCAAAGATATTTTATATGAGCCAGTGCAGGTGTGCGCTTTTCAGGTATTTGCAGTGTGCTGTTATAGTGTCAGTCCCTTTGTTCTTTAACAGCGTGAATTGGTGTCACCTTACCACTTCCTGTACTTTCAATAGTGGTTATGTATAGCTCAGGGTCCACCCTGTTACAGGGCAAAAGACCAAGACGTTTACAACATGAAAACTTTGAGTTTCTGTTTTAGTCATTCATTTGTGTCACTGTGTGATTATATTTCTTGTGCTTTGATCTTTGGAGTTTTAGGAAAATCTTGCATTTAATGATCAATCAATTTAGTAAACATAATTTACTGCTGTGGCTGATTTAATCTAACGCTGTCACCTGAAAATGTCCACAGTGTTAACCACAATGAAGTAGAAACTGGTTTTGTTTTCTGTTAGTCAAGTTCAGCTCACTTAATGCAACCCTTAAATTGCCTTTCAGCTGAACTCAAATTTAAAACTTCTACTTAGATGTTATGGCGGAAAAACTGCATTTAATTACGCTAAAATGTAACTGAACCAAAAATAAGACTTAACATAAAAAAACACTTCAGTAGTTAAAGATGATCATAAACAGTCATTACCAATAATCAAGGAAAATCATGACCAATTAAAAGAAAAAAGTTCTCACCTTTAAATACTTGTGGTCCCCGTTCTGACTGTTAACATGTAGCTGAGTAATTCTTTGCAGTGCACCGCCACACTGAATGTTTCTCTTCCTGCTGATGCCACTGTGAGCATGTGTCTCCTCTGTGTTGCTTAAGTACCCGTTATACTGTGAAGTGATATGAAGCAGGGAATTTCCACTGTCTAAATTTGGGAAGCAAGATTGAGTGTATTTTTCCCTTTTCCTAATTTCTGATGTAATAATTAGATGTCCAAAAAGTTTTCTCATCTAGCTATGAGTTATGTGTGCATGGCATGAAATATTTTGATCATTATCACAGTATTTGCACAGTACTTCAATCAAAAGGTACTGCATTATTTTATGGATTACATTTTATACACAGCTGTCTGCTTTTAGAAGACTAATCGGACAGTTGACCGATGTGGAGTTTAATGATCAGGTGAGTCGCTCCCTTGTCATTTCAACTGAAACAGGTAAAAGATGCTAAGAACCAAAAAAGGCAGCAACTGATGGTGACTTCAGTAAAGGCATGACAGAGCAACTCAAGGGAGGAAACAGCATTTGATCCAAGTAGTTAAAATGGAATCCTGTGAAAAATGTATAACAATCTAAGTCCTAATGTTTTTTGACTTTTCCAGTGCTTTCAATACCATCAGGCCGACCCTCCTGGGTGATAAGTTAGCAGCGATGCAGGTGGATGCTTCTCTGGTGTCCTGGATTGTTGATTACCTGACAGGAAGACCACAATATGTACGTCTCCCACAGTGTGTGTCTGACAAGGTGATCAGCAACACAGGGGCACCACAGGGGACTGTCCTCTCCCCCTTCCTCTTCACCCTCTACACCACAGACTTCAGCCACTGCACAGAGACCTGCCATCTTCAGAAGTTTTCTGATGACTCTGCTGTGGTTGGATGCATCAGCAGGGATGATGAGACAGAGTACCGGGCTGTGGTCGACTCCTTTGTCACGTGGTGTGAGCAGAATCATCTGCAGCTCAACGTGGCAAAGACCAAGGAACTGATCGTGGACTTCAGGAAGACCAGGAAACACTTGACCCCTGTTTCAATCCAGGGGGTCAGTGTTGACATTGTGGAGGACTATAAATACCTTGGAGTATACATAGACAATAAACTGGACTGGGCTAAAAACACCACAGCACTTTACAGGAAGGGCCAGAGTCGTCTCTATTTTTTGAGGCGACTGAGGTCCTTCAACATCTGCCAGAAAATACTCAGCATTTTCTATGAGTCTGTTGTGGCCAGTGCGATCCTCTATGCTGTTGTATGCTGGGGGAGCAGGCTGAGGGTCGCAGATGCCAACAGACTTAATAAACTAATCCGTAAGGCCAGTAATGTTGTGGGGATGGAGCTGGACTCCCTCAAGGTGGTGTCGGAGAGGCGGATGCTGTCCAAGATAAAGACAATGTTGGATAACACCTCCCACCCACTCCATGACATGCTGGTCAGTCACAGGAGCACGTTCAGTGAGAGACTGAGATTACCGAAAAGCACCACTGAACGACACAGGAAATCTTTCCTGCCTGTGGCCATCTCCCTGTACAACGCATCCACTTAACACACTGGTTACTGCTACAACTACACGTTTCTTTTCCAGCGATTTATTTATGAGTGACTTATGTATGTATATATATGTATATATTGTACTATTCTTAGTTAGCGTATTGTCTGTCTTGTCTTAATGTTGGTTTATAATGGAGCACTGTAACAAAAAATAATTTCCCCCAGGGATTAATAAAGTATTCTGATTCTGATTCTGATAAATAGTCCAGTCCAATCTGAAGTATTTAAATTAATTTTCTCATTTGCTTTGGACAGGAAACACTGTCCAAAGCTGCATACTGACAAATGCATCTCCTTTGCATCTGCAGGTTAGTAACAGGCAGATAAAAGTGTTACCGCCAAACCACAAATTTGTCCCTTTAAAGTTTCCTGTTTCTGTAAATAGAGGCCATTTTATGAGGTCTCAAATGCAACATACACACAGAGCAGTAAGCAGTGAGTCACGAGAAAATGCAGAACAACTACTGAAATTGTCCGTGACGTCTTTTCTTGTCTCTTTGAGTACAGAATTGCAACAAAGTTGTGGGGGGAAAAAGTTGTGGCAGTTAATAAAGAGGATGTTTTTAACATATATGACATGTATTATTAAGCAAATCCTGTTCTTAAGTTAGACTTTTCCACTGTGTGGCAGTAAAAGGACAAAAGGACAAAAAGGAGAGTTTCTGAATATTGTTTCCACTGCGCACCAAAGAGGGTTCCCGAAAGCTTGTGTTTATTTCACATGAAACATGGTTTTGACCTGGCAGTGTGAAAATTAAGTCTGACACCTTTCAATACGATGTCCTGGAGACAGTTTTTCTATTCACCTCAGATCTCTGACAGAAGCGGTGGAACAGCTGTAACTATGCTGTTTCTATGACTTTTTTTTAAAATAGGATTTCTATTGAAAGATTTTTTCAGATTATTTATTGTGTCTAATTGTATCTTTTTTAACTGGCTGTTATGCCAGGTAATGCTCTTGTTTATTTTAAGAACTTTGTGATGTTTGTCTGTGAAAATGCTTAATAAATTAACTTTACTTACTTATTATAATACTAACAAACATTAATTGTCTAAAGTTACAAAGTGCATAATTAAACACTGGGGGCTTTGTCTGTGAAGGTTCTCAGTCATCCAGGTCATCGTAGTCAAAGGAGCTTGCAAAGAAAAGCGTCTGGACTTCTTTAAGTTGCTTGAAGACGTTTCACCTCTCATCCGAGAAGCTTCTTCAGTTCTAAGGTCAAATGGTGGGGAGTCCCAGATTTAAACCTAGTGGGAATATCCCTCCACAGAGGGACAAAAGGACCCTCTGATGATCCTCAGACAGGCGAGGGTTAGGGTTAGGGCTAGGGTTAGGCTCCTTTGACTGGGGGCTTTGTGCAGCCCTGAAATCTTTTGTATTTTGACTTTTGTCTTTTAATAACAACACTTTTTAAATGAATATAAAATGTCAAGCATCATGCCCTGTACACACAATCACACTCCCCAAACATGCTCTATACCCAGGTTCAGGTACCCTTGCCCCCAGTGGGGAAAACTGCACCTAGACCCAGGAGATGTTACCCTTTTCCCTGGGGTGCAGACAAGCAGACCGCACCCGGCGCTGCAGCAGCAGGGAGGCCCAGGCCCATCTGGATCGGTGCAGCAGCACCGCCCAGCCCCACAGATCCCAGGGCGGCCCACTCGACCCCACCGCAGAGAAAACTGCAACCATCCCATCATCCAATCATCTCCCAGACTACACAAGACAATAGACACCCAGGTTAAGTTCATTCTCCACCTCTCCTCGCAGTATTTTATTTTTTAATGATCACTCTCCTTTTACAGTGTTTTTGTCATTGCATTGTATTTATCTACATTGTATTTATTTTACACTTTACAGAGTGGTTTTAGAATAGTAGTATCAAATGGAGCATAACAGAATACATTAACTTCTATTGTCTTCTTCATGGCATGCACCGAATGCCAGACATGCATATCTTTGAAAAGCACAACAAAACATGAACAGGGAAGTTACACCAAATGCAGTCAGGAGAAGGGTTCATTTTTCACTTCTGAAATAACATCAGTGACACATTGCACGTATTATTTCCTATGGATTGATGTCAGTGTTATTAAGTTTACAGCAGTAATACACACATACACATGCAGTATATATTTTTTTAACTAGGCTTCAGTATTTGAGCACAGCCTTGATTTTAGAGGGATATAATAACCTGAGATCTTTTACTGGGGATCATGAGTTTCAGAGCGTCCCCTGTAACCATGGTTACTCACTGTCACACGTGCTCCTGTCACACAATTTGAGAGGAGAAAAGCAGCCTGATGTCACTCTGAGCAGCTGCACGATTTACACATTTGTGATCATTTCTTGTTGCCCCCCTGATGTTCCTGTAACTTTGTTATTAGTTAATTTGTCCGACAGTTCAGCGTACACGAGAAAACAGACGTGTGATGGAGTGTGCAAAGTGTGTGAATTTCTGGCTCAGTGTGGCAGCACATGTAGAAGTTAACACTTTAGAAGCACTGCATGCTCCAGAAGCCTCTGATTCACTGACCTGAGTTTGTATCTGAGCTTGTGTCTGTCTCATGCTACTGCAGCAGCATCCCCAAAAAAATAAATAAAAAAAATTCTTGAGTGAAAACAATGTGTAAAGCACACGTGAAATCACGTTTGGTGTATTGTGTTGATTGTTTGAAACCTGACCAAAGACACATGACTGATTAATAAAACCTTTAGTTTCAAATGAAATTCTATTCATTATTTGATCAAAGTAACGGATGTGCATTTTGACAGTGAGCACTTGGTTCTGTCACTGTTTTCTGACATTTTCTGCTCTGTGAAAATATTTTTAAGGGTTGCAGGTTCTGTTGACCTAAACCTACTTTGAGTCATACATTTGAACAAGATGGAAGAGACGGAAGCAACCGAATGTTGTTCATTTCAGTTTTGGAGAAGTGTAGGAAAAAAACTCCCTAAGTTTAAAACCACTATCAAATGAAACCCAGTGTGCCCACCACCTCTCCCAGAAGACTAAGCAAGGTGAAAGTGGGTAAAATTAGGAGCAGAAACCACTACAACGGTCGTTCTCAGACTTAGGGGCAGGCCCCACTGGTGGGTAGGAAAGTACTATATGTGGGGTGTGGACAACAAAGGGAAATATATTGTAGCGGGTCAGGGCTGTTCGGGGTTCTGTTTGTACAGTTATGTTTTGTGTATGTTGCCATGGTGACGGGTGACGCCCTCTCGCTGCGACGGTGTGTCCTTCCGGGGTCAGAGGGCGCCCTGTGTGTTGTTGCTGTGTTGTTGCCGCGCTGAGCAGTTAGCTAGCGGCAGTGTGCTCTTCTGCAAATGTTAATAAACGGCTGTGCTCCCTGGCTAGCTCACGGGAAGCAAGACCAAACGATACCTCCATCTCCTCCTTGTCTGAGCTCGCCACAATATGAAGTGAAACTAAGTTGTATAAAGACTTTATGATTTTTTTCTTAGGGCAAATACATGTACATGAGTATTAGTGGGTGGGGAGTGGACTCTTTCGGTGTCACAAAAGTCCACTACTCTGCATTTTCTGCTGTAGATGGGAAAAGCTTTTACAAACAGTCTGCTAAGTAACACGACTTGTCGCAAAGCTCATCAGCACAGTTGACAGGTTAACTCTTCTTGAAGATGACCACCAGGGGGAGGTGGAGGCTTCACTAACAGGTGGGAACAGCAGAACTGCTCTCTGAGCATGTCCTAAACCTGTGACAAGAAGACAAGCAAATCCAAATGCCAACCCATGAAATGGGAGACATTGTTTACTGGCTTTGAATGTTCAAATTTAACAACTGCAAGAAATGTTACGTCTCTCATTACTTCAGTGTGAATAAAAGTAAGCTAATACCAAAGTTGTTAAAATGAATTAGGGGACACTAAAACGAAATATAACTTTTTTTCCACCTTGGAAATATTGCCATCTTTTATTTATTGGAGATTATGTATTGGAATTTCAGGAGCAGGACCACGCCTCCAAACACGCTCCTTCCGGCTGCCATCTATATAGGTTCCCCTAGTTCTGCAAGCTGATCATTCTCGTTTACATGCCCCACCCTCCCTCCCTCCTTCTTCTCCATTCTTCAGCTTCTTCACTTCTATTTAGTACATGGGGATCTGCCAGGCCCGGGAGCCATCGCCAGTCCCCTTCGAGGCCTTCCCCAAACCGCAGCTCAATTCATGTCAGAGCATTCACTTTTTCCTACTAAAACGCTGTCAAACATAAATGAGGATGTGGGCCCAGCTAGTGAAATGAAATAAAGGATGGGACAGAGATGATATTCTGATTGATGAACGTTTAATAACATTTATCTAGTTTTGTAACCTACAAGATGATTTTGAAATTCTCTCCCAAATCATTAAAACGCAAGTTAGAATTCAGTAAAAGGACCAGATGTTACATTCCCTGACAATGCATTGCTTTAAATGGAGAAAATCTTGGGGGATGGCTGTTATGAGGAAAAGCAGCCCAGAAACTTTACCAGCGGCACACATCGTTGTGTGCCTCAACTTTTGTTCTTTTACCCAAGCTAATCTGCCCTTTTTCCTTGGTTAGGTTTAGGGATTAGAGATCTGATCTAAATGATCATATTAAAATTTGGGACACATCATCAGTAGTGGACCTTGGATTCATAGGGTGTTTCGGCCATTATCACTAGACACCCTCATCCAAGGAGGCCCTGCCAGGGTTGATCAGGCCCCAGAGTGTGTCAATGGTTTATGTTAAAATTGTTATTTTTCTTCTTCTTTCTGCTGTTTAGTTTTCTACAGTTTATTCTATCTATTCACTGCAACTGAGAAATACTTGCCTCTTTAACATTTATGGAGCCTCATTTCTTCAAAGGGACAGAAAAGGTGATAGAGAGGAGTAAGACAAGTAAGTAAGATAAGATAGGAGAAAGCAGAGAGGAGATCTGGATGGGGGGCGCCTGATCTGGCTTCTCACACCTCCTCGCCGGATCGGGCTGTACGCTCTACCTCCCCACTGCCTTCCAGAAAAGGGAAGAAGAGCAGAGGGGAGAAGAGCGGAACATTTTTCTTTCTTATTCTTTCATTGAGGTTTCATGAGGTTAGCTGCACAGTCCCCAGGAGGCCCTGAGACAGCTGTTTCAGTCAACCAGCAAAATTTCTAATGTTATGTTTTACCCTTTTGACGCCCCCTGTTGAGGCAGGCCCACCACGGGTCGATCAATCCTGGGCGTGTGTCTCGCGGTTTTGGGGAGTTAGACCAAAGGACGAGGTCTGGTCGCACAGTAGTTGTTACGATCTCTGTGGGAAAATTAGCCTCTGATCCAAGTCCACTTGCATCTGCCAATCCTTGGCGACCTTCAGCGTGCCCAGGTCTGGGATGGAGGGGCTCTAGCATGTCTGGCTGTTTCCTCCTGTTGTCACACCTTCTCCACTACCACTTTTTGACGTTCAGTTACAGATGCCTGTTGCCACCGAGGTGTTACTGCTCCAAGACCAAATCCTCCTCTGCCCTGTTGGACGTGAACCACCACGTCATGCCGAAGAGCAGATTTGGCCTGTAGCACTGAAAATCTAATACCAGTTTCCATTTCACATATGCCTTCCTTTTGTGCCAATAAAACACATTAAAAACATTAAAAAATACTGATATATGTGCTTTATAAAGCTTGCCATCAAAGTGAGGAAACTTTACAGCTACAAACCAATATTTCAGATTTAACTCCAGGCATTGATGGAGCGTATGTATGTACATCTATAATGTATAAGTATGTATGTACCTTCTCCTTAACAGGTGAGATAATGATAGAAAAAGAAGAGCTTTTTTTTTTTTGGTGGGGGGGGGGTAATTTTATGAAAGTCACACCAGAGGACATTATGTCACACTAAGGGACAGAAATGGTGCTGATGGCCCAAATATGTGACGTATTTATTTAAACGTTGATAGAGAAAGTCATTCTTTGCATCAACAATACATCAATCAAATGTACTGATCGCAACAAAGAAACTTTTACTTATTAAATGACGCCTAATTTTCGGAAAGAACTTTGATTCTTCGTAGCTCATGCACTCAGTCTCTTGATTACATTCACGTCTTTGAAAAATGCATTTTAATTTTACTTTAAGAAATATGCAAAACATTAATAAATATAATTTTAGTTAAAAATGCACTTTTAGAGCTGTTATTAATTAAACAGTTAACACACTTTCCAGTTTCGTTCAGCCTTCTTTTCATGATACTTCTTTGGAAAATAGTAGACAATAGGTTAATGTCAATGTAATAAATTACCAAAGTAAAGATGATTAAGGATTATTATTGGGTTTTTTTTTATTACTGAGTTATTATTCTTTTAAACAAGTAGTAATAATAATAGTTTTAATAGGTAAGCCCAGCATCAACCTATCCTAATACTTAGTAGTGGGTAGACATTCAGTAGAGCTGGTACTCAAACTAAAGTCATCAAGATACCTGAGTGATATTTTTAATTTCTATTTTAACGCAACATTTTCAGTTGATTTACCTTCTCTTATATTCTGCTTGGATCCTAATTTGCTCTCTATCACTTCTTTATAGTCTCTTCTACTCATTTTTCTTTCAGTTCTTTCTTCTCCAAATAAGTTACGCACTCATCACACTTGTGCACTGTTTATAACCATGGTACTAATAACTTCAGTGTCATTTACACAACGCTTTGTAATTATGTTGCGAAATATACATTTTAAACATAAGGTCAACAAAACTTAATCTGTATGAGTGTCATGGGATTCACGTGGCCCCTCAGCTACATGACCTTGAATGGGGCCCTTTAGCTAAATATAGCTGTCCAATTGGAATTACCCCATTTAAAATTGTCACACCATTGACATTCTTTATTTGTTATTTTATTTTTACAAATAATATAATTTTTCCAAATTTTTAGAATTATATGTATAGAAAGAAATTATTATCTTTTACTGGAATAATTCTCTGCCTGTTATTATAACAGACATAGCTATTAAACTATGGCTGAGAAACTCACACAACGGGGCGATTGTGAGATTTGGTACCAAGTTTTTAACAATTCAAAATTAAGTCAAGTCCATTTAGGGCAAATTGTTTATTTAAATTTTCAACATTTTATGGCATTTAAAATGAGGAAAATTTGAACTACACATATTTTTGTCCTGCAAGACAGTGAAAATGCCCTGTCAAAAATGTTATGTACAGAATAGAAACAAGATTTCAAAAAAATGCTGTCACCTCCCCCAAAATAAAGTTTTAAAAAGTTTTTCCCACCCTGAAGAGAAATTGATGTTGATATTTTTGCTGTTTTAAAATTCTTCCATTGATTTCAGCTCAACATTTTTAGCACGTCTCCCATCTTATAATGTCTGCTTTAAGTTTTATCAACGCTGATCTGTGTGACGGATACACAGGTGGGTGAAAGGTTCAGCAGCCTTGGTGAGCAGCATGTGATAGGCCTGTCGAAACCTACGATTCATGACAGCATAGAGCACGGGGTTGATGCAGCTGTGAGCCAGGTGAGGTTGGTAAAGAACATGTATAGTACCTGAGGGGCGTGGTTCGGTTTGTCGGCTGTGTTCAGCAGCACAAAGGGGACATAGCAGAACACAAAGCACAGAAAAACAGTTAAGCACATCCGTGTTATGTGCTTAATTTCCTTTTCATCCACTGCAACTGTCGAGTGTGATGCTAGCATTGCATTTGTGGGAGTAGGTGGTGCAAGGTCAGCTTCAGATGGGGGCTCAGTTTTTAAGATCTTAAGTGAATTTTGAGCAGACTGGCAGGACTTTTCACCAGCTGCCTCTATACCCTGAACAAGTTCTGCCTGGCCGCACGTGTTTGTTATGACAGAATTTACACTACTATCGTCAGTCTCTTGAGCTGGTGTTGGTTTCCTCCTGGATGACTGTTGGCTGAACCTGTAATGTAGCAGAGCTTGTGATGCAACCAGCACATGTTTGTAAATGAGCAGGTAGAATGCACCAACACAGCTCAGGCCAACAAGAAAGCTGAAAACTAGCAGGATGGTGGTGTAAGGACGACCCCGGGTACGATGGAAGCTGCATGTGCACACCTGTGGCACAAACACATAGACAGACCAGAGTGGACCAAAGCTGACCAGGCTGAATGTCCACGCAGAGACAAGGAGTAAAACAAGACCACGTTTAGAAAAAACACGGTCAAACATAGCTCTCTTTGCAACTAGGAGATATCTACTCAATGCAATCAGGCAGAGAGTGAAAATGGAAACAGGGTTGGAGAGGCAGAGGAGCAGGCCAAAGACTCTGCAGCACAGCTCACTGCTGCGCCACCTGAGGTGTAGATAGGAGTCGATGGAGATGGGCTGCAGGATGGTGCAGTATAAGAGATCAGCGACAGCCAAGTTGACAATGAGCACGTTGAAGCGAGTCCTCAGACGTGGGTCAAACGCAAAAGCCAGAATAGTCATCAGGTTCCCCACCGTACCCGTGATGGTTACAGCACATCCCCACAGAGCGGCAAAGTACCGGTAGATTTCAACAGAAGGACTGTAGCAGGAGAGAACGTCCTCGGTGTGGTTTGTTTGATTCATCAGCATTCTGTCAACTAATATAAACAGAAGATAGGAATAAGAATATAAGTAAACAAAATCCCGTTGCCTGCCCTCACCTCAAAAATTTTCAATGTCAGCTAATCCTCGAGGTGCAGTGAAGTGAACAAATGTAATCATTTGGTTTTTGATGGTTAGTAAAGGAAAATAATTATGAACAATTGTAAACAAAACAGTTCAGCTATCTGCAGTGAAACTGTTCTGGCTTTCAAACAAAGTTCTCAACTAAAAAAAACTTCTGTTTTTGCCAGAGGAAATGACTAGTCACCAGCTTATTCAGGAACAGATGGTTAAATATTGTAATAATACTTTATTTATTAATTATTATTAATAATAGGCTATTAAAGGAATATCTCCCTCAACAAAATGCAGTAACAAAATAGACAAAACCAACAATCAGCGTTTACTTTCATTTTAACTTAACAGAAAGTTGATAAACTAATTAAGGTTTAGTTTCATAAGAACTCTAACCTAGGTGATATTTTCAAAATTCAGACTTTCAAACATTTCTAATGAAAAGAAGTTAAATTTTCTCACCGTAAAGTCGATGACGTCCACCTTTCTTTTCATATGGTGATGGGGGGGGGGTGTGTGTGTGTGTGTGTGTGTGTGTTATTCTCTTTAGTTTTCTTGCCTTCTGATAGTGAGATTTCCTGTTTATGTGTTGCAGCAGACTTAAAATAACTGCAAAACAAAACACCAGTCACCACTCGTTACAACCATGAATTCAGTTTAATGATTTTTTTTAATATATATAATTTTACTTAGACTCAACATTTAGGAATCCCAGACTTGAACCATTTATTATTATTATTATTTTTTTATTAATCTACGTTTACAGCAACGTTTCAGTATCCTAATCCTAAATAACATTTATCACATTTGAAGACATTTTTTATTGCAGTTGACAAGAAAAGTTAGCAGGAGTGCTTAAAGTATTGCTACAGTTTCCATTTCCTAAAGCTTCCCTCTAAAGTTTCGCAAGCCAACAGTTTTCACTGGGATACTTTGGGTGATGCAGATTGGAGCACACGAGGCAGAGCAGACAAACAAAACATTTTTATCCCAACACAAACCTGCAACACTGTCAAAAAAACTTCTTTTGCATACAACTTCTCATCTGTGCATGTGGTCCTTTTTGCTTCAATGCTGGTGTCTTTCATCACACTGTTTCCACTTCATTCAGATAGTGGTGAAATGCAGTCTTTTTAATGTGCACAAACTGCAATAGAAGCCATGAGTCAACGACTGTCCTGCTGTGCTCGGCATGTGAAAGTCAGTCCATTAAGACACTGAAAATTTTCTGTTTTGCACAGTATTGTGTAGATGATAAAATAATGAAGACATTTTTCACTTATATTTCTCACCGCTTGTGTGCTTTGTGAGACTTTTATATACACGATCTGTGATGACTTGGGGATAATCAGAGGATGATCAGAAAAACAGTTTAGGGGATTTAAGAGACTTAGCACGGGTATTTCCTCTTGTTCTCTGTTTCTTATAAAGTCTAAGCTTGTGTTTCCTCTTAAAACGCTAAGAAAAAACACCAAGAGCTGCATAGTGCATCTGTAGCCAATGATCTATGATTACCATTACTTCATAATCACTTCTGCTTTAAGACTTCCTGTGAGAACTATGTATTTCCTGTTCTTCTTATCACTCCTTATTTCTGTAGACCTGACACAATACAGACAAACGCCAGCTCTGAAAATGTTTGCCAGAAACTGCAGACATTGTATCAACACTGTGGGCACCTTTTTCTTTTCATAGGCTACAAAAGCAAAAAATAAAAATAGAAAAAATTACAGTGGTACAATCCACTATACTTTTACAGCTACAGTATGGATACCAGCTAACATCAGAGGCAACTACTACACCTAACTGCAGCAGGCATGTTTGTTAACGTTTGGATATGTAATGAATCCTTGCAGATGAACCATAAACTTAAGAGAGGTAGGGTTTTCAGTCCAATGTAGTGGATCTTATGACAGATGCAGGTATTTAGTCAGCTGCAGACTGGAGGATGCTGAAAGAAGTCCATGCTTGATGGAAACTGGAGAGGATGGAAACATATATTTTGCTACACGATGCGCCATTAAGAGCCATGTTCATGTTTTTATCATCCTGAAAAACCAGCTGGAGAAACACCAGCTGGTTTGGCTCTTGATGGCACGCGGTTGCCGGCCTCCGATTCACAGTGTGCTTCTTCCTGATTTGTCCTCGCTCTTTCAGCATTAATAAGGAGTGAAGAGGATTGGACCGTGTGTGGTGCGGATGGGTCCTGGGGCTGGCCTCAGCAGGCTGAGGGGTGTTCCCTGTAGGAGGTGGTGATGAGGGTGAGGATGAGGATGGGAGGCTGGGCCGGGAGGACGTAGTGCCAGCTGATTTGAGGACGCTGCTGCTGCCATTGCTGCAGCAACAGCCAGAGGATTTGGTAAAAGTCCAGCCCCTAGGGTTTTTGGAAGTTCCTTTAAAAAACAAACAAATAGAGAAACGACTTGTTGATCCTTTTAAGATTAAACCTAAATGACGATGAATTTATGAGGGAGAAGTGCTGCATGTAAATAAAAATGAGCACGTACCATAAAGTCTGTGCGCTTCTTGTGCCGACTGAGAAGAGGATTAGGTTTCCCTGCGACTCCATCGCGGTGCCTCCGGCTAGATATATGCTGGAACATTAAATTTAAAAAAAAAAAAATCAGATATGGGATTTCTCGTCATATAATTCACTCAGGATCTATTTTGAGGTTTCTTCCTCACCTGTTTAAGCTGCAGCTCAGAGTTGACTCTGACGTTGCAGATCTCACAGTGGAAGGTGCGTTCCTGAGTGTTAGAGTCAGAGGAGAGCTCCCCTCCCTGCTCAGGGCTGGGTTTGGGACCCAAGCGTGGGTAAGCTTTAATCGGTCCCAGTCCACTTCGAGCCTCCAGAATAGTTTTGTGTTTGGTACCTGGGAACAACAAAAAGAATACTAGAGTGAGCATCTTCCAGGATTTTTTCCCCTCCAATGTTTTTCTCTGTTGCCTCTTTGTTGTTGTTTGTCTGATGTTTCCAAGAGCAAGAGTGTCCCATATGGATAAGAAGTTGTTCAAGTGGTTGAATAAATAAGCTTTTTAAACTTCCAGAGGATTATGTAACAAGACTAAAAGCTCCAGAACAGCCAGTAAATGGACTTTATGATAGAGAATTGAGTGAGAAAATATTAAGTGTAGGTGCTGTGTGTTAAGGTTTTTATCAATTGCCATTTACCATGTTTTAACCTGACATTCTCACCACTAAGTGGCAGTAACGCAGCTGCTTCACGTCTTCAAGCATGACACTCAGCACAAGTGAAGAATAACTTCTAAAGAGGCACGCTTCAGTGTTTCTGAAGACGCTTCTGAAAGCTGCACAATTTGTCCACTTCCCCTGGGACTGACCTTTGTTGTGTGCCTCCAGTTGTGAGAGGGAATTAACAGCCACTTTGCAAAGGGAGCAGTAGAGAAGCTTTTTGGCTTTCTCTTCCTCTGACTCTCCTGAAGATGGGCTGGGTGCTGGGGACGGGGTGTCAAGAAGACCAGCTGCTGCTGGTGCTGCTGAATCCGCAGAGGGTGTACTGAGGGCTGCAGAAGGGGAAGGAGACGGTGGCAAAGGCGTGTTGACAGAAGGCAAGAGGGGGCACTCTGTATCTGCTGAGCTTGGTGTGGAAGTAGGAAGGCAGCTAGGGGTTGACGGTGACTCTTTAGAGTTGGGACAGGACTGATTGTCATCTGAAAACAGCACAAAGATCTCTTGTTAGTGAATAATTTAGGAAAAAACAAAATCAGCAATAAAATGAACCTTCTGACTCTCCTGATGTGAAAATATATTTTTTTAGATAAACCAGTTTGCCAATACTTTCACTTTACATTTCATGACACGTTCCTGTATTTGAGAGGCGATGCTCACCCTGTTTATTATTGTTAGGATCAGGCTCAGGGCTGGATGGTAAAGGGCCTGGAGGGGAGGGTGAAGCAGGAGGGGGATGGTGTTGCTTGTCACCATCTTGGAGACGGGTTGTTTTGGAAGTCTCGATACCCTTCACCCTTCGAGCATGACGGTTCCCTTTATAGTGGGCTTCTGCCTGGCTCTGAAAAACAAGAGCAAAGCACATGGCACTTTAACATGGCATGTTCAAGTCCTTATTTCCAAATGCCCACCACCTTGGTTGTCTTTTCTCCATATTAAACCAAGCAGACTCTAATAGATCATCAAATGAGGTGTCTACAAATAAAACACACACATAGTAAACCCTAATCAAACAAAATAAGAACATGTTACATGCATTTGGCATCTTCACATAGGCTTATTAAATGTTATTTACCATCTTGCAATCTTGTACCCCATTTAAATCTTTGGTATGGAGACTAGAAACATCTCAATCTTCTTTCAAGTTTCTGTATAAGTGCAGAAACATGCATAGTTTGAGGCTGAAGGAGTAATGCAGCGTCTGTTGAGCTGTTTTTTGTGACGGGTGATGGTGCACCACTGATGAGGCAGTCAGCAAAGATTAGTCTCCAGAATATTCTTGTCTTCCTTCAGCACTGCTGTAATCACAGCACTGGGCTGCTGAGCTGATGATGATTATTGAGCGGTGGGATAATCTGAAATGGGCTGGGGGGATGTGGGTGAGGTGTGACAGTTGACAGTCAGTTGCTGGGCGAAAAGTTTGCATCCACGAGTGTGCACTTAAGAGGATCAGTTCCAAGCTGATCCTCCAAGGGAGCATAAAGAGGTATGGGCATTTAAAGATCTACTGTGGGGATGTCGGATTTTACATTTCAGTTTTCAGGATGCAACAGGAAACAAGTTATCTATTATAAGTCTGCCATTTCCTCACTTCCTCCCACCTACGAAGTGAAGGATTCCCTGGAAAACACACGGATTTAACATGTAATGTGTGCACTTTCACAGCCATATCAGAGCTGCATTAAGGTTCCTTTTACAGACATTTTATATGTCAGTTATATGACTTCATCACTGAGGCTTTAATTGCTAAAAAGTCACAGAAAAGACAATATTTCATGAGCTTAACACTTTCTACATTAGCCGTACTTATTTTAGTTGTAACTGTTTATTTTTTAGAGCATTGAAGTCACAGCTTATTCTTTTGAGCTTTCAGTGTAACCGGCAGCTATTCAGACCATAACTGTACAAGTTCCTGTACTAAAAAACCTCTCTACAGATTCTGCGTATTCATAAACACTATCTTTTCTTTTTTTTTTGGTAGAGGTTAAGGTTTGCGGTTACAATTATTACAAATATGTCCGCTGGGCACTAACCTCAATGCCCTTACTTTCTGCCTCATTACACAAAAGGTTTGCTGTGCTGGTATTTAACTTTAATCATGTGGTGCATGATTTACATCCGAAAATATTCCCCGCTGATACGGAAATCAGTGTAAGCCTCCAAGTTCAGATATTAATGTCCATGTCACCATCAAGTGAAATCAAAGGAAAGGGTGAGGTGTTAGGGTACAAATATAGTTCCTTTAAGCTCCTTATTAATACAGTAATATGACACTGTGTGTGTGACTCTATGTGCATGTGTATGCTCATGCAAACACGTTCTGGAATTAGATCTGTTTCCTTATGTCAATAGAAAGGCTGAGAAACCCACATGAGGCGTGTGCCAGGTACATGTTGGGGCTCTGAGGCAAAGGGTCGACTGGGACGTGTCCAGCGTGCCTCTGTAAGCCTGTGGTATTAACTGCCAATGATAGTTACCCATATAGCCCTCATCCTGATTGGTGATGACAGAAAGGCAGATATAGCTCTGCTTGTGTAACTCTACTCCCCCAGCTGGTGCTTCCCTGCAATTAGGCAGGAGATGAGGGGCCTACAACTCGACAAACAAAGGACAGTAGAGAGCTGAAATAGCCAGTGGCCTCTCTTGTTGTAACCCAGGCTCTGTGCTGCTGGCCTTCATGTTTTGTTTTGTTTTGTTTTGTTTATCTTTATATGCAACCCAACAGTTTTCTTGCTGCTTGTGCTTTGATACTTTCACTGTCCTAATGACCTTCAATTTCAAGAAATCAATGAAGGGCTGCCATCCATTCATGCATAAAAAAATCCTGACAGCATCAGAAGTGGGGGCACAGTACATTACAGGATCCAAAGCAATTGATGTCAATGAGGGGTTTTTATGTAAGAAGAAAGGTAAATAATACAGCATATGATAAAACAGAAACTATGTTTTAGCAGGTGAAATGGATGGAGAGAAGCTGAGTGAGAGCCAACAGAAAGGAGAATTTAGATGAATGAAGAAGTGGGAATGGGATTTAAGGAGAAAATGAGAGCAAGTGAATGTCCCTAAAATCCTTTTTCTCTCTAAGCAGGATGTGCTTTGATGTTTTATCTATAAACCGACAAAAGGCACTGAAAGCAGATAGAGCTGGTCTAGCAGCCAAATCTACTGAGGACAGACAGCAGTGACAGGAAGAGGGGGTGGAAAGAGGCTTGAGAGGTGAAGAGAAAGACACGGTATAGAGTATACCCCCACAGAGGGAGAAGTGGAAACATGAAAACTGATGAGGAAAAAGAAAAGACAAAAGTTGCCAGACGGATAGGAGACGGTAATGAAACATGATTTTGTATTTGCCCGAGGAGGACAAGGAGAGATGGGGAAAGGGAGAGAGGTGTCCAGCATGTTACAGCAGTGGTGACGATGGCTAATGCAGCATGGTGTGACGTCAACCTTGCAGCAGAGCAGAGCTGAACACACTGGCAGGCTAATCTGTCCTCTGTGGCCTTAAATGAATTGTGGTGTTATAATTACAGCATGTGGGACTACAGTGGCACAGCAGTGATAGGCACCTGACTCCCAGTGACCATCATCAACAAATTGCTTTTGCTTCGTATTCCCTTAAGAGCCACGGCACAGACCAGACAGCATGAGTAAGCCAAGTACGGCACTGTAAGTAGAGTATTCCTTCATTATTAAAGAATGTCCACTATGCTTTAAGCTCCCAGACTCTCAGGTTACTCTGGAAAGTGTTGTAGAGCTGCAGCAGAGCAGATGCACACTGCCAGCTCATGAGTAAAGCAGCAGGCTGGACAAACAGGTGGCTCAGAATTGGAAGTCCCGGGCACACGATAAGCCACGCACACACACCTGCACGAGCATTTTCATACATGCACATTTCAGTGAACACACAGGTATGCAAATGAGAACATGGTGAAGAGAATCAAAACACTTCCCTATTACACGTACCCCACCCCCATAATAATAATGATAATGTCGACCATGTGAGAACACGCAAGGTTTGAGCAGGGGAGATATAATTAAGCGGCCCCTCGCAGAGAGAACGGGGCAGTGTTACACAAGTTTCACATGACTCCCTCCCTGCCTGTGTCCTTTACACACCACTGCATTTAGAGTGAAAGTATTTAGCACTTGGTCCCTGCAATCCAATCATATTTTTAGCCAGGCTTGTATATCAGGCTTTTGTTTGATTTCTGCTCATGTTTTAGGTTAGAGGTTACAGCGGCAAGTCATAAACACCAGGATTTTTCCATCCTTGAAAGCTCTGTCAGTGTCGAATGCATCGATCATTCAAATGCAGCCCCAGCGTTTTGTTGACAAGACAAGATATTTGCGTCTTGAACTGACGTGTTTTTTATTTCTGGGATTATTTCACTTTTTGCACATATATTGGTGTTAAATAAATACAAAAATGTAGAGATACAGCTTGAGAAGAAGTGTGCTCACCAAGAAATGGTCTGTCCAAATACATATTTTTTCATGCAAAGAAAGTCCTATATCATTAAAATGTATTCCCTGTGCTCACTCACTGTAACAGACCCAGCAGTAGACAGGCGCAGACTCATCGGTCATGTCATCCAGTAGCTGCCCACATTATGAATGATTTGCTTTTCAACTTCAGTTAACACTACTGCCTCCTTAATGGGGGACACTCCAATCTTTCCTCTAAAGTTTCATCGCTTCAGGCCTCTTTTATTTCAGCCCCCCTTTCCTTGTGTTGGCATAGGCGCCGACTGTTAGTCATAACGTGCCACAAATGTGCCCCATCAGCAATACAGAAACTTCTAGGACTCCATCCTCCTGCTTTACTGTAACCAGCAAACACATCGTACAAATGTCAATTACAGCCTCGTCAGAGTGGGATAAAGAACAGTTATAGTCACAAGCTTGCTGTCAACAACTAAGAAATGTTTTTCAGACTTCAAAGTTCATCAAAATCTGTTTGCACAAGTTAAAAAGACAAGTTTTTGGATAATCGGGAGCTTATCTGAGACAACATTCCTTTGAAACTTTAATACTACTATGTGTGTGAGAATTCCAGCAGAAGTGAAGCAAGCAGGTATTTCTCTCTCTTCCTCCCCCCACACTTTTTGGTGGACAAGCTAAAAATGGAGCTGCTAAAGTGTGAACTAAGTTTTCACCTTCTCCAGCTGTGCAGTCAATCACCAACCAACTTCAAGTCCAGACTGCAGACTTTTTAGGTCATGTGCAGTGAGTGCAAGTTCAATTCTGGATTGAAGTAATTCCGATATTCATTATTTTAACATAATGTCTTTAACCAACTAAGTTTCTATTAACCCCATCCTTTTATTAAAATCCTGCAGCAACACTACTCAAAATTCTTGAAGCAAACCTTCTGAAATAATGGGCTAACAAGCCTGGCACGCAAAACTTTCCCAAATCCAATAAAAACTAGAAGCAGAGGTGTTAACATAAGACTAAATTTTATTATAGAAGCATTCAGCACTGGTTTCCACAGTGTGGTAAAGCACTCTACAGTGGATGTGCAAATCTTGAACAGCCACCACAGACTTAAGCTTTTAGCTATTTAATCTAAAGGTCTCTGCATAAAAGGACACACAGGTGCTGATGTAGCAGGTTGAGGAACAATCACAAGTGTGCTTGATTAATAATCCAGGTAAAACTAGGATGCTTTTGCGTTTGAGTGTCACTTTTTCCCCGGCATCCTGCTCACCTAAGCTAAGCTATTAGAAAAAAAAAAAAAGCTGCTGTTTGTGTTGTGAATTTTGGAAGTGGTCAGTTAGTAGGATTTTTATGGCCATGAAAGCAAACCCTGTTCTGGAACTGCTTAAGGTGCCATACCTCTGAGTTGAAGCGTATTTGACAGACGTTGCAGGAGATGATTGGCCGCTTTGTCTTCATCATAGGTGGCCCAAAGGTGTGCGTCATCACAGCCTTTTGGACAGGGTCCATCTGAGGAGAGACAGCCCAGAGGTCACATCAAAAATTCAACACCACAGGAGAAATTCAGAGGCCAGTGCTTCTCCTAACTGCAGTGCACTCAAAGGTGCAGCCAAGTGAATGTGGATGAGAGAGAGAGAGAGAGAGAGGCGCTGAAGAAAAAGTGCAGGTGAATGACAGCCTCTGAAGGGGAAGAAAGGCTGGGAGATAAAATAGAGTTGGGGAAGAGGGAAGTGAAGAGGGAGCAGTGATTGATGCGGACAGGAAGGTGTGTGTTTTCTCTGCAGCAGCTGGTGCTGCTGTCTGTGCCTGAGTTCTTGGGTGCCGTTCAAACGCTTTAATTCATGTTAGGGTTAGAGGGGCCTAATTACAGACTTGCAATCTCCAAGAATTTTACATTGTTATGTGTGCAGAAAAAAAAGCTCCTTTTTTTAAACCTACATACCAGTGTATTACAAGAAGCAGTAATTTCTCCATGCAGTACTCTGAAAAGATGGAAACTTTTCTTTGGATTTTGCTGCATTTTAGATGATTGTTTTTTAAGCAAATAACAGCGGAGTAAAAGGGGTAAGGGGTTACCACAAGATGAGACATTAATATCATAGCTACAGGCAGACATGTGATGAGTTCCAAAATAATAAAAATATGACTCTTAACTTAAAAAAATATGAATATATATATCCAAAAGTTTATTCTGTTCATCTGGACGAAGCGTTTTCAGTGGGAGAAACGTTTCGTCACTCATCCAAGTGACTTCTTCAGTCTCTATCTTTTGACTATTTCTCCAACTTTTGGAGATTTACTTACCTGGATGATTGAGCATGCATCAAGACATGCATATATATATAATACCCATGTTTGTCATTTCCAGATCAAGGAAAAATATGCCATGTCATACTCTTTACTGCCTCATTTTTAGACAACTGCATTGGAGTCGTGTGAGCTCTCTGACCCTTTGGCAGGGTTTGGAAACCGCAGTGCTGGGTGTTGCCCTCATTAAGCAGCCAAAACTCCACTGTGGTTTTACTCCACCTCTCATCTCCTTCTCAGACTGGATGCATGCTGCCAAATGAGAGACTGTTTACACTGTGAAGCTGCAGGCACCAGGGGAAATGGTGTAATTGGTCTGAGGACTTAAACTGGGTGTAAATCTATTGTTAGAAATATTTACAGACTTAACGTCTTTCCCCCTCTTGCCTGTGACGTCAGCTCTTCGGTTTATCTTTCGACTGTTTTGTGCTTTTCATGTGGAGACCTGCAGCACCTCCAAATTTGTTTTGTTTTCATCTGCTCAGTTGTCCGTGTGCCAGCGCTGCGTCTGGGTGAGCTCAGCGCTCAACCTGTCTGTTGTGCATGTGGGTATGTATCTGGGGCCTTTTAATGTGTGCGTGTGTGTTGTGTCTTTCTCTGTAGTCTCCCATCACTGCGTGTCATTCGCTGCCTTTCTTTGACCACCTGTTCTCATCAGGATCTCTTTCTCTGTCCCAACTCTTATGACCTCATTAACCTATTACTCCACTTTTCATCTTGTCTTTCACTCTAACTCTCCTCGTGTAGTCGAGCTTTTTCTGCACCAGTAATTCACACTTTATAGATGCTTCCCACATATCTGGCTGCATATAAACCTTTGCTTTGGATGCACCACATAACCATATAGCTTAGCTGACAGAGAGCTTAAAGAATCTTTAATTGCAATCAACAGCAAATAGATTGGTAGAAGCATGCCCATTAAAGTTGATTTAGATAATATTTCATAATAAAAGGCTGGAAGCGTTTCATGATAGGATTGCAAAGCATCTTTGTTGAAAGAGGTGATGTTTTACATTATAGGACACAGAGTTCTATTCAAAAATATATCTTCAGTATCTAATGGGAGCATCAAAAACACTTTAGGAAGCAACTTCACCAAAACTGGTTAAGTAGCCGTGCAAAGGTTTTTAGATTTTGTCTGTGGATCCCTGGTGTTTTGTTGCTTTAATCAAGAAAACTAAAGAAGACAGCTAGGTACATTCTTGTCCTCCAGATTGTGTCCTGCATTTCTGCTTTGCTCATCAGTGCAGCAAAAAAATTAAATTTCTGCTACAGGGGCTTTTGCAAGTCATCATTGAGAGAAGATAACACCGAAATCATCAGCTTAATGTTGATGGAAATTGAGGAACAGATATGTCACCTGCTTAGTGTAAACGAACGTCCCTTTCCAAACCGAACGCAGTTAAACAAGAACACGATGTCAGACTGAATTATGAAGTGAAACCAAATTTGCACTTGAAGTTTAATTATCGAGCTCCCGGCAGTCAACAAGGCTGTCTGACATGGGAATACTGAACTCCTGGCTGAAGGTTGTTTTCTACAGTATTAAACAAGCTTTTATAAAATATAAATACATTGCCTGGATGTGGCTCTTGTCCTCTATGTTGCATAACACAAAACTGGCTTTGCTGTTAACAAGTTATAAAATGTTTCTGAACGCAGCACACGTCCTCCTATAACAACAGGAGGACTAAGGAGTTGGATCTAACTAAAGCCACTTTCACACGTGAACATTACAAAGACTCTGTTAGACATTTGTGTTCTCACATGCACCTGTGCTGGCTAATGTCTAGAGAAGTGTGAGGGTGCAGCGCATGTGTAAAAACAGCTTGATAGTTAGTGTATGTCAACATCTGTTTTTATTTCTTGTGCAGAGCAGTGTAGCTCTTGACTCTCTTATGTACTGTAGTACAAATTTACTGAGAATTCATTTTCCCCAAAAAACTAAAAAAAGCCAGCTGTGCCACCTCTTCAGAGCCTCAGCAACTCTGCTCTATTCAGTCCTTTTGAAAATGTCCCAGCAGCTAGTATGAGAAATTCAAAGGCAGGCACCCAGATGAACAGTAGCATTTTTATGCCTAAATTAACTCTTTTTTTGTCATTGTTTGGACCCTATTATTACCATAATTATGTGAATTGAATGGGAACAGCAGATTGTTACCATGGAAATGTGTATTTTTTCCCCGCTGAAGTGTGTAAAATAAGGCAGTCTTCATTTTTGTAAAACTGCCTGAATTGTTTTGGACTAATGACCTAGGACTGCGTGGCTCTAAAGAGCAGTTTAAAGAGCTCTTACCACACAGCGCAGTACTGTGCAGTCTCAGTGCAAGAAGGCTGGACCTACTGTAGGCTCTGCAGAATGTTAAGTATTTGGAAATTGCCTGTAAACCTGGTGAGGTTGACCTGACTCCAAACAGGACCATAACTCAGTTTGAAGCAATAATCACTGTAATCAACTGTTTTTGTCAGTTTGCCTTTCACTGTGTCCTTTAAGCTCCTGCAGCCTCTTATCTTATATGATGACAGTAGATGTTGAAGTGACTCACACAGAGTGCTTTAGTATTGTAGACTTGTAGAAATTTTTACTGTGCAGACAGAGAATGATTTGCATGAAAGTGCTGTGGAATTAGTGGCCACACTCAATGCCCTTGATGATAAAGGATGAATCATAAACCTGCACAAGGGTCATTCTGCCCGAGTTGACTGATTGTGTGTGTGTGTGTGTCTGTGGGTGGTGCTCGCCCGTCCCCTTTTGTCACCACAATGACCTTCACATGAAACCCAATCTAGAAATGTGAGGGAGGTGGAGAAAATGCTGACTGTGGAGAACAGCCCGTGCCTCTTATACGATTGATTAGCTGTAACTCATTTTATTGCTGTAAACCACTCGCTTGGGCATTTTCTCAATTATACTGAAACTCACTGTGCTGAATAAAAAGCAAACAGCTGTCACCTTATTATTTTGTATTAGACACTATAAATCCCTTATCAGTTTATCACTTGTCTTCACTCACGAGGCTCCGGAGCCACAACTGAATACCAACTCTGTCTCCTGTTAAGTGAAACAAACTGATAACAAATCCCAGGCGCTGCCTGTGCGCATATGCACAGGAATGTCTGTGAGCACTCACTGTGTTAAAGTTGTGGAAGAGGCCGATGCTGGCTGGGTGAGGCGATTCCAGGGGGAACTGGAGGAACGGCTTCATATCCAGTGGAGGTGGGATGACAGGTGGGCTCCTGAGGAAGGCAGGGACAGGCCCTGGGCGGTTTACACCTCCTGCGGTAGATATGCAAACAATGATATTAAAAAACCTATAAATAATTACATATTCTAGTAAAAGACGGCAACCATAAAGCGTTCTTCTTAAAGGAGCAGTTTGACCTTTTGGAAAACGAGCTTACACCAGGGATGTCAAACTAATTTCACATGGTGGGCCACATACAGCCCACTTTGATCCTAAGTGGGCTGGACTTGTGAAATCCCCCCTTTCTGTCACTGTAAGGAAGTTTAACTACACAGTTAATCCCTGTAATGTCTTAAGATAAGAAAAAGAAGTAAAGTCTCAATAGTATGTCTCATTTTTTAAATAAATGCTCTTGTATAAAATAAAACTGTAAGTAGTACTCTTAAAGTGTAAGAAATAAATGTGTAGCTCATTGCCCACACTGTCCTTTTATTATAAAAGAAAGTTTTTGTTAATTCACAGAAAAAGCTCTTTAAAATTTCTTGATGCTTGCTCAAACGTCAAGGCAGGAAAAAACAAAACAAAACAGGGACTCTTCAGTGGTCTGACTTCATCATCAATACCAGATCTGCGCCAAGAATTAATATTATGACACTTCATTAATGAGTTTTTGAAATGATATCATGTTGGACGGGTGCCGCCATTAAAATCAAAGCAGGGAAGGAACTCTGTATATAACTCTGAACTCTGAGCTGTTTTTTTCCAGAAGTGTCAAAACATATCCAACAATCTTACAACAAGTTCTAACACATCTTTTCTTTCACTGTATCAAAACAAAATCCGGTGCTTCCCTCATCCTCTGTGCCTTTTTTCACATTTGAACCCCACTCATCACCCAAACCTCTCCTCTCTTTGCTTTTGCTGCTCACTTTTCTCTCAGTAGTAGTTCAGCAGCACTGAATGCCTGCACTTGAAGACTTTTCTGTGATGGGCAGGAGAGCTAAGCTCCTTAAGCCTCGCAGCTCGGGTGCTGCAGATATCTGTCTTTTCTCCATTTCTCCCAGTGTCTCTCTGTCTCTCGCACCGAGCACAGTTTTCTATCCTTATTTCATGGTCTCTTATTCTGTTTGCCTGGCTCTCTATCCCTCATCTGTACTTCTTCTCACTCCAGCACCAGTTCTTCCATTCCTCCTTCTCATCATCATCCTCTTTCTGTTTTCCACTTATGCTTCCACTACTTATTCTTCTCCAGTGTAAAACCAGCAGGACACTTCAGGCCCAATCTAGCTACCCAGAGAGAATTTGTATAATCTTTTCTCTTGAGATTATATGCAGTCATCTCCCTTTATTGCTGCCTCTTTGTGATGACTAGGCTCCTTAACAGTTTTGTTAGTTTTGAAAAGAAAATTGGTCACTTGTCAAAACGAGGGGAAGAAAAGACTATTTTGGTATCAGAGGAGGCTCCCGTCTCTGACAACAGGGGAGACATAAATAATTTACTGTCAGGATCAGAAATAGATGGAGGGGAAAGTCTTTCCTTTTGGCATTCCTCTTCAGGGTGTTTCAGCGTCCTTGGGAGGCTGTGACAGGTAAAGCTCAGCTGTAGCTATTGTTAATCATGTGTGAATACTTTTACATGTGCTGCATGAGAAGGAGAGTGTTTGATATTATGGGGAAAAAATAGGTGTAAGGCTACAGGTTGCAGTTTAAATGTCCTTCAGACATAAAGCCCACAGTTCAAATGGTGGCCATTATCACCTCTTTAAAACAAACGCAGCAAGATTTGTGAAGGATTAAAAAAAACTGGAGTGACACATCTCATTTCAGACGACATACCATCAGGTAGGCATGAGTGACTGCCCAACAACAGATACTGAGAGAAGGAATATAAACATCTATCTGTCTATATATCTAGCTTGCTAGTTATATTCCTTCCTTTCCTCCTTCTTTCTTAGCAACAATTCTCAGTAGGCTGTTTAAATGATGCTCAACTGGTACTGTGAGGCCCAAATATGCAAAAAGTTGCACAATTAGACATTAACCAGGGCAGCGATGGATCCAAGGTTTGAAGCCGATTATGTTAAATTGTGACGTTGCCATTTGAATATTGCAGCAGAGCTTTAGACTCATCAGACCAGACAATGATTTTCCAGTCTTCAATTTTACAATTTTGGTGAGCCTCAGTTTCCTGTTCTTAGGTGACAGGAAGCAGGACTCGGTGTGGTCTTCTGCTGCTATATCCCATCTTCTTCAAGATTTAACATGTGGTGCTCTTCTGCATAGCATATGTGGAAAGAGCGGTTATATCAGTTACTGTTTCCTTCATAGGCTGCTCACTGGATCTGACACCAACAACCATGCCATGTTTAAGATTACTTATATCACCTTTCTTCCACATTGTCATTCGATTCACACTTCAGCAGGTCGTCTCGACCATGTCTCGACCATGCGAATAGCTGATTAGATATGCTTTCATGAAGGTTACGTGTACCTAATGAAGTGGCTGGTGAGTGTAGATGGGACAGACCTGTCACTGTATTACGAGGTCATTACTGGTTGTGTGGCTGCACAGGAAAGAGACTGTCTGAGGCCATGAGTGTGTGACCCTCTCGGTTCTCATTCACTAGTTTACAGCATGATGTTCCGTTTGTGAAATATGGTCCAATTTATTAGTCACATGGAAAACTAATCAGGGAATGCCTTGAGCCAAGTCTACTTGGTGATTGACCAGCTGCTGCTGTATGACCATGTGGTGTCTTTGGTTTCTCAGTGAGAATCCCCTTCCACTTGTAGTATCTGGTTTAATAAAAAGAGAAAAAAACAAAATGATGAACGAAAAAATAATCGAGTTGAAGCAAGAGCTCATAAACCAGTGGGAGGTGTCCAAGTGGCTGCACCCAAAGCAGTAGCATTAGTAGCTTTTTGAGAACTATTTTCAGACATGGATTAACACGAGGCAGCAGGATGTATTCACAGCCACAGGACTGCGTTTGTGTAAATGAGAAAAATGTTCATGAACATACCACCAAGCTATTTTAGTGGGCGGGTGCTAGGGTTACAGTTACATGCAGCATACTGTAAATAATACTTATTTCAAGCATCAGTTCACCACTCTCCTTCTGCCTATTACACTTAAAATTCTGTTTGTTTTTTATTTGATCAAAAGGGTAAATTTAAAAAAGTAGAAACTAAATTGAATGCAATTAAGCACACTTTAATTCCCTGCCAAGCAAATAATAGGACAATAGTGTCTCAGCTGTGTGGAGCGATGGAGAGACATCATCACTGTGTTTCCTCTTGGGCTGGTGAAATGTATTCCCGGCACGTTTCTGGTAAATCCACAGCTCATTTTACGCTATATTACAATTTAAAGGTCAAAGAACGTCTTCTATAATAAATCTGTATTTACAGTGCAGACACAGTAGAGTGCTACATTAAAACAATGCTGCTCATTGTTTTTAGTGCCACGTTCTGCACCAACCAATTCGGCGTGAGCGTAGCAGCATCGTCCCCTGACCTACCCAGCTCCTGAGTGATATACAGTGACATCAGATGAGAGAATGCCACGACCACGCAGGGAGAGAGAGCATTGATTGGACACATTCTGAGGAGCATTAAAGTGTTAAGATGCTGCCAAACTCCATAAATCCAGTTCTCACCATCTACAGCTCCTTTTCTCCACTGAAATGAACAGACAGCACCGTCATCTCACTGCTTCACCCCCCCCCCCCATGCAAATGTTTGTGTGAGAAAGAGATCAATGTCTGTGTAATAGCTTATTGAATTTTTGTGTAGATTGTGCGAGAGAGGTAGTTGGACAGAAATGAAGAGAAGCAGAGGAGGGACAAAAAAAGAAAAGAAAAAGGAAAACAGACAACCAGAGATGGAATCTTATCTCCCCCGTTAGGTGCACACACAGGCGTGCGGTGCACACACCAGTATGCTGTGACTAAGGCTTCTCAAATTGGCAATTCATTTAGCCAATTTAGGTTTAATGATCATAGAGGTAATGTCAATGTCAGTGGCGTCGCAGGAGTCTCTCTGTATTCCCTGCTTGCTTCCATCTTCTCGCTCCATGATGGGACAGGGAGGGAAGGGGACAGGAGATTGTGTGACATGCTGTCTGCCAGAATGAAGTCTGATGAGAGGCAAAGACACTGCAGGCTCCCACCAAAGAAAGAAACCTTTATCCAGGCCCGTTAGCTCCACGCTCAAGAGGACCGGCACACGATGCCAGCCGCGTCACATCTGCATCTAAATGGCCTGCTGTGCACAGATAATTCTGAAATGAGCGTCTGTGGTGGATTAACCAGCCTGCCTCCTGACAAAAACCCTCTTGCTGTCACTGCAGCAGAGACAGAGGCAACTGTGTGGTGGAAGGGTGTCTAATAACCAGAAAACCACTGGGCTCACTGCATTTGGGTTTGGCTTTCACCCTGAGGTTGAAGTACAAAGGAATGCGAGACAGAGCTGATCCAACATTTGGTCGCAGATGACACCATTGGTGTGTCTGTGATTCACGACTAACATTTTCAGTTTTGTAGCTGAAATGCTGAGTTGGTAATTGCCACACTTTGGCAGAGCTGACATTAAAACTAATCCTAGAAAAAAAAAAGAAAGTCATGCAACTGTTTTTAAAGCTCCAACCTTTAAAGAACCACAGTGCTAACTTTGTCGTGAATGCAGAGGGAAGATGGGTCTGTCTTAGTGTCGCATACTGCTGCTGTGAAGGACTGAGCATGAAATCCAATTTACTGCGGCTCAGCTTACCCTCAAGTCAAAGGCAGCTATTTCAACCTAAGCGGGGGGACAGACGACGGTACACACATTCGCATTTGCACACAAACCTTTGTAGTCTGAATAGATGATGCTCTAAAAAAAAGGGTAATTTATGGGCTGGGTTCTGATTAATGTTGTGTTGGTCTGTGTGAGATCTGGAAAGGACAGAGCGAAGAGGAGAGTCAAGTGGTTGAGAAGGAGAACACATTTGATTTCACTCTGCACTTTGTTTTAATGATAGATGCTTTGCGCCCCAGTGGCCAAGCTTAAATGCCGCCTCCTAGAGACCTCTCTGAAGTCCTCTTTCAGTGGAAACGTGTGTGTGTGTGTGTGTGTGCCTGTTATGCAGTGCTCTTGAGATTCCTTAGTCCTTCTGCAGCTCCAGTCTCTGATTTGATGCAGTGTTTGTAATTACCGAAGACTTTTTTTTCTTCCTCTGCAGATTTTTCACTGCTCTCATTAAAATTAAAAATTATTATGTAATGATGCAGGACATTGCTTTGTCTGGATATTATCCTGTAAATTATTTCTCAAGTCTTTTCACAGTCTTTCCCCATGAAGAGGTTAAGAAAAAAAAAGTGATTATCAAGGAACTGGAGATGATAAGCTGAGAACTAATGGCACTGGGCTGAGTGGTTCAAGTCGAGTGAGCGAGAAAAGGAGGTCTGGACAAGGAGGCGAAAGGAAGGCATCAGAGGAGGGGGTGGGGGTTGTGGGGGGAAAGAGCCGCATGTTTTGAGGTGAGTCCAAGGTGACCAGAGGAGGTAAAGAGCCATGTTGACCTGCAGGTTAATGTACAGAACAAAGGCCATCTGCTACCTAAAGGAAGCAGTCGTACTCCATGCAGCTGAACCACAGCGTGGAACATGCTGGTTAAAAACATTGCTTTTAAAATACTGAAAGGAGTCAAGTCAAGTAGGCTACAGCTGTTGCAAAGGGTTAACCTCTGCAAGTCACATGCAAAGCGTACATGGATGAGCAATTTCATGCTATGTCTCTTCTAGTGGGTCAGCTACATGCCATTGCTTGCTTTTGGTAGAAGTCAGTTTAACTGTGTATCAGAGTACAAAGTACCTCACTCCTGTGAGGTGTCTGAGCAATCTGCTTAAAGCTTACCCCAAAGAGTATACAGTAAATATGATGTAGGTCTATGACATCACTCAATTCAGTTTTTGAAGCCTCAACAAGGACTGCATCCATATTGTTTTTCAGAAGTTTATCTTAGAGCCAGAAGTGACAATATATGGAGAAAAAGGTGAGATGCTAATTTGTCAGCTAATGCTACAAGATCAACTAATAGCAAAGATATCTGCTTAATACTATAATTTCATTCACTTAAACTGGAGCTCAGAACTCTTTGATGGTAAAATTAACCACACAGCGAGCCAATTATTTGTCATGTGACTATTAAAATTAGGGGCGATCGTGGCTCAAGAGTTGGGCATTCGCCTTGTAATCGGAAGGTTGCTGGTTCGAACCCCGGCTTTGATAGTCTCGGTTGTTGTGTCCTTGGGCAAGACACTTCACCTGTTGCCTACTGGTGGTGGTCAGAGGGCCCGGTGGCGCCAGTGTACGGCAGCCTCGCCTCTGTCAGTGCGCCCCAGGGTGGCTGTGGTTACAATGTAGCTTGCCATCACCAGTGTGCGAATGGGTGGATGACTGGTTGTGTGAAGTGCTTTGGGGTCCTTTGGGACTAGTAAAATGCTATACAAATACAGGCCATTTACCATTAGAGGAGGGTGGATCAGTCCAAATATTGATTATTGATAGAAACAAATGCTGGCATGGGCATCTGATAGAAACTAGTGCGACAGGATCAATACAATTTTTGTGGTGGTGGAAACAAACTTCCACAGAAACCAACTCACCAAATACTAATATATAGTAATATATGTTCATTGTCTCACTTGCTACTGATTATGACAGGCTTTTCTTTTGCAGTCTTTTCACCAGAAGTGTTCGAGTTTGCTAGCTGTCAGCCAAGAAACTCCTTGGCTGACAGCTATAATAATAGTAATAGTAAAACCAAAGTCTACTTAACAAACTGGAAACAGAAGAGGCATTACTATTCATGTGATGACATAAAAAAGTATCCGTATGTCAGTTAGAAGGTCCACTTCTCCAATTAACAGCACCTTGACCTTTTCACAAGTTTCCCTTTTACCACCTACAAAGTTGACTGATACAGATATTTCCTTTTAAACTATAAGATTTTAATGTTAAAACTGCATCTGTCTATTCAGTCTTTTGCATGGTTGTGTGGATGTCAACATGCTGCATCCTGAAGAGATTTGTTTCCTAAAAAGACTGTTAAACATCCGCCTGTTCTTCAGCTCGTGTCAGGCTTCAGCTCTTTGGGGAGTTGCTGGAACAGCCCGAATCCAACTGCCAACTTTGTCTTTCATTGTGTCGCAGGCACCATTGAGGCTCTACCAGGGCTCTGCAGCACAAAGCTACAAAGAGCAAAGTGAAGGCCATTAAGAGATCCACCAGGACAACATGAACAGCAGCCCTGCCCCACATTATTATCCCTTTTTTCCCTCAAATCATTTAAACACCTGCTGGGTGGTGGAATAATACACTACTGTAGATACAGACATACAGAAACCCGAGAACCAAAAGTACACAGAACACACAAGAGCATCCAAAGCAAACACGTTCAGTAAAAATGCACATACAAAACAATGGCATCAGACAAACAGCAGCCAGATGCATCATCATTTTATAAAAAAGAAAACAGACAAAAGAAAGGAATACTTGATCTTCAATGCATAGAAAAGTCACAGAGAACAAAGTAGGATTGTGTGGTATACAGCTGAAATACATACAGCACAGGTTTTATTCCACAGAAGCAGAAATGACCAGTTGTATTTTGGGATTTGATTGCAGTCTAAAAGGGAGAGTGTGGTTTTATGCTATAGCATGGCCATAAAGCAACACGCAAGGGTAAGATTGAGGCGGGTGGCGCACATAGTGTGCATAACTTCAGAACAATAAACAATAAACAACTGTATGATCAGCCTATGTTCTCATGCTACTTTTGGAGTCCTTAAATCAGTAAATGATAGACATTACTGTTTTGTGCTGTAGATTTCAGAGCATTTAACTGTATAATTATGGTCAACAAGGGCTCCAAACTTAATGACAAATGTGTTATTGCCTTCCAAAATGACATATGAGATTTCCTGATCTAACAGCAACATCACCTATCATTACTTTTGCTGCAGGTTTACAGACTTTAGGCATGAGAAGCGTCTTTGCAAAAATGAAAATTGGTCAATTTGGGGATTTTCAGTAACATTAATTACAGTTTATATACCAAACTGTGATCACAGTTTTCTACCTCAAAGGAGCTTGCAAAGAAAAGCGTCTGGACTTCTTTAAGTTTACTTGACGACGTTTCACCTCTCATCCGAGAAGCTTCTTCAGTTCTAAGGTCAAATGGTGGAGAGTCCCAGATATAAACCTAGTGGGAGTATCCCCCCACAGAGGGACAAAAGGACCCCCTGATGATCTTCTAATCGCCTGAGCCAAGGTGTGAAACTGGGTGTGGGTCCCAATCAGCCAGAGTTTCGGGTGTGTTCATTGTGCCAGGTTTCACAATGAACACACCCGAAACTCTGGCTGATTGGGACCCACACCCAGTTTCACACCTTGGCTCAGGCGATTAGAAGATCATCAGGGGGTCCTTTTGTCCCTCTGTGGGGGGATACTCCCACTAGGTTTATATCTGGGACTCTCCACCATTTGACCTTAGAACTGAAGAAGCTTCTCGGATGAGAGGTGAAACGTCTTCAAGTAAACTTAAAGAAGTCCAGACGCTTTTCTTTGCAAGCTCCTTTGACTACGATGACCTGGATGACTGAGAACCTTCACAGACAGTTTTCTACCTCGTTTCCTGGGTCCACACTTCTGGTCCCCTCTCACAGTTCCACCATCACTCCTCTTTCATTTTGCAGTACTTACAGGTGGGTAAACAAGGCTATTGTGGCCCAGCATCACATGACACACTGTCAGACTAGGCGTGCAAAAAGCAGTGGTGATGAGCATTTTTGCTGTGACATCATACGATACCGCAGATGCTGGTGTCCCCCGAAATGACACACTCTGATTTCACTGTCCAGTGACCCATTTATGCCAGTTTAGACTAGCGTAAGGTTAGGAAGAGTTATGGGTCATTTGTGCGCAATCCTCCTCGAGCAGTTTATATAAACAAATAATAACGATACATTCAGAAACGATATGCCACTTACTGCAGCGGTTTTACTGTTATCACACTGTAATTTAGATAAACAAAATGTAATTTCTGGACTGCATGAGCTCCTTGTGTGATAAAAGGTAGTTGTTGATGTCCTGTCTGAGCTCTGCTGCATTTACTGTCAGCATATAGCCCCGTATAGTCCTGCAGTTCTCAATCCGCTCTCCTCTGCAAGAGTTTCAGGCTTCTTAAACATATGAAATGTGTGTCAGGTTGTTGAACACAGAGTGGCAGCCCTCTGTCTCCATTTAAAATGCCAATATTTTTCACCCTTCATTGCATTGCCTGGATTTAAAGGTCATGTTGTTTATCGGGGTCAACGTGCACCTCTGATTCCTTTGGAGGCCACGGATGAGCGGGGAAAATTCGTCTATGTGTGTCTAGATGTGATGCAAGATGTGAACTTTTATATAGTGCTGACTGAGGTCTTTGCATCAGACTAGAGGAAGCCTTGGCTCACTTTTAAATAAATAAAAACCTCTGGGTCTGAAATATTCATCACAAAAATTACACAAGAGTTACTAAACTGTGTTCTCCACTGCTCTGCATCGAGGGAGATGAGCCAGGTTCGGCACAGTTCTTCTAGTCTGCGAGGCTCACTGTGTCAACATGTTTGGTTTTCCTCCTTTCATCAAAAGACATTAAAACTAGGTGTAAATGATGGACGTAGAGACAGAGCGAAGGGAGACACGGGACTGTAGATCGGTGGAGGCTTTCCCTGTTCATCCCCTCCATCTTTGCTGTTCCTGCCTTTGCCTTTCATGGTTGCTATTTCAGTATCTGGAGCTACTTCTGTCTCTCGAAAAGGAAACTAATACAGTTTATAAAATCCTATCAGCCCATGTTGTTGTGATCATGTGTCAGCGCGTTTAGTGTCTAATGCATGCAGAGTTAAAGCTTCTGCACTGGGAAAAGGATTACCACAAGCTCAAGCTCACACTCAGATCACAGGAAGACTCGAGCAGGGGTAAGAGCAAGCAAACAAAAATAAAGTAGTCAAATATTTAGTCAGCGCACACGTACATGGGACAAGGTCACAGTGGTTAATCAAATCTACTGTGAGGAAAGATGGATTAGTGTTGATAAACGGAACAAGATAAAAGGCTGGAACTGGAAAACATCATCTAAATTATATGTTTCGAAATTATATGCCTCTGCCTCACATGATTGTGTCTAAAGGATGGTTGTTTTAGCCTTTAAATAAAAGTGCAGTGCATGACATTATTGGATGGGGCATTGAAAAGCTACTGTAATATTCTGCAGATTGCAAAACATCAGCATAACTCAACTGACTGAAGTAAATGCGTTTCACAAACATAATCCAAACTCAATTTGTGTACAAGCATACAAAACAGCCTTTATATAGACTGAAGTTGGAGTTCATTATTCTGTTGCACAAAAAATAGCACTCTGTGGCTTTATGGCACACTGCTTTCTTGACCTTTTTATACTTCTTCTTAATGCTGATTTGTCCCCTGACACCTTTGAGCATTATGTTGGAGTAATGTATGTACCGACCACAGGGAAGTGAGCCAGCATTGTTGTTGATCTTAAAAATTCTCCTTTAAAAACTGAATCTAAAAGCCAGATCTCCAGTTTCCAGAATCTGTTCCGTAATGAAGCTTGCTGGCGAGGCGGAGGATTAGACTGATGAATGACATGCAGTCTTGCACCCTGTCAGTGGTTAGTGCTTTTATGCCTTAGGCCAAGAGAAACTGAGATAATTGATCACATAATGCACTAAGTTATTTTATAATGAAGGACTACCTCAGCTTAGGGTCATGTTAGACTGCTTAAAATGAAGACATTTTCATAGGAATTTGGAATATTTCCTTAATCGCCTTAATGTGGTTAAAGGTCTCTTCTCTCATTCATTTTGCAATATTCATGTTTTTTGTGGGATACATATATTTCCTTATTTCCTCTGGAACTGACTAAAATCATCTAATGTACACGAGCTTGGTGAGCGTGAGAGTCAAGTTCTCACACAAAGTCAAATGAACTGGAGCAAAGCGAGCCTGCTCACAAGACCCTACAGATTTCTTTCACACAGGGTGACACATTGATCACGCATGTCAAAGAAAACATCGCATAAATGCATATAAAAAGTTTGCACCATACCTAAGAGATCATCTCATCAGAACAGAAATCTAACTGTGTAGAAGAAAAACAAAATCAATCAGATCAATGGGAGCACGGAGGAGGAAAAAGCCCTCTAATGCTGTCTTACCCAAGATCATGCTGTATTCTCCCACTTCTCTTTCCCACGTTATCTTCCTGCTTGACTCCTCTCCTCTTTGATCAGCTACAAGGACGACTCAAATCTTAAGCGCCCCCCTCTCTGGTTCTCAAAACTCAATGTGGAAAAGACATCCAACATCACAACCTTCACTTTGGTTCTCTACACTGTGTCTTCCCTCCTGCTCAGTGTCCCTCATCCACATTAGATAGTTCTCCTTCTTCTTCTCCTTCAGGTCTCGGCACACGTCTCAGGCAGCTGTTGCCAGAGGAGAAACACAGCAGCCTTGACTGCAACACAGCATGCACTCAATCTACTGCAATGAAGCCTGTAATTTATTCACTGTTATATATTCACTCCAGCAGGAGGAACACCAGAGAGATGGAGGCTTGCCTCACAGGAGGAACCTCTGCACTACAGCATGCCTTTCTCTCTCTCTCTCTCTCTCTCTCCCGCTTTTGCGCGCTCTCTCTCGACCATATTTTTGGGGTTGGGTATAACCTAAAGGCACCTTGCATTTCTAAGCTGTGATTGGTTGGAGGTTTAGCCAATGAGAGCAGCTGGAACTGAACATTTTCTTGGGGTGTTTGAATCAGGACACAGACTGATAATGCTGCTGTCGATTCTGCTCTCTCCTTCTCTCCGTCTCCCTTTGTCTCCTGTTTACTATTGACGACCCCCCCAGCACACATACGCACACACACACACACACACACCTCTCCTCGTCTCACTTTCACTCTCATCGACAACATCTGAAATCTGAAATATGTCTTTGTGCTCTGACAATTTCCTCCTGAGATTTTCCTCTGCTCTCTCCCTCTACCTGTCTGTTGTCTGTTAGGTGTATACACAAAAATCAGCAGTACATTTTGGAAAATGCTGACCGAGTTCACGGTGTTGTTGCAGACAAGTGTGCGAAGAGACAAAAAGAAGAGCGGGCGCAGAGGCGCAGTAGAGACTGACAGCTTGAGAGACTCGATGAAGCATTGTGGGGAGGGGTGGAGAAATTGAGGTTAATGCAGACTGACTCGGGGATGAAAGTGTAAGGTGAGGAAATGTGGAAGATATGGTGAAACAGCAGGATGAAGGAGGGAGCTGACAGCTGTTTGACAGGCAGTGGCAGAGAGTGCTGAATGAGCTTAAATACTAAGCTCACTGCACGCACTCCTATACCAACATTTACCAGAACAATGAATTTAAAGTGTATGCTGTGCTAATGGATGTGCGAGCCTTCGTCAAACACTTTCTCACAAGATCGGGCTGTCACATGAACTCTTTTGTTCGGGCTTTAGGCAACACGATCTGGTCCATTTTTACATAATTAAACAGTCATCCTAAAGTAAGTCAAATAATGCTGCGTGTCAGTCTGTTTGTGTTTAAGTTTGCTTGAACCCAGGGTAGAGTTTGTGTGTGTGTGTGTGTGTGTGTGTGTGTGTGTGTGTGTGTGTGTGTGTGTGTGTGTGTGTGTGTGTGTGTGTGTGATAAGGTTTCCTCATTAGTAGAGTCAGCCTGAATAATGCAGGCAGGTGTATTGTTGTGGCCAATGGGCCAGGTGCTAATATGGCTGTCTGAGGGTGGAGGGTCAGACACAGCATGACTTTAATGGATGTCACCATGGGAAAATGAAATCGGACCTCAGAGCTCATGTGACGAACCATCCCATCTGTGTATGTGTGTGTCTGTGCGTGTGTGTGTGTGTGTCTTTGGGGATTTATGCTAAGTCTTTGCCTTGTTTACTTAATGAAGAGCCTTTCTGGTTTTCGGAGAACAAAAAGTTCTGTCAGTGTGAAAGAATATCTTTGCTGAATTGATCAATTATACAGTGGATTTAATGACAACTCAAAAGGATTATTTAAAATAATTTTTAATCATTATTCAAATATTTCTTGTACATTTATGAAGAAAGTTTACACAGGACTATGTAGTCACTCCATGATTCAGTAGCTTGTAGAACCACTTTTAGCAGCAATAACTTTGTTTTCTGTATAATTTTATCAGTCTGTCACATCGTTGTGGAGGAATTTTGGCCCACTTTTCTTTACAATGCTGCGTCATTTCAATGAGGTTTCCAGGCATTCATTTATGCACCTGTTGGAGTCAAAGTCTGGCATGTGACTGGACTGTTGCAGCTCCTTGATTTTTCTCTTTTTCAGCCTTTGTGTTGTAACATTTGTTGCTGTGCTTGGCATCATTCTTCTGTTGCATGAACCAGTTTCAGTGAAGCTTTAGCTTTAACCTGTAGAGTCTGAGGTGTGGCTCTTGGGTTTTGTGCTGTTTCTCTGAGCATAGCACAGTCTGACCATGGGGTGAGTTTCCTGGGATGTCCAATCCTGGGAAGATTGTGGGATTGTAGCATTGTGGCAAACCAGCAAACTGCCTTAGTACCAACTTGTGTAGAGGTGCTCACACTTGCTGATGATCAGTTAATGAAGTTTGATCAGCTTCTACTTACCCTCTGAATTTCTATGGTAGCAGGAAGGGTGTACTTAGTCTTTTACACGACTCGCATGGCTCCCATTATGTTTAGAATAAAGTATTAAAGTTTTGATCAGTGTTTAGTTGCATACTGTTCATTCAGTAGTCCTGTGTACTGCATACTGTCCCGGGTGGCCATAACTGTATCGACAGATTTGTCGAAAAGTCCAATTTAGGTTTAATCTTTAGCGGTGAGGCCTGAAGTGTTGTGCCAGTCCTCCTCAGATAACATTAGAATAGCCATAAGCATATGCTTGGTAACCCCATACAGGCTATTGTGCCAAACAGACAATGCAGATGAAGTAAATGCAAATTTGTTTGTTTGTTTTTTTGTTCTACATATGAACTACATACTAACTTGAGCTACACTTAGTTATAAAGCTACATAATGTAAAGTGTATTTCTGCTCTGAAGTGATGAGAGAAGATCTACTGAATTTACTGCACCGTGGAGGTTAAAATGGGCGTCGCTTGAATTAACTAAATGACCAACATGCCCTGTATATAAATACACACAAACAGGCACACACAAGGACACACACTGGACTAAACACATGTCTGTGTAGAGTAAAGGGGTAGAGGGCACTTCATCAGCACGTGTGTTGTACATTACAGTGCCCTCTGATGGGGAAGGGGCAATTTATATATGTTAATATTTTAGTGTTATTAAAGCATTTTTTATGTGATCATAAACAAATAATTTCATTTGCACTTACTACATTTTTAACCAGATTTTTTAACCACATCTGTGAAGACAAAGACTTGGAATAACTATGATGGAAGGTAATGGGGATTCAGCTAAGGATAATGTGAGCAGAGGCCAGATGTGCAATCAGTTCCCTCTATGTAAGCACCCAAAAACTGGTGTCTTATACTTCACATGCTATTAACCGAGACGCCAGAGTGCTTTAGATTCTGTTTACTACTACTGCTGTATATATAAAGAATCAGAATCAGAATATGCTGACATTGGGCACACAAGAATTACCCCCACACAGCTCTAGCTGTGACTAGCCTTTCCTCGGGCAAAATGTCTTCACTTTAATAACAAACATTACTGATATTTTTTGCGTGTCCACAAGCTTTTCCGTTCTGCTTATCAACTTGTTTAAGAATGTCAGGGAAAACAAAAAAGTGTTCTGTTCTATCTATTCACGCCAAAGGTTGCTCTCTTTCTTTCTCCTCCTTCTATACACCTTCCTTCTTCCATCATCCATTTCCTGCATCATATCAGTGAAGTGTGTAAAAGGCTGAGGGTCACACCAAGTGTGAGTGCAAAGTCTTATCTGACCCTGCGTGCTGATGTTTGCAGGAGACTGGCCTAACTTTCATCAAAGAGAGAAACCTTCAAAGCCTCGTGTAGCCACTGTCACTCGCTCTTTATTTCTGCTCAGAATATTGCAGTAATGAGGGGATCCCGGCTTACCCAGCCTCTCAGTTCTTCTTAAGCTGATCAAAGGAAGCAAACTCAGGCTGGTGGGAGTTTTTGCATTGCTCAGTAGTCTGTTATGATCTTACCTGAGCCCCACATTGGTTGCTTCTGCGCTTCGCGATGCTCAATGCGATCCAGCTCCTTTGACCAGTAGAGATTCCGGAGGTCAGTGTGTCAGCCAGCGTAAAGTACCACAGAGATACCGTCCTCTTTGAGTGGAATAAAAAAAAGTATGCTCACATTATTGTAGAAATATAAATAAATAAACACTCAGCGTCGTGAGCGCAGAACTGGCACCAGTCAGCTGGGGAGTGAAGAGGGAAATGCTCGGTGCAGGCAGCCACATGCCCACAGTGTGGCTGCATCAAACGACAAGCATCTTGATGTTCATCTTCTTCATCTTTGGTTCTCTCGCTCTCTTTATCCTCTTCGTTTCAAAAAGCTTGTAATACTCTGTGTCTGTCTGTATTTTCTCTGTGTTTTCCTTTCATGCTGTCACCTCTTTGCCGGGAGTGAAGGAAACAAGTGCACAAGATTCCAGTGGCTAATTCTGCTTCTTAGGACTGGGGAACCTAATATGTGAGGACAACTGTGGAAGGAGGGAGATACAGGCAGAGAGGGAGTGTGTGTACGGAAAAGGAGGGGCAGGAGAGAGGAGGGGAGACCCAGCAACGGATGGCAGATCAGAGGAAATAAGGACTGAAGTCTGCGTGTGTGTGTGTGTTTTGAAGATGGTGGAAAGTCACTGAAACTTGAAAGAAGTTGTTGACATGGTGAAGCAAAGGGAAGTATAATTGGTGGATGAAACAGATGGCTTATGGACAGATAAACTGTGTATTCTTTTTGCTTGTTTGATCTTGAAACAGGTTCCCACACAAATGGCTCTGCCCCACAGGGTTTGTTCGCTCATTTGTTGAATGACCGGGTTGTTATAATGAGTTATGAGCAAAGCCTGAGTTATTTACACAATCGTCAAAACCCTTTGCTCAAATCCTGCTCTGTCCACATGTGCTTGATGATTCTGCTTATCGGTTCAATCCCTGTTATCCACAAGCTGAAGAATTTCAGTTTGGCAAATGTGTCAGAAAGGCTTATATATATTACAGATGGACAATATGTAAGAATTTAAGTTGCTAGAAACTTTATGAAGATTTACAACATTTTAGCTTCACATCATTATCTTTGAACAGCCCTCAATTTGGGCACTTTTGCAAAAGTGAGACCCCTATTAAATGCTTTAGATCAGTATATTGAATAATCTCGTTTTATATTTATTTCAGTCAGTAAGCAGGCATTTAAGTTGCCATTTTATCCATAAATGATTTTGTGCAAATTATGTTAAATCTGCATTAAGTGACAGTCTGTTCACTTAAAAGGGCCATTAAAAATCTGTTCTAAAGACAGACTGCTGAAACTGAAACCAAAGTGTGGGGTAGTGTCTTAATTCTGGATTCTTACTGACAGCTAGCAGGGGGCGACTCCTCTAGCTGCAAAAAGTGGTGTGATTGTCAAGTTAAGTGACGTCAAGTGGCTTTATCGTCATTTCAACCATGCGAAGTGGTACAGTACAACGTTCCTCCAAGACCATGATGCTACATTTAACATATAACAGACAATCAACACAGCACTACATAAAGTGCAAGTTGGGAAAAATTGCAAAAATTGCCCCCCCCCCCAAAAAAAAACAAACAAACAAACAAACAAACAAACAAACAAACAAACAAAACAGAGGCAGTGCAACAACAGACAGAACAGAATGATACAGACACAAGAGTGCAATAGAAAAGTGCAACAACTTTACTTACAACATGTGGTTTGGGGAAAAAAAGTTAACAATCAAGTTAAGTTTTCAAAAACATAATAAAAAACTATAGCAACTTCCATCTTTTATATATAGTGTATGACTGTGCGATGCCACCATAAGCATTCATACATTCATTCATTTGGTTTCTCTTTTAATTCAGTTTAATTCAATTCAGCTCAGTTCAAGATCCTACTATAGTAGAGAGAAAAACCCAAACAACCAGCCAACTCACTATGAGCAAGCACTTGGCGGCAGTGGGAAGGAAAAACGCCCTTTTAACAGGAAGAAACCAGGCTCAGGGAGGGGCAGCCATCTGTCGTTGGGGGTGAGGGGAGGGAGACAGCACAGAAGACACACTGTGGAAAAGCTCTGTTTTAGCTTTGCTTGTGTCCTTTGATTGTGCAGGAATTAATTGTAGCTGCCAGAGTATCAACTCTGAATTCATCAGAGCTGAAAACACCCATCAGTATCTACTGGAAATAATCCAGTCAGAGCGGCAAGAAGTGAACAGAAACAGCTGCAAAATCAGGTTATATCAACATTTTTATCAAAACATTAACTGGTGCAGCTTTAAATACTGCATAATGACCAGTTTAACTGGTGCACTTCAGTTTTAATGTTTCTTTTTTTCTCCCGTCTCCATCATTCCAAACTTTTAATCAGGATATTAAAAGTTCGGATTTGTCAGTAATCACTGAAGTATAGTGGGGATGACAAAGCACTGATTGTCTCCACTTGTGCAACTTCCTGAGGACATCAGCCTCCTGGTGCCACACTCTATTTTTTCACTCACATCACGCACCGAACATCAGGAGGTAAATTTTACACTAGGTGGCCTTCTTTAAAATGCTGATCCACTGCAAATCCAAAACACTCTCAGCCTCTCTGCCACCCAGTTCCATTTCTCACCTACTGAAACATCTAAAGCGAAGCACTGGTATAGCTGAGATGGTGAAATTAAATGTGGATGGCTGCGAGATGAAGATAGTCACACAAAATTTACAAACATGATACTGTGGGACTCCTGTGTGCTACCATGTTGCTTCCTGCTTTCTGCCAGTTAAGGTGTAGATTCAGATTGGATGTCCTAAATGTGCTTGTGAGTGTCATTTTGGAGAGGTAGGGGAGTATTAGGTGGAGCAGAAGGAGGCAAGGGCTGAGGTGAGATTGACGCATGGCCCAATGTCGAGTAAATGTCAGTCTAATTCTGATACGCTAAACGGCCTGAGCTCTAGTCTGCCTTGTGCGCTCCAAGTAGTCACCTGAGGAATATGGGGAATAAATGCGTGGCTAACTACAGTCTATTAAAATGATGTGAACAGTTTAAAGACACTGAGTGTGTGAAGTGCTCTTGTGTAAATGAGACAGGCCGTTTAAAAACACCAAGTGTTTAATGCAAGCTGCCAGTCAGTCTTGGCAGGGTCACTTTATGACTCTTCTAAGGATGTGCTCATGTAAACTTATATCCCAGTTTAATTTAAGGCAGACATATTCACTTTTATTTCATTTGCATGTTTATTACGGACAAAGCAACACACCAACAGCTTCTGGCACCATGCCAGATAAGGGGTTAGGTTGAGGGACAGTGAGGAAGGACGACAAACTGGAGCAGTAAGCACATTTCATCAGCGGATACAGTTACACACACACACACACACACACACACACACACACACACACACACACACACAAAGTTGAGTTTACATCACTTCAGAGGACATTATGTTCATTTCCTGGTTACTTACCCTAACCATAACCACCACTTACTTAATGCTAACCTTTAAACCACGTCCCCTTTCTACAGTTTAACGACTTATAATATGCTATCAATAAATGCACTCAAGTTCCCCACAATATGACTATGTAAACAAATGTATGTCCTCACAACGTGAGTAAAACAAGCACACATTTTCTGACTGCCCTGTCCTTTGCTCTTTAACTAATCTCTCTCTGTCATAAAACCTTTATAAGATGGCTCACCATAACATCCTGCAGAGTAATGCAGTGCATTGCATTCCTCCCTCAGTGATCTATATATGGATTTTCAGTGTTTGCTCACGTCTCTGTTCTCCTTTCATGTGTGCAGCAGGTTAGTTTGACGCAACTTCTTCTTCAACCCACAGACTTTTACTTGAGCAGAAAGATGTGGTTTGGCTAACCTCTCTCCCACACCACTGACCACTGGAACTATACTGAAACAAATTCATTTTAATTCGGCTTAAAAAATATTTAGAAACTTAAATAAATACAGGAAACAGTAAAAATACTCAATTACAAGTAGAAGTTATCCATTTAAGATTAATTAAAAAAAAGATTCTTTCTTAGGTAAAAGTGCAAAATTATAATTAGTAAACTATACTAGTATAAATATATACCTCAATTATAGTTTTATATGTAAACACAAATTAATGCCACAGATGCCCTAAATGAACAGATTTGGTAAATACCAAAATCAGCTTTTATGTTTCTGTAATGATAATTGCAGTAATGCAATTAAGTGTTTTAATTAAAATTATATTTTTGAATAACATAACAACATAACCATAAAACGAACAACACAATGTTTAGTTTTAAATGAGTTTCAGATTTCAAAAATGTTTGTTTTCTTGTTTTTATGGCAGATGGTCTGACAAATTTGTTAAGTACTGTATTTGTATCTGTACATATTTATTGTTAAACAAATATGAAGTATTTCTTGAAATTTTTATGTATGACGTGCAAAGGTAAATCTTTAAAAACTGGTTGAAAACACTTTATAATGTGTTTGTACACCAGTCAGCTGTACAAGTTAACATTATCTTCTTAAATCTGCTCTGACCTGTGAGCCCTCATGGCGTCGTCCTATCAGGTCTGACACCAGGATGCGGGTAGTACGTTATACAGGTCCAGTGGGCTGTGGGTTGTAGGGCTCCAGTCTGTCATGCTTATTCCACTGAGTCCTAAATATGCTTAATCATATCACATTCTCAGGAATTTGGAGACCAGCTCAGTGCTATAAGGCTCCCAGTGATGTTCCTTCTGGTGTTCCTGAGATTTTTCTTTGACGTGTGCATTGTCCTGCTAGGAGAGACTACTGCCATCTGGGAGTGCTTTAATTATCTAACTAATCAAATAGTGTGTTTGTTTCTATATTTAGCTCCCACTTGCATCAGAAACAAAACACATTGTTTGCCTCATTAACTCTGAAAATCTTATCACATAAAATCAAAGGTAAGTTTACCAAAAAGCATTTTTAAAAAAGCATCAAAAAACACTTTTGCTTCAAATCGTGCCAGTTGTGTTGTTTTTCTAGCCATTTTTTTTGTGTTTCTTTCCTCTCCTTTACTCAGTGTCCCAACAGTCCTGGAGAGCACTGTCTTTCTTTCTTTTTCTTTTTTTGATCATTCATTTTCCCCCCTCAAGGATAAAAGCCCCGACCACAACCTTCTTCCCTAATAGCCGATGCACTTCAGTGCTGGCTTTGAAGATTTAATCAGTCAGATTTCCTTGATTAATCCTTTTTCATGTCCTTTCACGGTAAATAATTAGACTCTGATATGATCACTTGCTGGATGGAGAGGACAGCATGCAGTTCTCTGATAGAGCAGAGTCCCCAGGTATCTTCATTAGCCTGATTATTCTCATCCAAACACACTCCATCAACCAGTTTACTTGTAAATAGGTTAATTCTATTCCCACTCCCTGCTCACTCTGCTGGCTCACTGTGTTTAGCAGAGGAGTTCTCACCAAATGTCTCTTTTGTTATGTGTCTACCTTCACAGTCATCGCAAAGGAAGTATTTGAGAAATTATCTCATCTCCATCGTATTAAGTCTGAGGGGTTTTCATTATAAACGAATGCCAGTCACTCGATGCCAAATGTGTCTTTGTCAAACGGTTGTTGTATTTTTATTAATACAGTATGCTTTACAGACTTCAGTCAAGATCAAGACTGTAGAAGTTGTGTAATGTTGACACCTAGTGGCCAAATGCTTATATCTCATGCAGCTGATACATATATTGCAGGAATGAACTTCTACCACTAGGTGGCAGTGCGATTCCTCCCTCCTTCATTATAGATTTTGTTCTGACCTCTTGTCATCTAACATAATAATAATTAATAAAATACAAATTAAAATGAGTATATTCACAACAGAATACTCATTTGTCTTCAACTTCTTCCAAAACAGGATCTGTTTAACCGTGCATCAGATGCTGAGCTGAGTAAGCGCTGCAGATGCATACTGTTGCGTATCAAATGGAGAAGAGGAGCTGCTGCACTGACTGCCCCTCTCTCCTCTGGATTAACGAGTAAATGACACCATTCAGACACTGAGCTCTGATCAGCTGCTTAATACTGTTTCATCCCAAATAACACAACCACCATCCACACGTGAGGTGAGCTCTCTCACAGACGCACAAACTGTGGATTCACATAAGTGAGCACGTATTCTTTAGATAATTTGGTACTTATATTCAGGCAGCAGGAAGCTACTGTCCCATATGATGTTAGAGTGACACAAATATATACACTTATTGTTCTTAAAACTTTATTGGTTTCATAAATATGACTGAAACCCTTTTCTAACTACTAAGACTTGATGGCGCTTGATTTAAACTGTGCTTGAATTGTTGCATTTGTCTAATTTTTTCATATAAATGTTGCCAAGCCGCAAGTTTCCATTGGGAAAATTGACATAATTGGGAAATTATTCAAAACATTACATGTAAATGAGGCACTGTGAACAGTTTCTGCATTTATTCAATAAAAGGCATCGTTGATATTAAATGTCAGAGGGGTCAAAGGTCAAAAGGTTAAGGGTGAATGCAGTCCTTTCTTTCTCCTGTGTGCAGAAGTGTCCTTTTTAAATGACAAAACTTTTTTTTTCTTTTTCTTTTTTCAAGACGCTGGTCGATCAGCCGTCCATCATTTATCATGTAGGAACACTCCGCATGTTAATTGTCTGGGGATCGTCTGTGTCTCCAACAAGCAGAGAGATGTCCTGCTATTTGTTATTCATCCTGCCCCCTCAAAGTTAGTCCCTGGTTTTCCTGGTTAGTAGTGCAAATGCATTACAAATACACACACAGGCTTATGCTAATCCTCGTGAAAACAAAGCGATATATTTTTTCCCAGTGCAGGTCATGCGTGGGATGTTCATCAGCGTGTTTACCGGGATTAGGAGCATTTCAGCCATAATATAACCTCTAACGTCATACTTAACGCTCGCTGCTCTGAATGAAAAGATGAAGGCAGGGCAGAAACACGCAGAAAGATGACCGGCAACATGATGAAGCAACTGGTCACCAGTGTTCCTTCAGTGACAATTCCCACCACTGACCCATGACCTCTTGACCCCGCTCCCTGACCTCTCAGTGGGTGGCCCTTAAAGTGACCAGCAAGGACTATAAAGCAAGACTGGCTGCTCTCAAATCAGATCTCTCTTGTTTTTGCTTTTATCTTCATCATTTTCTCACTCTGGCTGTTTATTTCCAGGCTTTTAAAATTTGATTCCGGCATTTCAAATGTTTTTTGAATGTTTGTGTGTGAACATGAAACGTCAATAATATAAGAACTGTAAGGAAATGTATTTATTACATGTGTATAATACAAGTGCTAAGTTGCGGCCTGGGTGGATGTCAGGGCAGGATTATGCCAACGCAATGTCAGAGAAGTAGAAAGCCTAAACAGGCGGGCAGCCATGTTAATCATAAATCTTTATCTTGCAATCCTGCCTCGCACATTCGTCCTTCATTAAAAGACGGCACCGGGGATTAGTGCCGCTAAACCACAGAGATCTGGAGAGAAAAATGAGAAGCAAAGTAGCAAGTAAACAAGGCGTGTTAATGTTGGTAGTGTTTAAACGATGGATTCTGATGAATATATATGCTTAAAAATAAAACATTTCATCAAATAGTAAATTAAACAAAAGAAAAAACAGACTTAATTGAACTTTCAGTATTTTAATAACATCAATTGTCCCAAAGGAAACAAGACTGAAAAGAAAAACAGTCATATTTTGCAGTTTCTTTACAATTTTAACCTGAGAATTACAATTTTTGCTTCTCCGTGATCCCCTTTGCAAACCTCCACATTACAGAAAATTTGAAAATAAAGACAAACAAACAAATATCTCTGTCTTCTGTCATTACCCACAGAAGATCAGCTTGATCCCCACAAACGAATGGTTTCAAGTGTGAAACTTGAATATAATGGAACAAAAAAAACTGGACACAAAACAAGGATAAGAGATTAGATGAATGAGTCTAAGTGACAAAGAAGGGCTTGGACTACAAATATGTACAAATAAAAACAAAAAAACCCCAAAAACACACACATCAGAAAAAAAATTATTTACACCGTCTTAAATTAACAAATAAATTAAAAATACTTTATGTGGAATAATATCTGGTGTTACCAAAGCTTAATTAGAAGTGCTTATTTTACAGTACCCGGGCAGCTGGACAGCAGCAGCCTGCTATGTCCTTATATCATTTGGTAAATGAGTTTTGGAAAACAATTTATTGGTTTAAGTCAAGTATTTTCTAATGCTAGCAATGCTGAGTAATGCTAATCTACTGTGCAAATGTTCCACAAGTGTTAAAAAACAAACTATTCTACAGTGCTTGACTACCAGTCTGTCTACTGAGAGAGAGCCAGCTTCTTTAAATCAGCCTGAGTGTTTGTGAAGGACGGGACTCCATCCTTCAAGTTGTACTGAAGGCTGATTTGGAACCGACGCTCCTGATCCTTCTCAGTCTCTGTAGACAGATGTAATCTGTCGGGGGGGCATGTGCGGTGGATGATAGGAGTCATATGGCCCCTCTAAGTGTACATCATATCCGGTCTGTGTATGATACAGCACCTGCTCCACAGGGGTGGGAGAGTAGCGGTGGGAAGGTGGGTAGCGAGGTGAAGGCTCCTGTTTGGGCACCAGGTTGCTACTGATGCTGAGAGGTGGTGTAGGCGGGCCGTCATATGGAGGGGTTCCCACGCCACCAGCGTTGTACTCGTTTGGTGAGTGATTCTCATAGGGTCTTCCCTTCATCGCCCTCAAGTGAAGCAGGTGAGCTGAGTCAAATGTGCCATATGGGGGACTTGGCAGTCCTGGAGAGGAGTAGCTCACCATGCCACCAAGAGTAGGTGGTGGCCGACCTCCATGTCTGTCTTCAGGCCTCATCCCAGGACCCGGAGCTGGTCCCATCTGTAAGCAGCCGGCAACCAGGTTGGTCGTGGGCTGTGACAGTCCTTTACACAGCGTTTCCATGAAAGCCCTGCTTTCTGTGGACAGGCCCCCCTCCAGAGCCTCAGACAGAGCACAGATGTAGTTGCGGGCCAGCCGTAACGTCTCGATCTTGGACAGCTTCTGTGTTTTGGAGTGACAGGGCATGATGCTGCGCAGGTTTTCAAGTGCATCATTTAGGCCGTGCATACGCGAGCGCTCCCTGGCATTCGCTTTTATTCGCCTCGCACGGAAACGCTCCTGCCGGGCCTTGGTCATCCTCTTTCTCTTAGGCCCTCGTCGTTTTGATTCATCCTCTGGTCCTTCCTCTCTGTCCTCCTCATCTTCCTCTGCATCCTCACTCCCCATCTCTCTGGCCTGTTGGATCATGTCACCTGTTCTGTAGCTGTGCGATGGGGCCGATGGATCCCCATCCGGTGAGCTCATGTCTCCGTCCATCCACTGCAGAGGGCTGACGACCTCCTCACCCTCCCCTTGTCTAACATATGGCTTTATCATCATAGCAATCTGCCAAAAAATGGAGAATAAAGGACATCTTTGTGACACACGTGCTGTAATAATAACAGACAGTATTGTTTATTAGACCTTGGTCTCAGATTCATCATTGTCAAATTCTTTGTTGTTGGTTTTCAGCTTCTTCTTTTATATAAAGCAGTGCATTCAACATGAGTACTGTAATACATACAGTGACTGTACTTACACTAGGATTTGTTTTATAATTATATTAATGTTATCTGTTTATCCTAAACATATGATAATACAAAATATTGTTTTTCTTTTCCTAAATTCATGTGCTGTTGAAAGTATTGCATTAAACCGGAATGTATATTTTAGGTTATTGGTCAGTGAGGTCATCCTACATAAGTATTACCTTAATTCTGAATAATTTATAATGCACTGAAATATATTTATTTCTGTAATAATATGTCTTTTCACACGTGAATTTGCTCCTTTTAACTTTTATTTTAATTATCTAATTTTTTTAGCACCACTAAAGAGGAATACTTAGCAGCTTTTGTTTGGACTGAACTTGGTGATTCTGGACCTGTCTCAGATTATAAGTGTTCCAGTGGATTAAACAGCTCTTCATAAATCAGCAGGTGATCAGCAGTTTATCTTTCCTGGCTTCATAATAAAGGTGTGTTACCCATAATTAACAGCCCCACCTCCTACAAATGCTCATCAGTATTATCGTTTGTTTTTCAAGGAACATGTAATCTCTTCTGGATCATGTTTTAATGCATCATAAAATAATTTTGTAATGACACTGCCACTAATGTTACTACTTTCGGACTGTTGTTTTAATCATGTATGACTACAAAATGTAGTAGGTGGTTAATACTGTTCAAGGATATTTTAGCATCATCTCCTAAACCTAACCAGCACTATTTGGTTCCTAAACCTCACCAACGGAAGTGGAAATAAAAAATCAAAGTTTGCAAATTAAATGAAAGAAATTAAGTATAAAAGCAAGTATAAAAATCTAGTGTCTTTCTGTCCCTGTTTGCTTCCCTCTCTCTTCTCTGTAAGATCTTTCGATTAGCGAAAAAATACTTTTCCTGTTCTTTTTCACATTACAGCCATTTTCTCTGTTTTGCCCTCCTGCAGGCAGTTTTATTTTAGAACAAATAACACAAAGTTGTATTTTATATAGGCTGTAGGTTTCAGCATTTTAAGATTCTTCATCTAGAAACATAACTAAACTTACTTCCCAGAAAGATTATACGATGTTAAGGTTGGGGAAGGTTAAGGGTGAATTAAGGGGTCTGATGGCCGTGGTAACCTGGGGTTAGTGAATACAAGTCTTAAGTCACAAGGAATAAACATCAATAACCATTAAAACTATTATTTTTGCACAAATAAGTCCTCAAACGGGCCGACGGTTTCAGCACCGGACAGTTCCTGATGCGCGCTTCTCAGCCTCATGTACTTCTGATTGGCCAAACATTACAGCTGCAGAGAGAGGTGATGGCTTTTAATGCCTTTATAGCTACATGAATTTTCCCCTATATGTATTATCTGCTTTACCCGTCTTCTCCCCTTCCCTTGTTCTTTGGGTAATCCCGGTCAACTTGTGAACTGGTAATGCCCCAGCAAGTCACCGACAGGACTTTAATCTGGGCCATCACAGGATTTACTCCGTGGATGAAGCAACGACCATGGGATTAAATGAAAGATCGACATCCCGCAGATCAGTAGCCTGACAGAGGGCTCAGTCTGAATTCAAATAGACATTTTCAAAGGCAGAAATATTAATGTCTCCCCACAAATTGCGTGCCTAAGCAGCTATTGCTGAAGTATATTAAGGTAAGCCTTTTGTACTTTTTTCATTAGATATATTAATTTCTTGTTGACTTTACGTGCACTTCAAAATAAAATCCCTATGCCAAAAAATCTGGTTCTCTAAACTGAAAGCAAGTTGCCTGTAAGATACATTAAAATGTAAATTACGTGTAAACAGTGTGTCCACACTGACTCACTCACATGTGAGAACCGCAGAGTCTCTCTTGGCTGCGCTATGAAACATACCAGTGCTGATGTGTCCCGGGACCGCCTCAGGAAGTCTGTCAGATGATATTTGTCCTTTCTCCACGGATCACAGCTCGGTCACACCGTCCATCAAGCAGCGCTGAAGTTCAGTGGCGTCTCCTTGTGCGGAGCTGTTCAGCCTCTCAGTGCGGGTCACTCTGAGGGGGCTCCGGGTTTTAACCTTCACGTTAAAGCTCCTCCTCCTCCCACTCCCATCCAATTCCTGTTGACGCGCTTCGGCTCGCGCGTGGCCGGCCCGTGGCTGTAGCCCCTGGAGCTCAAAGACTTGCGCGCACGCGAGCGCGCGTGTGAGAGATGTGCATAAGCTCACTGAAATAGTCGAGACGAACAGGGGAGGCCCGGGCCTTTGTTGAGGCGCGAGGGCGGCCGCCAAATCCGCAGCACGGTGTCAGTGAACGGAGGGGAGACGCGCTCGGTCGCGTGAGCCTAACTGTATGTGACAGCTCGGAGTTGCGTGTGAGCAGGTGTTTGAGCCATTCCCCTCGTCCAGCATAGGCCCTTTGCGCTGTGGAGATGAGGCTGTTAAACAAGTTCACCTCAACTGAGAGGCCGCTCTGACCAGAAGGGGTAAGTTTGGTCTCCTGAGGTGTGCGCTTAAATGAGCAATGTGACTTCGAGACTCGCTCCAGCCCCCCTCGTCCTCTCTGCGGGACATGGGTGTCTGAATATTGAGGCTTAGCACCATAACCCACATTCACTGACAATGAATGAATGTCTTCGCTTATCAGAATTATTCAATAGCTGTAAGTTAACCTTGAATTTGAAAAGTCCAGTAATTTTTTTTATTGCATTGAACTTTTATGTCAGTAGTTTGAGCAAATTGCAACACAGTTTTCACTCTGATTTGCTCAAAAAACAAAAAAATTATATGGATGCTAGCTCTATTCAGAACCTGCTGTAGGAGCGCTTCAGCCACGTCACTCTATTCAGTGATGAGGACCATGAAACGTGGCTGAAAGTCTTAAAGACAAGGAAATATGAAGAACTTGTGCCCAGTACTTTTTTATTTTATTTGTTTGAATAACCAGCTGTTATAAAATATTTACTTGTATAAAAGGTACACTAATGATTAGATTAATAATGATTATACAGATTACATTAACTTTTCAGCTGACTAAGAATCACAACTAAAACACTTGTGACTGTACATTTGACATTTTATTCGACTAATATACAGGTAATGTCAAGTAGGTGGCAAATTTCACACAATGATCTAAAGTCAGATTATTTCAAGGAAAGAAAATGTTAGCAATCCAGATGTAAAATAACCAAATTCAAATTCAAATTTTATTTGTCCATCCAAGGTTCTCCAAAAAGTGAGGATGACAAATTGTCTTGCTGATTGTTGTCATTTTTTTATACTGGAGAAAAGAGAGAGCGTGAGATTGGGAATGCTGTATATGCGATTTAGGAAAAGAGCACCACATGCTCTAACAGAGGGGCTTAACATAGTTTACAGGGTAATCTGCAATTCCAAACTATGTGCTTTCACTTTATATTCATTCCCAAGTCGACCACCTTGCCCCATGCTCCTCCCCCTGCGTCTTTTCCTGTCCTATTCCACACCTGCAGCCTGAGATGGGAATAGCAGAGCTGGGTCTCTTACATCCCCAGAGTGGAACCGGCAGGGGAATATGATAGCTGAGGCCTCGTGTCCCCGTTGCATATGCTTGTAAAACATTTTGTAACAACCTAGCAGAATAAATTTTATTCATTATTCTTCTAAGAGCTTTGATCCAAACTTGAAAAGCCTCTCTCTTTTCTAGCCTGTTAATAATTCTATTTAAATGCAACCTACTTGCAGTTTTTATCCGATCTTTATGTTCGACAAGTGGTGCTCGTATGTATGCCATGATGTCCCCTGATCCCTGTGTGCTGGCCACACATGATGAAGTCCTGCTGCAGATGGTCTTTGCTTGAACATATATCATATTTTAACAGTCTGTGGCTCAGATGCTCATCTATTCTCCACTGGCTGCTCAGCCCACTCAGCATGTTCGCATGCTCAGAGGACTCCTCACCTTCTCTAGGTATGAGACGGGAATTTGTTGTAATAAAAAAAAAGAAGGACAGATAAAACTTCACTTCAGTACACACACAAACATGACCTTCCTCTGAATCCCCAGTGTTTCTGTGTGTGACAGTGGGGAAAGTGGGTTTTGTCCATCTGTCATACTGGAATTCCTTAGAGAGGTGCCAGCGCCACAGCATGAACACAGTGTGTTTGTGTGCGTTTGTGTTTGTGCGTGTTCTCATGTTTGGGGATGAGGATAGAGCCCATGTGTAGCCTTTAAAAAGTTTTTTTTTTCTCCATATGAGAAATGTAATGTGAACATGTAATTTGATATGGCCGTAGGTTGTATCGGTGCACTGAGATTGTATCTCTCACTTTGCACATGTCAGTATCCATTTCAACATCTATACCAGCGGTAACAGCAATAACAATATGGTCTTCAAATTGTTTGGAAAACGTACAAAACAACACCAGAGAATGAATGTTGCTCTGTATTTCATGGTCCCCCATCAACTTTAGAAATGGCCAGTCTTCTAAGCCAAACTTGAACCTCCCTCCAGCCCAGGATCGACCCTGGGGAGACAGGGGTGATGGTGACCATGTGTCTTTCTACTAACCATCTCACTGATGGACCCCACCACTGGGTAAAATACACGCCCCTCCCCTCCTCCTCCTCCTCCTCTCCCTGTGGCTGAACCCTAAACCCCCTTAACCCTTTCCTAAACCCCCTGCTGGCCCCCTGTTGAGCGTGCTCATTGGCTGACCGCCTTCAGGCGTCCCTTTTCCACAGGCCCATTGTCTGGCCCCCATAAGCAGCTTTGTTTCTGCGTGTGCAGCTGGGCTAGCCCGCTCAGCCATTAGCCGCAACACGCGAAAGAGAGAGCGGGATAATATAATTACAAAACAAAAGTCAGGTGGCTCACGAGATCTGCCAGGAGAAGCCCATTTGAGGGAGATGCGAGGACACGCTGGCGGGTGGCCAGCTATAATTTGATTATGAAGTTGTGTGAGTGACAAAAGAAACAATTGAATCTTTTTTTTCTCCCCCTTTTATTTGCCCCACTGTGATTTAATTTGATTCCACTGGGGCTTAAAAAAGAGGGCAGAGTGAAAAGAGAGGAGATTTACTCTTCTAATTTCCAGAGCCACCAGCAAAGAAAATGTAATATGGTCTGACAAAATAGCAAGAGAAATTCTTCCCTGGGCGAACTTTATTGTCATGTTGCTGCAGCACTTTGACTACATGTGAGGCCTAAATCAGATGAATTGCTGAAGGCTGAGTTTTCCTGCGGACTGACTGGTCTTGTGCTCTTGTTTTGCATGAATGCACACAGACTGGTGGACAATGGGATCAGTGGCAGATCCACCTCCTGTAATACTTTCTTTAAACAGGGCAGCAAGTGTGTCCCCCCTGTTCTGTCGGCAGACCAGAATTTATCCTGTTAGTCACCCTAGATGAGTGAAAGAGTAAAATCAACCCCCATACCAGCTGGACACACACATACACATCCATTTATAAAGGCAGAAACGCACACGCACACACACTCGCACACACACTGGGGAGTTATACACACTGGCAGCTTTATGGACAGCTGATAAGAACAGGTTTAGCTGGTGGTTACTGTTCAGAGCAGGTCAAGCAGAACAAGATCTGTTAATGTCTCTTTGTTTCTATAGTTCATACTGCAAAAGACTGCATTTTGTTTTCTGTTTTGTTGTTTTGCTCTTACATAAGACAATAAGCAATTGTGTCAAGTGTGCACACGCTCTTATGACTGAACGGTTAGTGTCAACGTTGTGCCCGCTCACGGTGTGTAAACGCCCATTTTTTGCCCCATTAGGCACAGCTTGATCGTGCCCCTGGGAGATCGCCACATTCTCATGCTCCGAGAGACTTCTCTGAAAGGTTTCACTGCAGATTAATTGCTGGTTTACAGTTTTGTTTATGCAACTAGATAATCAGAAAGAAACCATCATTAGGCGATAAAGTATTTTTTTATTTATTGCTCTGTATTGTTTTAATACAGGATGTATTAAACAAATTTACATCACATTACATCTTTCAGTTTGGGAACTTAAATGCTACTATTGGGAAAATGATTTCAAAACAATTATATAATGAGTGCAATGAAACACTTGCAGGCAGCTCTGCAATTTGTTTATTGTTTAGGGGGAAATGTCAGTCCTTAAGGGGATGCGGGATAGGCCGAGCCAATAAACTTCTTCCCATCTCCATAGGAGGAATTATCCCAGGTGTAAGTCTGAATAATGAGCGTGTTCCCTCCCACGCTCAGATGACACCTAAGGATGATGATAGACAGCAGAAATTAGAACAGATCCAAGTTCGATAAGGCGTCACAGGATGTGAACATTTACTCACTGTTTTCCAGGACGAGTGATGTAGCAGAGGCTGTAAATGGCAAAGTCAAATTCTGGGCTGCAGCCAATGACTGCAGAGCCAACCTGCTTGTAGTAGCCGTCCCACATGAACTGCATCCCCAAGACATCCGGAAATGTAGTCCACTGAAGCAAGAAAGAAAAAAAATGAATGCAGTGCCCTTTGTAAATTAAAAGAGTATTTTAGGATTTTTATCATCGCTGCTTACAGGCCCATTGAAGCTGTGGCTGTAGTAGTTTAGCTTTCCACTTTTTTCAAGAAGATAAAACTGGATCCAGTTGTGGAAACCGGAGACCTTTCCTCTCTTGATCTCTCCTGTTAGAGAATGTGGTTTTAAAATAGTACAAAAAAGAGAATATGTTTTCAAATAAATGAGATGTTCAAAAGAAATCTGCTCTGTCCGAACCTGCAAAGATGTGCTCAAAGCCGCTAGAGTCCAGCTGGTTGTTCTTGCGAGAGTACAGACCAAACCACATCATCTTCAGGTCCTGAATGAAGTCTTCCTCTGATTTGTAAATGCCTTAAGATATAAACACAGACATTGAAAACACATGAGGATAACCGTACCCAACCTTCAAGTATTGCTGAGGATGCGTGAAGGTGAAATATCATGCATAGAAATGTTTTACCCTTGTTGTAGAGAAAAGCAAACAGCTCCCGTCCCAGCTGAGTGTTGGACATAGTTTCCCTGACAAACTTGTCCTGCTCAGCCAGCTGCTGAGAGCTGAAGTTCTCTGCCTGTCCAGTCATCCTGTTGTAGTTGTCCAGCACAGACAGCAGAGCAGCATAGGTGGGCTTGGAAAAGAGAGCATTCTCATTCAGGTAGCTGAACAAGCTGAAAGCAGAAAAAGAAGATTTAGGACATAGAAAAACTGCTATGTAGCGAGAGATTGCTGTGCTGATAAAACGGCTTTTCTCACGGCTTCGAGGAGCGATCTGTCTCAGAGCTGGTCTGAGAGTCGGCCACCAGAGCCTGAGGGTCAATGACCAAGTCTGAGGCTGAAGCCTTGTTTGAGTCCAGAGAATAAAGTCTCTCAGAGATAGACTTGATCTCTGCATCAGTTACGGCACCACCCGCATCTACAAAATACATGCACATATGTGTGTTATTGGAGACGTCAGAGTACAGATAACAGGAACGTAAATAAGTCACGTTAAAAACAGTGTGTGAAATAGTCCAACTTAACTCTGCTTGAGTCAGAGATCACATTTAAACCGCTGTTTAGATCACCACACAAACCATAAAACATCAACTTTCCACAATGAAAGCTGGAGTATCTTTATACTCTAGTATTGCTGCTTTCATGTATCAAAATACATCTTCCACCACTGGGTTATACTCAACATAGAGGCAACAGATGCAGTTAGGGAATGAACAAACTGAACCCTTTTAATCTCCGTTCATTATATGGACTAGCCCAACAATGACACCTGCTGGACATATACTAAAAAAAAAAAAAAGCTTTGCCCATGAGTTGCTGACACCACAAGCCAATAAAAAGTGTTTAGATTATTGTAGGTAAGAAAAAGTAGCAAAAGCACAATATGGATCTGTGGCACAATATAAAAATACTACATTACAACTATAATACGTCAAAAGAAAGAAATTAAGAAAATTAGTTCTCATTATGCATCTAGATGATAAAAATCTTCATGACTCTGAATGTATTCATTTATAAAAGAAAATTTACTCTAAAATATAAGTGGTCAAAGCACAGTTACATTTAAGTAATTTACATGAAGTTTGTTGTTTAGTCCAGAAGTCCCCAACCTAAAGGCTGGACACTCCAAGATAAATAAAAGGGCGCTGAGATAAATTATGAGAGAGGTTCAGATATAAAATTTGCTATTTATTTATTTATCTATGACAGATAATGAATTAAATTAATTAATAAAAATAGCAGAGTACCCACTTTTGGTTGAACTCATCAATTCAAAGAGCCCCACAAATTAAAATCATTTTGAAACACTGTTTTGATCTCAGTTTGTAGCATTAATTTGTTGTGTGTGTGTGTGTGTGTGTATATATATACATATATATATATAAACTAAAATCTAACTAGAAACTAAAACTCCCAAATTAATGAACAAAATTATCCCCTTAAATGCAATATACAAAATAAGGATAATTGCCTAAAGCTGTAATTAGTGATTCAGCTATGATGTTACTGACATAAAGGACAGATTGAGTAATTCAGATTTTGGGACACAGGACCCTGCAGCCCGCTGTCTTGCTGCTTGTTGGAACTCGTTAGCCGTGTGAAAGCAACCAGGTGTCTGCAACAGAGGGGCTGGTAGTGGAAGATTTTGTAGAACACAAACTAAACAGCTAGTAGTGTAGAGACACCATCTGGCACGTGAGGTGGGGTCAGCTACTCACGACACATATTTTGGTCTTACTGTAACAGAGTTCGTTGTAGTCGTTGCAGCAGTTGTTGTACTGGGGGCACAGGGAGTTACAGTGACACTCGTTCTGAGAGTTGTAACTCTCACCACACCTGCCCTTACAAGAAAATAAATACTGATACTAATAGCTTACCACAAACTATAATAATGGCAAATGCACATGTTTTTGGTATCAAATATCATCAAGATTCTACTTCTGTCACGTACCTTTACATAATGCAGCGTAGTCTGAGCAGCAGTCATTGTAGCGCTCACACGCTGGGTTGCACTGGCACGAGTAATTGCTATCTGTTCCATAACCACATCGTCCCTGACATGAGTCCAGCGTATCTGGAAACAAACCGGACAGACTGGTGTTATAAACACACTGACATCCTTGTTCTGCCTGTAATATGATCATAATAAAAATGCAAAGATGGGTTAAAAAATAAATGACTTACTGCTGAAACCCAGGGTCAAACAGAGTACAAGGACAGAAAGGAGCTTCATCTTTGCTTAGCAGCAGCCTGATATCTGGGTGAACTAACTGTTATGCCCTTTCCTTTATGTCAAAGTGGGGTGTGGTTTTTGCCCAACTACCATCAGAGAGGTAGGGCATACTGGTTCAGGGACCATTGGAGGTGGAGTTAAGTGACAGAGCACCTATGCACAGGTTACTCAGCTTTAATTCTCTCAAGTAGTCACTTGTTGGAACATGATGGCCACACATACATTTTGACCACACCAGCAGGCATCAACATGGCAGCAGGCGCATCACGTTTTTAAAGAAGAGTCTGTGGTTATTATTGTTTGGGTAATCCCAAGTGCTAAATACACCCAACCACAGTGAAGGGCACAGCTTTTAAAATGAGAAAACAATAGCATTGTTAACCTGATGATGGGAACCCACTAGTAGCAGCACACATATGTATGTCAGCAGCTGATGACACAGTCGGTAATGAACTGACAGCACCTTTAGAGGTGGTTGAGCTCCAAGGGGATATGGCAGGGGGGACTGTGGCACCCCCTAAACTAAAGTGCCCTCACCTCCCCACAGCTGGAGCTCCAGGCCTCCACTGGATTTTTGTTCTTATAGAGAAGTTCTCAAGGTTCTTGAAGGAAACTTCAGCATCATGTCCTGAACTTGAGAGGGAAACTGCATTCAATTCACATGAATGCTAACTACGCCATTAAAAAAGTGGGACTTATAGAAATTTAAACCAGGAGATTAAATGCTTCACGTTCACAATGGTGCAGGGTAGAGCCATTGCTTCTCCACATTGAAAGTAGGCAGTTAAAATAACTCTTTATTGCCATTGCCCATTCATACCTAGTACAATAGTACAACAAAATTGGAAACTGTCCAACGTCAGCACCAAGCGCAACTAAAAGCAAGAAAACACAAGAAAACACAGTAACTTTTAGTCAAAGGAGCTTGCAAAGAAAAGCGTCTGGACTTCTTTAAGTTACTTGAAGACGTTTCACCTCTCATCCGAGAAGCTTCTTCAGTTCTAAGGTCATCTATAATCCAGTTTTGAGATCCCTTCCCAGACGCCTTAACGCCCACTCACATCCTGGGCCATCTGACCTCAGGAATTCGCATGATAAGGTGGGGCCAGGTTTCACAATGAACACACCCGAAACTCTGGCTGATTGGGACCCACACCCAGTTTCACACCTTGGCTCAGACGATTAGAGGATCATCAGGGGGTCCTTTTGTCCCTCTGTGGGGGGATACTCCCACTAGGTTTATATCTGGGACTCTCCACCATTTGACCTTAGAACTGAAGAAGCTTCTCGGATGAGAGGTGAAACGTCTTCAAGTAACTTAAAGAAGTCCAGACACTTTTCTTTGCAAGCTCCTTTGACTACGATGACCTGGGTGACTGAGAACCTTCACAGACACAGTAACTTTTAATTTTTTTAAAAGTGCAAGAAAGGGATGAGCAAAAAATAGGAATGGCTTAATAAATAAAAGAATGAGTGAATGTTTATTGCACATTAATATTATTATATTAAAAAATAAAATAAAAAATACTGATTAGGGCTATTGCCCTGTTGTAAAAGCTGTCCTCGAGTCTGTTTGTCCAGGACCTCAGCAGCCTGAATCTCCTGCCAGACGGCAGCAGCTTAAACACCCGGTGTCCTGGCTGTGTACAGTCCCGTAGGATGCTGTGTGCCTTCTTGAGACAGCGAGTGCTGTACAGGTCCTTCAGGGAGGGAAGAGGATGGCCAATGATTTTTTGGGCCATATTAATGACCCGCTGAAGTGCCTTTTTGTGTGCCGTGGTGCAGCTGGAGAACCATACAGAAATGTCGTATGCCAGCACACTTTCAATCGAGACGATCAGCAGCTCCCTCTTCAGGTCCATTTTTCTGAGGATTTTCAGAAAATGGAGACGCTGTCGGGCCTGCTTTACTACTGCCGAGGTGTTTGAGCTTCATTGGAGGTCTGTGTCTATGTGCACACCCAGGAACTTGAAGCTGGACATGTTTTCCACACACTTCGTGTTGATTCTGATGGGCTGAAGCATGGTGGTGGTTGAGGTGGTTTGGGCACCTGATTAGGATGCCTTTCTGTGGCACACCCATAAGTCGCTGGAGCAATTCTAGCTTGGCTGGCTTGTGAACAACTTGGTGTGCCCCCGTGTTAATTACTCTCTGTGCAACCTGTTCTCAGTTGTGAGCCCTGCGTACCAAACACCCAGGCAGTAGGAGAGCACACTCTCCACTGAGGAGGTGTAGAAGGCCAGCAGCAGCTTCTGGTCCAGATTGTTCTTTCTCAGGGCACGGAGGAAGTGCAGCCACTGCTGTGGCTTGGTGTTGTGGGTTTAGGTGAGATCGGTGGACATGTGGGTGCCCAGAAATCTGAAGTTGGAGACAGATTCCACCCGTTTTCAATTTATAATAATTGGGGAGTGGATCTACCTGTGCCTCCTGAGCTCTTTTGTTTTAAGGATGTTCAGTTTCAGGTTATTTTCTGAGCACCAGCGGGACAAGTTCTACCTCCGCCCTGTCACTGTCTCATCTCCATCAGAGATGAGCCAAACCACGGTGATGTAAAGAGCATTTGTTGGGTGGGTTGGTGTGCACTCATAAGTGTGCAGTAGATCTGGTACTGAGTATCAGGGGAGGGGAAAGGTGGGGACTGAGTAGGCCTGATTGAGGCTGGTTGGTGAAGAAGTCTTTGATCCAGGAGCAGGTGACAGGGGGAATATGAAGATGGTCCAGTTTTTTGGTGAGGATGTCTGGGATTATGGTGTTGAACACTGAGCTATAGTCCACAAAGACTGTCTCCACATAGCTCTCCCTGTTCTCGAGAAGGCTCAGCACTGTGTGAAGGGTGATGGTGATGGCATCCTCCGTGGACTGATTTGTTCTGTAAGCAAACTGGTAGGGGTCGAGGGGGTAGGGTAGATCGTCTCTGATGTGCTGACACTGACTCTATCCGCTCAAAGCACTACATGACTGCAGACGTGAGGTCTATAGGTCTGTAGTCATCGAGGCTGTCTATACCAGTTTTTTGGGGGACGGGAATGATAGTGGAGGCCTTCAGGCTCTCCTGGGGTTAACCACTCGCAGTCTCCTCCTGACCTATTGTTCCTGATGGATGGATGGATGGATGGATTGATGGATAACATAAATGTATGCCTGCCAATCTGGTTGATGACCAATGTTCTGCAGTACTAGTATGCAGGATGAAAACTAGTACCACCCTCTGTTGAGACCATGTCAAACTGCAGTGACTCTACTGCATGAAGGAGTCCAGCCACTGGCTTCATCTTGGATCTAGCTTCACGGCTTTGTAGATTCATGTCAGTCCAAAAAAAGTGTCCTTTAGATTGAAACACCAACTGTTGCAACATTAGAACAAATTATCCTGTTAGCAAATGACACTCAATAAAAATAAGAGTGAGAGATGGTGTTTTAAATGACAAATTAAGAGCTCATGCTTTCCACTTTATTGTCACTCAGTGATTACTTTTGTATCTGAAGAAAGGCAAGAAAACTGCTTGGTTAAAAATTTTTAAAAAATGGCCTTGGCTTGAGCCAACATTTCTTTGAAACATTTGTCCCGCATGTTGAAAAATGACGTGTAAAGAAGTGTTAACATGTGATGAGTTGGAGCTCACTATCTCAAGTCACACTGGTGCATTACACATTACACACCTTGTGAGTTTTGCTGTTATTTGAAGCTTGGAACTGCAACAACAAAACAGGCTGGTTCCCCAACCTAAGTCAGCCTGTGTGGTAGTGGGCTGTAGTTTTCCTCAGCTGCATAAAGAGAGGTGGCTGAGGGAGTTCAGAGAGCAGTGCCAGGTGGAGCTGGTTAGTACAGCTGCTGTGCATTGATTATTAAAGTTTTCTTCCCTTATGGAGTGTGGTGCTGGGACCAGTCCATGCCGGCATACACCGACACACCAGCCGTGAGACCTTGTTTGAAAGCAGTCTTTTGTGTTATTGTTGTGAGTTGTGTGCTATCAGGAATGCCAGGCATACCACAAAGGAGCACACGGCCTTTATGTTGTTTAAGTGTGTGTGCAGTTAAAAGAAAATAATAAATTACAAATTCACTCAAACAATCCGAAAGCAGCACTCACATTACTCAGACCCATAAGTCATGTCACTTCATCACAATTGCACCTTTTATGCAAAACACACCAGTGTGCTTTTTGAGGTGTTATCTTAATTAATTATGTATTTATATGATTGAAGTTATATTTGAATCACGTTTTAAAAAAATATGTATCAATCTTTTTAAGGATAAACATCTCCAGTTTTTTTTCTCTTCAATGGAAACTACATTTGGTTATCACACAGAGCTTTAACACATAAAAAACATCAAAGCTCATAACATATATGTTATAAGCTGTTTTTGTATATGGAATTTGCCTTGAAAAATAATGTAATTTCCATCAAAGTAATCTGAAGTACATTTATGCATTATTATGGGACCCTCTCTGATTTTTCCACCTGAATGACCAGATGCTGTATTTCACAGGGTTTATGTGAGATAACCCAGAATAGCTCACACATTTCGGTATCTCTCATCATGTGGAGATCACATGCTCAAACGCAACACTGACTGAGAGTGCAACCTTGATTTAAAGCCTGGAAAAATTGATGCCTTGAAATGAAGTTCACTTACAAATAAAACTACTTCTGCAACAAACACTGGTTTGGATTTTTCTTGGGATGCCTGATGACATATAAATGTTTGATTTTCCTACCCCTAAAGTACACATGAGGGTTCATGCCCCCCCCCCCCCCCCCCCCAAGAAAATAGAACTTATATTGCATAAGTGCATATTTTGTGCCCATATTATGTGCATATTTTCTCAACCAGATCAACCAGATTTTTTTAAATTTAAAATCTGGAAAGAACTACAAAATTGCTGTTTAGCCTTTGGGCTTTTAACCTTTGTGAAACACATAAAATATTGTACTGTTATTGTTGTAGCCTGTGTTATAGCCTGCCCTGCAGTGTTATATTTGATCGACAAATTTTCAACACGATTTTGAACATTTATATTGAAAATTTTCAAAATGATGAATCGAGGAACAAAAAATTAGGCAGTTTTGAGTTGCTACAATAATATTTTATAGTGGACAATTGGATTTAAATTCCTTTTGAAGCTAGCATATTTTGATTTGGCAAGCTAAAGGTCACCGAGTACACAATGCATACTCAAAATCAATAAGTTGCCCTAAATTAGCCGTCTTAAGTAAGCTTTACTCAATTTTTCGAGGCAACGAGTGTGCATAGTTTTTTTTAGTTCTGCAAACTAATTAGATTTTACAGTGACTATTGACCTGTCTGCTGTCTAGTGTCTAGTGTGAACAACAGCATTATACTTGGCAGGATGCCAAATTCTGACCCTACTACCCAAATTTTACAGTTTTTTACTGTCAGACCAGGCAACACTTTCCAGTCTTCTACTGTCTAATTTTGCTGATCCCTTGGGAATTGTAGACTCAGCTGTCTGTTTTTAGCAGACACGAGTGGCACCCTCTGTGGTCTTGGTTATACCTTGTATACCTTGGTTGTAACAAGTGTATATAAGGTACTATTATGGTCCACTTGATAGTCATATTTCATTAGAGAATATGACTGAAAGGCTGAAAGAGGAGAAATGCTTCTGCACCTATTGAGAAAAAAAGAAAAAGAAAACAGCAGAGAAACCACAGCAAAAACCAACATATGCATAAATAACAGTGGCAATGTTACTGAACAGCACACAGTACTGATAATACAAGATATTTTTAGAGGCAGCCCAAGATAGTGTGTGTACCTGTGAGCATGAGTGTACTTCACCTTGTATGTGAGGAGCAGGATTTTGAATCCAATTCTGGATTTAACAGAGAGCCAATGAAGGGAAGCCAACACAGGAGAAATATGCTCTCTCTTTCTAGTCCCTGTCAGTACTCTTGCTGCAGCATTTTGGATTAATTAAAGGCTTTTCAGGGAGTTTTAGGACTTCCTGATAATAATCAGCTACAGTAGTCCAGCCTGGAAGTAATCAATGCAAAACTAGTTTTTCAGCGTCACTCTGAGACAGGATATTTCTAATTTTAGAGATGGTTAGATACTATATTTCTAAGATTTTCAGGGCCAAGCACAATAACCTCAGTTTTATCTGAATTAAGAAGCAGAAAGTTAGCGGCCATCCAGGTCTTTATGTCTTTAAGACATTCCTGCAGTTTAACTAATTGGTGTGTGTTATCTCGCTTCATAGATAGATAGAGGTGGGTGTCATCTACATAGCAGTGACAATGTATGCTATGTCTTCTGATGATACTGCCCAGGGGCGATTTTAGCCCATTTTTGGTTTGTTCCAGCTCGCCTCTCCCCTACTCTGGCTCTAGCGCCGTTGCTGCCAGAGCGATGGTGGCTGAGACGCAGCGGAGTGGAGGTGTAAGTGCCTGACTTAAAACAGGACATGTTAACTGCATTTAACCTTCAGTTGCTCTTTATATATTTAGGTAGGAGTCAGACCATGTTTCCTTTTAGCTGAGAAACATTACACCCAGGTAACCTGCAGTTTTGAAAACGTGTTTTCCGACGATGTTTGCTACCCTACAATCAGTCCTGCTTTGTAGTAAAATCAGCGACATTTGACCGTCCTGTTGCTCCCATTGAAATTTATACAGCCTATTTAAAATCTAAAACTTAAAATTGTCCGTAGCCTACTGTTGTTGCCACTGTCCTGTTTGAAATGGAATGAGAGAAGTTGGTTATTTTGTCATATGTGCATGTGCCAATATTAAACCCAGGAGCCACATTCAGGTAAAAGTATAAGAACAAATGATCCGTCAATAAAGGATAATGTTGGATCAGTGTTTCAATATTTATATCTTTTATTAGATGTGCATGTGGTTTGGTTATTTGCCTTTTGGTTGAAAGTAAACTGTAAGAGGACTTTTTTTATTAGTGATCTTAATAATATTTTTTTTTCATATCAATGTCATTTTTTCATCTAATTGAATACAATCTATTTGTGTATGATTGTCAGTCCGAAGAGGGAGAGAGGAAAGAGGGGAACGTGAGGAGAAAGTACAAGGTCAGGAAGAAACAGGTAAGAAAACAGACAGGGAACAGTGACAGGCAAAACAGAAACTGTTAAACTGCTTGAGGGAGTTCACCAAAACTGATTTGCCAACCTCAAGGTGAGACGACATAGGTTAAAATAAAAGAAAAAAAAATCTGCAGAGCCATAGTAGTATCTGCAGTAAAGATCTTTTCATACATTGTGTACATTGTACCATAGGCAAAGTTGCCTCCATTTTTATAATTTTTTATCAATATTTTGTAGATTTGTACATTTCAAGGACTCTATTTTTGGAGTGTATTTTTATATATCTGTATTGTATTATACATACACATTAAAAGTGAATCTCTGTCCAAGAAATGCGCTCAGTTTACTTCTTACTCACTATGATCATCATTCATCATAAATGCACCAAGGAGACAGTCAGAGAGAACTCGGGACAACTGGAGGCATTTAGGGATGCAGGGACTGACAGAGACAGGGAAGAAGTCTCATTGTGATGAGTAAAGTTTATCTTGCCTGGCTGGGCAGCTCTCTGGGTGCTCAGCACCCCCAAAGCTCTGATCCTAGAATCGCCCCTGGTACAACACATTATAGAGTATGCTTCTGCTGTGAGGTCCCGCCTCCATGTACTTCAGTTAATCGCAGGAGGGGTATATTTATAAATAATATTATATTAGGGAAATTTTCCTATACATATTTTTGACCTGGGGGTAGAATTGATTGTGAACTGGAAAGGGAAAATGCTTATGAACTTGCAAATTACAACATGATGCATTTAAGGTAACCCTTTTAAATCTTTATTTAAGAAGAAAATTTGTTCCACTGTGCGATGGCCGAACCTGTTTCTTTTTGTGGAGATAATTTCTCCTGCCTTAAGGAAAATCCCCTCACATGGAACAGAAGAGCCTGGAGTGCAGAAAAACTGGTAGAGATGCAGTTATACAGTCTACCTGGGCCCCACAAACTATCAGCTAAAGAGAATAAATAAATTAAATTGCTGCACATTTTGCAGACTAACAGTTTAAGATTATTTAAAAAATAAAAAATCTATTTTTATAACATTAAATGTAAAGAGTCAAATGGGAGTCTTTCTAAAGTTATTTAATTATATTTATATTATCAAAAGCAGATTTTTGACATTTTAAGTTTTTCCCGTTTTCAGATAAATTAAACACGCACAATACAAAGGCAAACAACAAGAACACAAAGCTGGAAAACCCATCCGATTGACCAAAATCAACTCAAAATACTCCCACATGACAGAAACTCTTCTATTCCTCGCTCGTTCCAAATCTCTCAGTATAAATATCAGTGGTTTGCTATCTGTCACCATCAAAACACTCCACAAATCCCGCAAATGATTCACTTCCTTATAAACCAGTGAATCAGACACCGAAGCAGTTAGGTTCTAAATGAAGCTTCGGACGTCACTGATCACGTGACTCTGGCCAAACGAATCAAGCTTCGACACAGTGCTTCTGAAGCAGTGTGTTGATTTTTTTTTGACACACGCACCGGAGCATCAGCTTCAAGCAGGCCATCACTAGTGTAAACTAAAATGTGCGCACTTATTTTAGAATGCAGTGTTATATGGATATGTGAATTAATTCTGAACCAAGCCAGTTATTCATTAAATGACTGTTCAGTACAGAAGTGAAGCCCAATAATCATGATTTCACAGTCAGCCTCAGATACTTATCAAATTAAAGCTCATGTAGAAACAAACAAACAAATGAACAAAAGATTTTGTCCTTCATTTCTGTCAAACAAAGCTGTATGAAACGTTGCCAAGCAGGTTGCCTAGCAACCGCCTAGTAACCGGGTTGCCTAGCAATCGGGTTGCCTAGCAACGGAGGCTAGACCGTCCCATTTCACAAGCCTCGCACTTCCGGCCTTAGCGGTCTTTGAGTACGCGGCCCTTGTGGACCGTTAAGGCTGCGTACTTTAAGGCTGCAGACCCTGAATTGGGATACAGCCAACATGTCTTGAAGTTCTCCAGAAGCCTGGTAATGAACTAATCATTTGTTTCAGGTGTGTTGACCCAGGGTGATTGTTAGGTTTTGTATTGTTGATTGTCATTTATGCTTAGAAATATCTACTTATATATGCTTAGAGTTTTATAATTAGTTGTAGATTGGTAGAGGTTTGATCCTTAATAGTCTGCAAACTTTGTGTGCACACCTACATCCTGGGAGCATGGGAAGAGGTCGTACCTTGTCTTATTGTTTTATGGCAGGATAAACGTGGCTATATCTGTTTTAGGCTAAGTGCCTTTTGTTTAGATGAACTGCTGGACTTCCAGACCAGCAGGTTTAGGGAAGTCATTTATGGGGTCAAACTCTGACACACACACACACACACACACACACACACACACACACACACACACACACACACACACACACACACAGGCAAGGTACTCTTTGTTTGTATGTAGACGTCATATGTTAATGAACCTATGCATATTCATGTAACCTCAATAAAAGAGCAGTGTTACGGGGGAGCGGATGAGAGCAACTGGGGTCAAGCGAAGGAACGGCGTTTGTCCGGTTCTCTCCCGTGCACGAGAAACATGAAGAACTTTGCCTACTTCGTGTCTTGCTTGCTGTGTAATTATATTGTCTTCAACGTTCCAGCAAATAGGTTCAAGGTACAAACCTATCAGTGATATTTAAAACTTGCAGGACACCGGCCCTCAAGGTCTGGAGTTCAACACTCCTGCTCTAGTGTATACTCCTCTCTGTGGTTTAGATATTATTTTATTACTATTATTTGTCGTTTAAGGCTGTAGAGATTGGATTTTACTGTTCCTTCCCTAATTGTTGTTGGGGGTTTTTTTGTTTGTTTTTTGTTTGTTTTTTCATTTTGTTTTTTCCAACAGGGGGGGATTTTCTCTTCACATACTTTTAAGTGAGTTTCAAGGGGTTCTGCCTAATTATTACTCTTTTCTAGTTAACATTTAGAGCTGGAAATGTTAGATGCAAAAATGTTAGATTTTAATGACTGCAAACAGCATCAAAATTAAAACAGGGAGATGAAGATACAGCCACAAAGTGACACAAGCTAAAGGGGAAAAAAAGCAGAACAAACAACCATCTGAAAATGACATGTTGAAGGCTGCAATAACGCCACTACAAGATGGTCTACTAGATTAAATGGTTCATAGTTTTAAATAAAAGAAGGAAGGCTGAATGATCTGGTCAAAGCATGGTTGAGACGTACAAACAAGCAAGATGTGCAGAAGACATAACAAGGACATCTGCTGGACAAGTGGGACTAATGCAAGATTAAAAAGAAATTCAGCTGTGACTGAAGTCTTAATACTGATTATCTTCTGTATGGACGACCATGTCCATCATTGTAAAACACAATAAATTAGAGAGATTAGAAGCCTGAATAATCCTTTAATGTTTGGTTAGATTCTGTATATGCTGCACAAATTATGTCTCTAAAAACAGGATAACATGTGTTGGACTTTTGGGACTCTGTTAGAGAGTCTTCCCTCACACACACATAAACAGAGATAATTCAGACAAGAGTACTGTTAACCTTACAGTTATTATAGATGAAGCTCTGGACAAATATTAAAATAAAAAAAATCATCAGAAGCTGCAATGATGGTAAATGCAATGGTAAAAATTAATAACTAGCAAGAAATCAACAATCACAATCATTTATTTTTTTTGTTACAGAATCCGACTTTTAATGCTTCAAATGATGAACTCCAGTCAGTGCTATACGTCTAGAAATTAAAGATTAAAGATTTTTAATGTATTGATTATAACTTTAACTTTTGAAGGAGCATTATTGCAGTTTTTTCTTTCATGATAATAAAACAGCACATGTCATGAGGCAGCAGCTTGGAGGTAGGGAGCAGCTGAAATACAAAGTGTGATCTCATTAAAAAGGTTGGACGGGATCTTTGTCATGATGGTCTTCCACACCAGTAACTACAGCTTCTCCTCCATAACATGGAAGCTTCTTCCAGACCCGCAGATGAAGGTAGCTGGATCCTCCCACATGAACCTGCAGTCAAACCAGAGGAAACTTGTACTTGTTGAACACTGAAGATCTTCAATCTGTTCAACAGCTCATCTGGTTCTCACAAGTAACTCAGTCCATACACACTTTCTTATTTTCTTCCATTAATAATCACTATCATGTATGATGCCACAGTTACCTTGATGTCATAGTTGATTCCTTGCACCACTTGACTCTTGTACTGAACAGCTTTGAAGACGGCATATGCTTCATTTCTTTTTTCCTCTACTTGACACTTAACCTGTGTATGGACAAAATATACGTAAAACATAACGTAAAATGCAGAGCACAGAGTTGATGTGTCTGAGTGTTATGAAGAAGCTCACCTCATCACAGATTGTCTGAATTTCTTCATCAGCATCTTTCACCTTCGAGAATCCTCCACATTTTATGGCATCCATTGTGAAAGTCTGCTGAAATAAACAGAGGAGACAGTTTTCTGGCTTTATGTGTCTCAAACATACTGGTGCCAGTCCAAGTACATATACTGAGTAAGTGACCTGGAAACTTACTGGAAGGTGACTCTAACGCATGATAGGAGGAGCAACATGTGAAACGACAGCCCCTAAATGTTTTCTTACAGTGTCTTCTTGAAATATACTTGTGTAATTGTGTCTTAAATTATCTGTGTCTTTAAAACAGATAAACCTATGCTTTTATATTAACATTTTTTAGACGACTAAAAAGGACGATAACTAAAAGGTGTTTCTCGTAGTCCTGTCAGTCTATGGTCTGTGATAAATGTCTTATAAAAATAATTTATGTGCCACAGCTGTGACTGTCAAAAATTATCTTAAATAAATACAATGAACTTTGCAAATTCTTCTTTAAGCTGACTGTCCAGAGATACGCTATCAAACCTGAGATCAATATGCCTGCAAGTTTTTTTAAGTGAAATGAAAAGGTGGGTAACTGAGGAAACTCACAGTTTTGCAAAACACCCCAAAAATGTGTTTTCAAGAAAATTATAAAAGGAAACTTGAGTCTATTTAAACCTGTTTAGAGCAGATGATTTACTTTATTTTACAAACATATAAACTTCATAGAAAAAGTAAGGAAACTTATATTTGAGCAATCATTTCTTTGCTGTCACACTTCTTGGCAATAAATCTTATGTTATTGGAAAGTCTGTTTATTTTCCCTTAAATGGGGCCATGTTTGTAAGGAAAATGTATTCCTGCGTTGAGCAGCAGAGGTGAGTATGTGCATTATGCCCATAATAAATTGCCAGATCTTCTCTGCCAAAGCCAAATAGCTTATTCTGCTATTGACTCTTGTTTTGAGCTTCAGGTACCCCAGGTACTGACAATCCAGTGCCTGATTGGTGCCCACTTAGTATCTCTGTGAGCATGGACCCTGGTGCAGCGATCATATGCTCCAAGCATGCTACATTTAACTGATGTGGATAGGGCCTGTGCTATAGGGCAACTTCTACTTCAGACGCTATGCTGATTGATGCATCAATAGGACAGCTTTTGCAGAGTTTGTCCCTTTGCAGAAAGATATCGAGATTAGATCCTGTAACAACTGGGAACACGAGAAGCTTGAGAAGTACCAAGTGCTCAGAGAAGAGCTCGAGAAATGTGGAGGGTGAAGGTAACAGTGGTCCCACTGGTAATCAGAGCACTAGGTGCAATGACTCCCAAGCTAGGCGAGTGGATCCAGAAAATCCTGGAACAACATCTGAGATCTCTGTCCTGAACAGCAGGATACTGCACAGGATCCTCAAGATCCCAGGCCTCTGGTGGAGGACCTGAGCTGGAAGGATAGACAGTCCGCAGGTATTAAAATAATACATTAATTGATTAATAGATTATACAGTTTATATAAATGAACATATAAATTATATAATCCACACACACACACACACACAGTTACTTTAGCCTTCCCCACTGCTCTGCCACCAACTTACCGTAAGGTTGACAGCTGCAACTATTCTGGTGCACGCAGCGCTATTACATTATACACACGCAGCACTGAGGCCGTCCAAAGAGCAGCGACTTTATCCAAAATGCTGTACATGTCACAATGCGTTCACATTTATAAGATAAACGCAAAACACTGATTAAATAAATCCAAGATGCAGTTGCGTTCATAATCAACATCACCAGAACTCTTACCATCAATAACACACACTGCAGTAATCAATATACTTACAGATAAATGAACACACACTGGCAGTCCTGGACTTTCCTCACCACCATCACAGCATATATCTGCCATTTCCCACTTCAGTGTGCAGCTGTCTTATTCCAGTCACGGGGTGCCCAGCATTCCCAGGCTTGCACTCTTAATGACTGACGGAGTGGAGCCATCACGGTGCACGCACTCAGAGCATGACTCATGACCAACACATATTATATCAACAAGTAAGATCAACTCAGTTTATAGTGTCATTTACTGCTTATATCATTAAGGGCAATGAAGAGTACTGTGTGATATTATGTTGTGGATTAATTTATTTTTGTTGTTGTTTTTAATGTAATTAAAAACATAAATACCACCCTCATGGGTATACAGTAAGCTTGAAGATCAGACGACAGCAAATTAAGTCTAAAGTCAACTCTTTTAGTCTGACACAGTACTTCTTTCTTATTTTTCCTTAGTTTGTCATTCAAATGACAAAGTATGTCTGATCTATATGGTAAAGAGAATAATCATCAACTAAAAGTCAAATATTTAAAGTCTATCATCAACTGCTTATGTGCTACAATTCATCCTGACTATTGTATAATATTATTTATTCACTTTTTAAAACATATATGAACCTGACATTTTTGCTTTAGCTCATGTGAAAAAGAAACTTTTCACAGAACTCTGTGCTGTCCTATAAAAAACTAAGTACAACACCAGACTCAATACTTTGTTGAACAAAACAAACCACAAAATTCACATTGATGTAATTAAAAAAGACAAGCGTCAGTAACAAGATAAAAGAAACACTGACTAATGGTCAAATTTGCTAATAAAATAATGCTGACAACCTACTGACCACTTTTCATGTGTACTTTCAGTTATCTCCTAAAAGCTGGAAAAGTAGATTTCAATCAATAAGAGACCCTCTGACTGAACTGTGCTTTATTTTAGGTCACCTTCAGATATGCGTTCAAAAAGGATAACATGCTAAATGAAATATAACTCTCCAAATAAGATAAGATAACGTAAGATAAGACTTTATTGATCCCACAACGGGGAAATTTTTGCGTCACCTCAGCTCAGGTACAGATATCAGAAGGAAATACAAAAATACAAATAAGTACAATCAATGAAAAAAAGTAAGATAATACACTATATACAATGGTAGCATACACAGTATGTGATTATGGATATAGTTGGAATATGGAAGACATAAACTATATAGCTTGATATAGCTATTGTACCACTACTATTCCTGTTTATAGACATGTACACACACACGTACACACTAAATATACATATGTATACATATACAGACATATATACCTGCACATGTCCATACACATGGAAGGTCCATTATGCATGAAGTGGTGACCGTGGATGTTCACAGTGTCCAGTGACTTATGACATCGTGATTGAGGAGTTAAAGAGTCTAACTGCTGTTGGGATGAATGATCTGCGAAAGCGCTCCTTCCTGCAGCGAGGGTGTTTCAGTCTCTGACTAAAGGAGCTGCTCAGCCCACTCACATACTCATGCAGTGGGTGATGTGGGTTGTTCATGATGGATGTCAGCTTTACTAACATCCTCCCCTCACCAACCACCTCCACAGACTCCAGGGGACATCCCAGCACGGAGCCAGACCTCCGCACCAGTTTGTCAATCCTGCTCCTGTCCCTGTCCGTGCATCCACTCCCCCAGCAGGCCACTGCATAGAAAAGGGCAGATGCTACCACAGTGTCATAGAATGTCCTTAACAGAGTCCTGCAGACTCCGAAGGACCTCAGTCTCCTCAGCAGGTGGAGTCGACTCTGGCCCTTCTTATACAGGACGTCTGTATTTGTAGTCCAGTCCAGTTTATTGTTGAGGTGAACACCCAGGTACTTATAAGAGTCCACTATCTCAATGTCTTTCCCTTGGATGTTCACCGGTGTTGTAGGGGGTGACTTCCTCCTGAAGTCTATGATCATCTCCTTTGTCTTGCCGGCGTTGATTTGGAGTACGTTGGTCTCACACCAGCCAACAAAGTCACTGATGACCCCCCTGTATTCCTGATCATTCCCGTCTGATACGCATCCAATGATGGCTGTATCATCTGAGAACTTCTGTATATGGCAATCGTCCGAATTATAACAGAAGTCTGAAGTGTAAAGGCTGAACAGGAAAGGTGAGAGAACCGTGCCCTGTGGTGCCCCCGTGCTGCAGATTACCACCTCGGACACATAGTCATGGAGCCTCACATACTGTGGTCTGTTGGTAAGGTAGTCAATGGTCCATGCAGTCAGCTGTTTGCCTACTCCGGCTCCCTCCAGCTTCCCTCTCAGTAGTGCGGGTTGGATGGTGTTGAAAGCACTGGAGAAGTCAAAAAACATGATCCTCACAGTGCTCCCCGCCTGCTCTAAGTGAGAGAGGGATCGGTGTACCAGGTAGATGACAGCGTCATCCACCCCAATTCCAGAACGGTAGGTGAACTGCAGGGGGTCCAACACTGAGCCCACCAGTGGCCGAAGGTGGTGCAGGATGAGCCTTTCCATGGTCTTTATCAGATGAGAAGTCAAGGCAACAGGCCTGAAGTGGTTGTGCTCCCTGGGGTATGCGATTTTTGGCACCGGAACCACACAGGAAGTCTTCCACAGTTCAGGAACCCTCTCCAGGCTCAGGCTCAGGTTGAAGATGTACAGGGCCACCTGACAGAGCTGGTCTGCACAGTCCCTGAGCAGTCTGGAGCAGATTCCATCTGGACCTGCTGCCTTCCTTGCCTTCGTCCTCTTGAGCTGATTTCTCACCTGATCAGCTGTGAAGTAGATGTGAGGCTGGGCTGGAGTGGGGGGTGGGGCTGGCTTTGTTGTGGATAGATGTGTGGGTAGGGGTGAAGCAGGGTTGTGGTGAGAGGAGAGCTCAGGTGACAATGGCATTGCACCCGGAGGGGGGGGGGCGGCAACTGGAGGGGGGTTAATGGAACCCGGGGGGTGGGAGAGGTGATAAGTGGGCCATTGTCAAATCTGATAAAAAACAGATTCAAGTCGTTAGCCCACCCCCGGCCAGCAGACACTGTGGCTCCTCCATTGTCCTGGAAGTGTCCAGAGATTTTTTTCATGTTCCTCCAGACTTCTCTGACGTTTTTCTGTTGGAGTTGGTTTTCCATCTTCCTCCTGAAGCACTCCTTGCCTTCTAGGATCTTGTATTTAAGATCCTTTTGGACTTTCTTAAGTTCCTCCTTGTCTCCCGACCAGAAAGCACTCTTCTTCTTCTTCAGCAGGGCCTTCAGTTCTGGGGTGACCCACGGTTTATTGTTTGAGAAACACTGTATCTTCTTGGTAGGCACAGTGTTCTCAACACAGAAATTAATGTAGTCCGTGATGCAGTGGGTGAGGGCGTCGATGTCCTCACCGTGAGGCTTGCAGAGTTCCTGCCAGTCTGTGCATTCAAAACTGTCTCTTAAGGCCTCAGTGCATTCCTCAGACCACACCCTTATCACCTTCTTCGTGGGGGGTTCCTCTTCACCATAGGAGTGTAGGTGGGGTGGAGAAGGACCAGGTTGTGGTCTGAGTGGCCAAGCGGGGGGAGGGGTGATGCACTGTAAGCCTGCTTTGTGTTGGCAAACAATAGATCCAGGGTTTTGCTGTCCCTTGTATGGCAGTCAACGTACTGGGAGAAGTTAGGGAGAGTGACAGATAGTGAGGCATGATTGAAGTCCCCAGAAATAATAATGAGGGACTGCGGATGTGCCATCTGTAGCTGAGAGACAGTGGCGTGAATGTAATCACAGGCTGCTGTAGCGTCGGCCGAGGGTGGGATGTAAACATAGTAAACATGATGTAAACGTGATGCTATAATTGACTCTTGCACACGGGATGTGGGGAAGAATTGTATTTAAACTTCAGTCTCACGTGGTTATTGCTACAAGAACGTAAAATATGATTTTGTGAGTTTGAAAACACATAATATTGTGTGCTAAAATCCTTCAATTCAGAGCCTGGAGACATGCTTACAGCTGAGTTTTACTAAAGACATTGCCCATATTAGGAAAGAGACATGTGTTTGGCTTCACTGATTATGTAATTTTCTGGTCCTCTTTCAATGTGACAAATCAAATACAGTCCACTCCCGGGGCTGTGAATGTAATGTAAGCCACAGCTGTGGGCCAAACAACATGCTAACATGTGGAAAAGAGAATCCACGTCTTCATATATAGAGTGCACGATGGTTCTAGTGTTCACAAACACAACATTTGTTGAGCTCTGTTCATGGCTGAGACAGTTTATCAAGTAAATATCTGCTTATGCTTCTTTATTTAACCCATTAGGGGTGTTGTGTATTACAAGTCAACATCTGCAAGTACTGACACTGCTCGTTTTGTGCATTAACACCAGGAGTGTGACGCACACATGCATTCATTTAAGCAAAATTTGTGTGGAAACAATGATTGAAAGCATCAGAAGTGATGCTAGAAAACCTAAAACTGTTTCGATTTTGTATGACACTCCATATAAATGACCACATAAACGCAGAGAGTAGAGGTAGTAACAATAAATGACACTATTCTTTATGAGATTGTGAGAAAATTACTAATCCTTGGCATATGACGCTGTATGACACAGATTTTATTGTTTTTAATTCTAATTATCATTTTATACTTTTTTATTTTGCACTATTTGTGCTCATTTTATTATTATTTATTCTTATTTATTTATTTTGGGTAAATCTTTTTTTTTTTTTTTTACTTATTCATGTATCATTTTTGGCATGCCAAGTGTACAGCACTTTGTGTTCAGCTGTGTTTTTCTGAAAGTGCTATATAAATAAATTGCTTGCTTGCATGCTTAATACTTTGATTTAATTTTGGATGAATTGTTTTCCCAAACGCTGCCAAAAGCCAGGTTTTACTGATAAATCTTTGCTTGATGGGGGGACTTTAAATGTTTTCTTCTCTCTGCTCCTTTTCTTTTTATACTGACCTTATTTATTTTATCCTGCAGTCAAGTCAGGTGTGCATGCTGTTTGTGAGGCAAAGCAGAGGGAAAGGAGGGATTATAAATGCACAAGGGGCTGATTAGACCATGAGACACAGGAGGGCGCAAAAGTAAAGATGAAAGCCAAACTAAACCAAACCAAACTTTTTCCACCGCTTGGTGAGTAGTTGGCATCCTACATGCAAACTGCAGGTGACCATGGCAATCTGATTGCAACCAAAGTAATCACAATCAGTGTTGGTCCAGTTACTTGAAAAAAGTAATCAGTAACTAATTACTGATTACTTATTTCCCCCCAAAAGTAATCCCGTTACTTTACTGATTACTTATTTTCAAAAGTAATTAGTTTTTTAGTTACTTTTAAAAAATATGATTTACAACCTGAATAGGTGATAAAGCAATAGATCTTTCAGCCCAATTCTACTTTTTCTGCATAATCCACCATATAAAATGTAATTAAATGAAAAAGACTCTTTTAAAAACTAGTTTTATTTGTTTTAATCTTTTAACTTTATGCATCAAGCAAAAATTAAATCATATGCAACATTGTCTGACTGGAAGAAATTTGTTTAACATTTAAACCTGTTTTCTGCACATTCCAGTACATAAAATTAAATAGTTTTTTGTGTTTACACTCACTCTTTCAAATAGATGCAAGTAAAACACAGCAGAAAAAAATCAAATCAAATCAAAAACTCAGTGGTCCTGTTGCTCTATTTTCCCCTGCTTAGCAGGACTTAGGCAGGCGGAGGTTTGCCCTGGTGCAGGTGTGCCGCATGTCAGTGGAAGAATCTCGGAGTTTCTCTGTGAATTTCGCATTCCCGTGGCAGCGTACTCGCTGCTTGCTCGGAAGTTTAGGGGGTTTTTCGCTGTAAAAAGAAGTTTTCTTCCCACGCAGTGTACAGCGGACACTAATGTTTTTGTCACTTTTTACGGAATCAAACTCAAAGTAAGGTCAGTACTTCCACGCTTTAAACGCTGCACGGTCGTTCTCTCTCCCGCACTCATTATATTATCTATTTTTGATCTGCACACAGCTGTTGCCATGAACGACGCTTACGTCATTGTCACGAGACACTCTCGCAAACGAAATCACGGTTTAGTAACGTAGTAACGCAGTAACACCGCGTGCTAACGGGAAAGTAACAGTAATCTAATTACCTTTTTTGCAATAGTAATCCCTTATTTTACTCGTTACTTGAAAAAAGTAATCGGATTATGCGTTATTGCCCATCTCTGGTCCACATACAGAAAGTGTCATAGAAAGATTTAAGGTATCATGCCACATTTGACTTCTGACCTCTTGTTCATGGTTATTAAATTAAGAGTCAAAGTGAAAGACAAATTTGAAACTTTGTTACTTACTACCGTTGTTTGGACTAGATATTAGATATATATAGATATATTCTCTATAGAGAATATAGAGAATTATATATTTTTATTTAAAGACAGCGTTGTCAAGAGGAAGAGAATGACCTGCCTAGTTAATAGGAAATATACTTTACTATGATATATAATAAGCTCAAGTTATTCATGTACTTTATTATTAAACATTTAAACAATGAAATGAATGTTACACATGTAGTATATCTGCATATCTGTGTAAATAAAAAAGAATTATGTCAAGTATAGTAAAGTGAGTTTCATCAGGACAAAATAAAAGCCCTTGCTCTTGTTTTTATTTCAATACAAATTTCTTAAAGAAGGACAAAGAAAAGGAAATAAATAAATAAATACAAAATATCACACTATTGCCCTTTAATTAGTTTTAACAACCTGACATCTTTGCAGACCACAACTAGAAGATAAGCACATCGGATTCAGATTTGATTTAAACTCACATCAGTCAGTCTCTAGAAGTCTAAAAAGTCTGTTTCTACCATTAAACATCCAATATACTCAACTTCCCAGAAAGTTTTGACTTCATGTGTGAAAATAGGAACGATTTTTGTTGTGTTTTGTACCACGAGATCAGCTCAGATATTAACCTGCATAGCATTCAGCCCATGTTTAAACAAAATGTGGCATTTTCTGCTATTTCCTGTCAGGACAAATGGAAATAGCAGAAAATGTAATTTGCTTTAATATGATGGAACTAAAAAAGCTGGATTTTCATCACTGACTGAGAATTTTGGATCTGTCTCCCAGCCTGGCTGTCCTGATTACAATGATGTATGAACCTTCAGCTGAGGAATAGATGCCAAAAGCCAAGAAGACCATAGAATTGTGCTCATTTAGCTGTCAGTAGACGACATGAAGAGAGCTGATACTGAGATGTCTTTATTTCCTTGATGCCTTGTTGGCATGTTGAGTTATTGCCTTCCCCGTGTAATGTTTGCAAGTTTTAATTTTTTTTTGACTTTGTGAAATTCCCTCATCTCTGTGGTGAGAAATAACTTTGCTATTGCAGAGCTAAATTATTCAACAAGTTAATACCTTCACAGCGAGGTCACCTGAGACACGAGAAATACATTTTCATGTTATTTAATGTACCTCGGTACAATGACAGTCCTGTAATGAAGTGCCTAATTTAAAATGTAACATCACCTATTGGTGAAACGAGCTGAGATTATAGGACTCACATGTTTTCATTTCTAGTCTTTAAAACCTGTCTCTACCCATCTAGTATTAATTCTTTCTGGGATACAAGTTAAGTATGTATATTATGCACACACACAAACACACATGCAGCTATTACACATTTCTTGTTTTTATACCTAAGATGAATTATTGTTGAATGAAGACATTTTTCAAACACATGTAAAATGTGGCCAATTGTATTTATTGGGTAAAGGAAAATGTAGAAGGGGGAAAAGAGGTAAAAAGAGGGATAGAAAGAAGGAAAGAGAGAGGAGAGAAAACCCCAACAATCCCCTCTGAGCAAGCACCAGGCGACAGTGGATAGGAAAAACTCCTTTAAAGTGAAAGAAACCTAAAGGAGAAACCTATGGCAGAACCAGGCTCAGGAGGGGGCAGTCAACTGCCGGGACTGGTCGGGGGGTGAGGGTGAAAAAAGAAAAAGGAGGGAGGGGAAGGGGGAAAATTAAGTTGGAATAGAGGTGGAGGAAGACGAGGTTACATCAGGTGAGAAGCAGCAGTGTCCCTCCTCCAGAACCAGAAGAAGCGTTTTTTCTTCTTTTTCAGATACTCTTCCACCAGCACTTTTTTCTCAATGATGAGGGTTTTCAGCTCATCCATTGTTTCTGTGTTTTCTTTCTCAAGTTTGTTGCATCTTTTCACCATGTCTTCTAATTGTTCTTGTTTTTCTTCAAGCTTGTCTTTCAGTTCTTTAACTGTTGCCTCCTCTATTCGCTTTGCCTTGTGCACATCTGTATTTCTCTGTTCTACTTTCTTGTGCATGTCTTCCAGCTGCTGGTTTCTCTTCTGGATTTCTTGAAGTCTACACTGCAGGTCTTTATGTGTTTTCTGTTGTTCTTGCTTTTGTGCGTGGATTTCAGTGTTTTTGTACTTCAAGTTCTTAGAAAGTTCCTCAAGTTCGGTATTTTTTCTCAGCATTTCATTGATGCTACTCTGCATCGCTGAGCATCGTTTTTCCATTTCTTTCTTTTCTCCTTCCAGTACAGTTGTTTTGTACCTCGTTTCATTATACAGTTCTTGGAGTTCTTGAATTTTCCTCTGGAGAACAAGCTTTTCTTCTTCCTGTTGTATTTTCTGTTGGTCTTTTTCTTGAAGCAACTCTTTATTTCCATGCACTTTTTTATCAAGCCTGATTTGGAGCCCTCTGTGTTTTTCCTCCATCTCTTCAAGCTTGGAGTCCATTGTTTTCTGTTTCGTTTCCAGTTGCTTCTTGTCTTGAAGAAACTGTTGATTTTTGTGCAGAGTTTTATCATGCTTCACCTGTAGAGCTTTGTATTTTTCCTCCATGGATTGGAGTTTGCTCTGCAGGTCTCTCTGCTCTACGGGCTGTTGTTTCTTGTCTTGGAGGATCTCTTTATTTCTCTCCAGAGCTTCATCAAGAATTACTTGCAAGCCTTCGTTGTGTTTCTCGATGTCCCTCAGCTTGCAATCCATTTCTTCCTGTTGTATTCTCTGTTGGTCTTTCTCGTGAAGCAACTCTTTATTTTTGAGCAGTGTTTCCTCAAGAGTTATTTGGAGCATTTTGCATTTTTCCTCCATGCCTTGGAGTTTTCTCTGCATGTCTCTCTGCTCTGTGGACTGTTGTTTCTTGTCTTGGAGGATCTCTTTATTTCTTTTCAGAGCTTCATCAAGAATTACTTGCAAGCCTTCGTTGTGTTTCTCGATGTTCCTCAGCTTGCAATCAATTTCTTCCTTTTGTATTTTCTGTTGGTCTTTCTCGTGAAGCAACTCTTTATTTTTCTGCTGTGTTTCCTCAAGAGTTATTTGGAGCATTTTGTATTTTTCTTCCAAGACTTCAAGTTTGCAGTCCATTTCTTTCTTGAGCATTTCCTGTTGCTCTCTCTCTTGGATAAACTCTTTCTTTCTGTGCACTGTTTTATCTAACCTTATTTGGAGCCCTCTGTGTTTTTCCTCCATCTCTTCAAGCTTGGAGTCCATTTCTTTCTGTTTCGTTTCCAGTTGCTTCTTGTCTTGAAGCAACTGTTGATTTTTGTGCAGAGTTTTATCATGCTTCACCTGCAGCGCTTTGTATTTTTCCTCCACGCCTCGGAGTTTGCTCTACAGGTCTCTCTGCTCTATGGGCTGTTGTTTCTTGTCTTGGTGAATTTCCTCAAGTTTTTCTAGAGCTTCGTCAAGCTTTTCTTGGAGCTCCTGATTCTTCTTGACCATATTTTCCTCTTTTATGCTCTCTTTTTTCTCCTTTTGGAGCAGATCTTTCATTTTTTCCAAAGCTTCATCAAGCTTTTCTTGGAGCTCCTGATTCTTATCCTGGAGAGCCCATTGTTTCTCCTCAATAATACCCTCTTTTTCTTGAAGCTGGTAGGATAATTTTTCTAATTCACCGCTCTTTCTCTCATTTTCTTCCGTCAGGATCTTAATCTTCTCTCTGTTCATGAGATTTTCATTTTGCATTTCTTCCAATCGCTGTTCCTCTAATTCTACCTGTTCGTCCCAAGGAAGAGAGCTGATGTAAGGGTCTAGGGACTCATACCACGGAATAGAGCTGGGGTCAACTTCTTGTCTTTCTTGATCTTTCTGAGACATGTTTGAGTCTGTTATTGCAATAACATACAAAGTGAGTAAAGAAAGTAAGTAAAAGGTAAAAGTACAATTTTATTTATATAGCACCTTTCAGCACAAATTCATTTTGTTTGAGTTGTATTGGTAACTTGTTGAAGTGTTACTGGCTATCATATCCAGACAGTTTGCGCATACAGTGAGTGAAAGCCTTGGGTGGACTGAATCAGGCTAAATTAAATCGATAGAACTGAGTGGAGTTCTATCGATTGTATTGATCAGAGAGTTAGAACAACAACTAAAAGAAACTTTGATTAATCTGAAAGGAACTAACATAGGTTAACTGGTAGCTGATACAAATCAGGATGTAAAACCATTTTTTGTTTGTTTGTTTTTCTGCTTGGCTCCTTGTTTTATTCAATATTTCAATTTATATGATAGTATTATGGGTTTGTTAAACTGTTCTATGTGAAAATGTTGGGAAATGAAATATCACAGCTGGAAATCAATGAAAGTCTAAATTCAGAAGAAGTTTTGTCCTTTTCCTCATTAATGCACATCATAGATAACTATGTAATGTGTCTGTTGCACACTTTGTATGTCAGGAATAACCATAAATGTGTTGTCTTACAAACGGCTGCATCAGGTCTTTGCATCCAAAATAAGCGAGGATAACAGAACTCCTGGGAAGCAAAAAGAAAAATCTGGTTCTTGTTTTTAAGACAGTCACCTTTAGTTTCACGCTGAGTAATGCTGGATTGTTGCAAACAAACCTTTCCCACTGGGTTTTATACTTCGGAGGCAACACAGAGTAAAGAGAAGCATTGTTATTCCAGTTTAACTTTAGTCTCAGTTTAGTTTTATCCCCTTGTAAATTTGATAAGAGCCAAATTTAGGAAACAAACTCAGTGTGTGGCCAGAAAATGCCATGGTGGCTTACAAACACACGTCACAACAAAATATGAAGGATAAGACATCACACGTATAACGGAAACAGACGCAGAAGAATTCATCTCTGAAATTACTCACTTTGTTGAACTGGCATTTGCCCGAGACCACCGGAATTGGTGAATTGGACACAAAGAAAATCAAAGGTAGACAAAAATCCGTCAGGAGGGATCAGGAGAGAGCAACGGTCTGCCAAGCCATTCCCTGTTTCAGAGTTTTGTAGTTTTGTACCTGCTGTCGCTTTAATATTAAACTAACGAGGTTGAAATAGACTCACAGTGGTTTCTGCTTCTTAATTGGACAGATGTATATCCGTTAAGTATCCCAGTTCTCCATCACCGTGTCCGATGGGACAAATGAGGTGAATGGCAGAAGATTTTAACAATACCTGGTAGCTTAACACATTTTAAAATTTATTCATGAAGGAGGTCTTGATGCAGATATCTGCTGATTACAACAGAAGCTCTGAAATATTATTTGTTCTTCCTAAAGACTAATTGGGTTTTTAAAATAACTTTGTTCCCATTTTGGCCAAGAAATAAGTCAACAGTCCTTGTGGGTCCAAAGAGGGACCTTTAATCTATTTTGATATTTTGAAGCTGATTCCTGAATTTGAGTTCTCACTATTTTGCTGGTTTGTTGGTTGTGCAGAACCAACACTGCCTTCTTTATGTAGCTTCATCCTAGGGAGACATTGCAGGCGATATCATTGAGTCGTCCTTCCTTTCCCTGCATTTTCCCTCCTATTACACGACCTTCCTCCAGGCGGAATCCATCGTCTTCAGCGTCATCCAGGCTCCTCGACACGACACCATCGACCGCACCATCAACAGCCAACACTACCGACAGATCAGCAGCTTCACCATGGATGACATCTACCAGAACCGCATCAGCTACAACCACGACGGCTCCAACTTGCTAAAAGACCGCTTCACCTTCCGTGACCGATAGCACCAACCTGCTCTTCATGGTGGAGGACAACAGAAAAGAGGTGTGTGTGTGTGTGTGTGTGTGTGTGGACACTTTTATTACATAGGGATGATTGAAATGGCAGAGTGAGGGCATCTCTGCGAGAGTGTGCGTGCTCTGACCTTTTGTGAATTTGTGTATTCATGTGCTTCTGTTTTTGTGAGGACAGAAGCTGGGCACTTTTGCAAAGGGCGGGCACCTCCGGAAACAGAGATTGAAAATATTTTTGCAAAGGACATGTTTGGAAGGACAGGCTATTTCTGTAGCATGGAAGGAGCAGCTTTATGTTTGCAGCTCACCACAGGTTGAGCAAAAGAGTGGGTGAAGTTTTGCCTTTTCCCATCCTCCTGTAAGCTTTAATGTTTTTTGCTTTTCTTGCTTCAAATATTCATAAAAAATTAGGATAATTTTCCTTCGGTGTGTCATAGTGAATACTAATAAACCATGTACTACATGTGCATTTTAAAAACTCACATCAATTTGATAAGGTATGCAGCAAATGCTTATCTTATCAGGTTAGTGTGGGATCACCGCAGTCATGGTTGGGATATATGGTGTACAGCTGCAGTTAGTGCCAATTTATGTTTCCAAATCAAACCCTTATGACTCCTTAAAATGAAGACATGGCTTTCTGACTCCCTTCAAGTTCAATCTTTTTTCACTTCTGAGATAGGACTTTTTGATGCCTGAGGATTAGCTATTCCTCAGAGCTGTTGGGACTCACAAATTGGAAACCGCTGCTCCTGAGCTTTCCTTCTAAACTACCTCACTGGATGACATAAACCACAAAGACTTCTGTATCAGTGTATAAAGAGCCACCTGTTTCCTTCACTGCATCCAGTTCAGTGTTGCATCGGTGCCCTCTTCTGTTCATCCTGCATCCTTCGTGCCGCTGCAGATAAAACTCTGTTACTGTTGGAAGGTAAAGGAGGGGGGGGGGAAGACTCCTTTACATTTTGCCTTCACAGTGAGAAGGAGGGCCGAAAGCTTGACCCCACATTCTTCACTCTGATCATTTCTCCTGAATGACAATGCGTATCTGCTGTATTTTCTGTTGCACGTGTTTACTCAGCTAATTTGCAGTTTAAATCAGCAGTTCTCTCATTATGAGCCTGCTTATGTGCACCTCAACGTTGCAGATGAGGATCAGTGTCAGCCTGATGTTGTAAAATGTTGATCCTCCAGGCTGGAGGATCAACAAACAGCCACTTATTATTGTGGCAACAAGCACAGTAACTAGTTATGCCAAAATCAGGAACACGTTTATCATTACTGGGATTTAGATAGGGTCGTTATTGGTTACTTCGTGTGTTGCGTTTGACTTACCTCGGAAATCAGAACACGGACTTGGGAATGATGTCACACCCGAGTAAACGGCGTTCTGGTTAGGGGATTCCAATATGGCAACGCCCTCGAAAACGATTGTTTTGCTAGCCCTCTACAAAAACAAATTACCAATAAACACATATGCAGCTCATCTGCAGTCTGGGGTTACCTACATCTTCCTACTCGCAAAGCAGAATTTCCGAGTTCCGAGTACATACGAAAGCACCACGACTGCAGTTTCCGTGTTGGACGTAAAAAGCGCACGTGACGCTGTGGCGTAGGCTAGACCACTTAGACCACTGAAGCACTTAATCTACCATCATATTTTATTTATCTACATGGCCTGACTGGAGGAAATATTATTTTGGTTAAATATCGACTATTTATGAGGCTGAAAATACTTATTATTTATTTTATGTTTCTTTGTGAGGCTCAAAATACTTTAAAGTTTGCCCATCATTACTGAACATGATGTCTCCAGTTGATGCAGTTCAGCTGTTTTCAGTTAAGTTTACAAAGAATGGACAAACCTCACTGTGTTTATGTTGGACCATTTTTGCACTGCATTTTTGCACTACATTTTTGCACTATTTTGATACCTACAGCTCCTAAATGGTCTGCGGCACATTTAATGTTGGCACTGCTAGAAGTATACTTTCTACCCATTTCAATGGCAAAAATAAATATACTTTTCAAAAGTTTCAACACACTGTATGTCGTGTTTTGTCATCCACTGATTCTTCCTAGTGATACTACGTACAATGATTAGATTTATAACACTGCTGCATCAACTCCAAAATGATGTGTTTGCATTTATAGAGCTTTGAAAATACAGGGTGTGAGCTGTGATTGAAATTCAAATTTCCAAAAACTTTATTTATTTAATACAATTTCGTTATACCTATTGAACTTAAGGGGGAGAGAAACAAAGTACCCACTCGCAAGGGCCTATATGTACATCTCTAATTTTGAGTGCCATGCTATTTGAGATAACAGTGTTGTTATTATATTTGAGGCTTTTGCTTTGCACTGAAGTAACAGTACCTTTTATGGACATCTAAGTTCAGAGACGATTCACATTAGCAGTCACTGCATTGTTGCTCTTGCCCTTCCTGCATTCATTAGATTGCAGGATGTCGTGTGTTTTCAGGTGGTTTAATACGTTTACTGTGTCCGAACAAACTCGATCGTGATCTGCTTCTAGAGACAAATTGTTTACCGTCTGCTGTGCCAGACATTTGAATTTTGCTTCGATGGTCTGTTATCTGTAGTTTATCACTGCAGTCAAGCACATTTGGGAAATTTCAAGTTGTGCAGTGCAGGAAGCAGCTGTGACTGACACAGGCAAGCACGTCATCAGGTAGTGACATAGGGAGCACTTCATGTTTGCTTTGTGTTCTGTTGACAGACCCTGCATTTTCAGTATCGATCAATCGATAGTTTTCACGTGATGTGACAGCTACTGGGACATGCCCTCCCGTCCTTTCACTGTGCAGCCATTCTTTTAGTCTCTTTCAGTTTAACTTGGCCTAAATGCTATCAAATGCATTAATCAATGTTAGAGCTGCTAGAACAGCGTAGAGTATGACACCAACACGTAAGCACATCTCTCCTAACCCCACCTTACAGGTTCAAATCCCACCAATCCCTGCTTCTCAACAGCAACCACGCCTGTCAGTGGCGGCTCATTTAAACTGTAGGAATGATTTAGCTGACATTGGAAAAATACTCGGTTAACTTAATTGATATGGCACGACATTAATGTGACGAACTAAAACTACCAGAACGTTTCTGGTCCTACACTTTAAATGTCTCAGTCAACAAAACGTAACCTGTAGCACTTAATTTTGTTTTAACCATGAAAAATTTCTTGTTTCTTACCTCCCACAGGGCAGCATTATTTACCCATTATTTACCCATCAGGATCAAAAACATACGTAGCTGTTCGCACTTTGAAAACTTTTATCCTGGCAGCGGTGTAAGGTGAGCGATTCTCTACAAAATACCACTAGATGTCACCAAATTGAAACTCTGGGAGACACATCGCCGCTTTCAGGAGTTTTAAATAAAGCTGCCAGGTCAGAAAAGAGATCACAAGTCCCCAAAATTTTATCATTTCTCTTCATATCTTTGTTTTTCCTATGATGTTGTACCTGCCAGTGTAGCGAGTCGGTCACATGACTGAAAACTATTAAGAGAACTAGCTCTCTTATTGTGTGTAGTTATAATACAAAATGAAGTGAAATAGTTTGATAAAGCTGTTAACAGACTAAAACCTTAATCTTTAAAGTTTTATCATTTTCACAGTCAGAGCTGGGGTCACGTTCATGCAAACTGTAAGTGTTAGATCACATCAAGCTCAAAAAAGGATTCATCCCTCTCAAAATAAAACAAACTGAGGTGTCATAGCAGCATACATACAATATACAACAAAGCAATATATGAGTTATTAATCTTTAACATTCACTAATATTGTTGTTGGTTAAACAGAAGCATCAACAGAGTCTTTATTTCAGTATACAGGGAGTGCAGAATTATTAGGCAAATGAGTATTTTGTCCACATCATCCTCTTCATGCATGTTGTCTTACTCCAAGCTGTATAGGCTCGAAAGCCTACTACCAATTAAGCATATTAGGTGATGTGCATCTCTGTAATGAGAAGGGGTGTGGTCTAATGACATCAACACCCTATATCAGGTGTGCATAATTATTAGGCAACTTCCTTTCCTTTGGCAAAATGGGTCAAAAGAAGGACTTGACGGGCTCAGAAAAGTCAAAAATAGTGAGATATCTTGCAGAGGGATGCAGCAGTCTCAAAATTGCAAAGCTTCTGAAGCGTGATCATCGAACAATCAAGCGTTTCATTCAAAATAGTCAACAGGGTCGCAAGAAGCGTGTGGAAAAACCAAGGCGCAAAATAACTGCCCATGAACTGAGAAAAGTCAAGCGTGCAGCTGCCAAGATGCCACTTGCCACCAGTTTGGCCATATTTCAGAACTGCAACATCACTGGAGTGCCCAAAAGCACAAGGTGTGCAATACTCAGAGACATGGCCAAGGTAAGAAAGGCTGAAAGACGACCACCACTGAACAAGACACACAAGCTGAAACGTCAAGACTGGGCCAAGAAATATCTCAAGACTGATTTTTCTAAGGTTTTATGGACTGATGAAATGAGAGTGAGTCTTGATGGGCCAGATGGATGGGCCCGTGGCTGGATTGGTAAAGGGCAGAGAGCTCCAGTCCGACTCAGACGCCAGCAAGGTGGAGGTGGAGTACTGGTTTGGGCTGGTATCATCAAAGATGAGCTTGTGGGGCCTTTTCGGGTTGAGGATGGAGTCAAGCTCAGCTCCCAGTCCTACTGCCAGTTTCTGGAAGACACCTTCTTCAAGCAGTGGTACAGGAAGAAGTCTGCATCCTTCAAGAAAAACATGATTTTCATGCAGGACAATGCTCCATCACACGCGTCCAAGTACTCCACAGCGTGGCTGGCAAGAAAGGGTATAAAAGAAGAAAAACTAATGACATGGCCTCCTTGTTCACCTGATCTGAACCCCATTGAGAACCTGTGGTCCATCATCAAATGTGAGATTTACAAGGAGGGAAAACAGTACACCTCTCTGAACAGTGTCTGGGAGGCTGTGGTTGCTGCTGCACGCAATGTTGATGGTGAACAGATCAAAACACTGACAGAATCCATGGATGGCAGGCTTTTGAGTGTCCTTGCAAAGAAAGGTGGCTATATTGGTCGCTGATTTGTTTTTGTTTTGTTTTTGAATGTCAGAAATGTATATTTGTGAATGTGGAGATGTTATATTGGTTTCACTGGTAAAAATAAATAATTGAAATGGGTATATATTTGTTTTTTGTTAAGTTGCCTAATAATTATGCACAGTAATAGTCACCTGCACACACAGATATCCCCCTAAAATAGCTAAAACTAAAAACAAACTAAAAACTACTTCCAAAAACATTCAGCTTTGATATTAATGAGTTTTTTGGGTTCATTGAGAACATGGTTGTTGTTCAATAATAAAATTATTCCTCAAAAATACAACTTGCCTAATAATTCTGCACTCCCTGTAGGTGTGGAAAGTTTAGGTGATGCTGACTGGAAACCATGATATCATGGTTGATAACCGACTATTAGCTCTCTAGTCAGTTAGTTTCTAATTCATTTAGTAAAAGTTGTCTGTCTTTACATTTACATTACTATGTGAAAAAGAACATTTAGGCCTGTGTTACATTCTATGGGACTCTTTTGTTCTGTTTGCACATTTCAGAAACAATAAAAATATTGAACCCGCTGGTTTATTTTAACTCTTTTCACCATACTAATATATAATACATATACATGCTAATATGTATAATGCATAAACAATTAAGCATGGACAATATGTAGTTAATAGTAGGACTAGCTGGGGACGGTGGCCCAAAAATCTGCCCAAGGCTCCGCAAAACCTTGGGCTGGCTGCCCTCCAGTACTCTAGGTGGCGAAGAAGTGCAATAAGCAAATCACTTAAACACTTTTGTCCCTGGACGGCTTCCTTCCACAGCGTGGACGTCAATGACATTCTGAGCTTTCACAAGATTGCTCACTTCTGCTGGATGCGAAGATGTCCTTAACCTTTTTGTTCAGAACATTAACAAGAGATGTCGCAAAGGTAAGCGCATGATTGACGTTTAACTTTAAACTCGTGTTGTTTGTTTCGCTGATTTAACCTCCTGCGTTTGTGGGACATCTTCAGTGACTTAACTTTGCTAATTCATTCGCATTTCGTGCATTTCATAGCCACTTGATATCACAGCAGAAGCAAAAGTTACTATAAATTCGTATTTACTGTGACCAATGGCATCGGATTGGTCCTCAAATACATAAATGTGGCTGCTTTGTTGAGGTTGTGGTGTGTGCTCCTCTGTGTCTCTCAGGTCAGTGTTGGCCAGCATGTGCAGTCTTTACACACGGGATGTCAGCTGCTGGCAGCAGAGAAAGCCCTCCTCATGAAACTGCGGAAAAGCACCGGCTACACTTTTATTAACTGTAAGAAAGCCCTGGAGAAGTTCGATAATGACGTAGCACAGGTGAGGGCCTCTCCTAATCTGTCAGGTGCTGTTCAGCGTTGTTGCGTCTTTGAAACTAATGAGCTGTGGGACTGTTTTTAATGTAATTTGGCAAATGTTCAGGCAGAGACATGGCTGCATGAGCAGGCCCAGAAGGAGGGCTGGAGTAAAGCAAACAAGCTCGAAGGTCGCAAAGCCAAAGAGGGCCTGATCGGCGTGTTTGTAGGGGACAAAGCTGCGGTAATGGTTGAGGTAAGCCCACTGGTGCGGGGATTCATTAGCCATCTCCTCCTAGTTCTTCTCCTTTTTCCTCTTTTTTTTCTTTTTCTCAACAACTTGGTCTTTTGTTTGTTTGTTTGTTTGTTTGTTTTTGATGCAGGTGAACTGTGAGACAGACTTTGTAGCACGCAATGAGAAGTTCCAGCAGCTGGTTAAGGATGTGACATTTGCCACCTTGGCCCACCTCAGAAATAAAACTCAAAGTCAGTCGGGATATGTAAAGGTAAAGATGCATGCTGAGGCCTGGGAGTAGAAATAAATGTTGTTTTTTTTAATTTCATAAATGTTAATGGAAACAGATCAGTGGATTGTGTCACAACTTCACCTACCTCTAAGGTGCATGGAAGTCTAAACTAAAACATGATTTAGCATGTGACCTTCAGACAAAACATAATAGAGTAGGTATGAACCAGAAAGAATGCACAGCAATACATCAGGAACAAGGTACATCAACATGCACACCAGCCAATAGGGCACCTACAGGGACGAGCATAGCAATTGGTCCTGCAACTTCAGGCAAACATGAGCTGTACAGCCATGACCAAACACTGCTAGTTGTTCATTTAAACTGAAACTGGTGTTTTGAACATCCTGTTATGCCACACAAGTACTTGAACTCTTAAAACTGATTTGTGCAACAACTTTTTGATACACCAGAGTTTTTAATGTGTCAGTGCTGACAGAGTAACACTTATGACGCGTGCCAGATGAGAATATATTGCAGCTTCCTTCAAGAATGCTTCTGGGAACCTGGGAAACGATGATGATGTTACCCATCTCCTTTATTAGATAGTTCTGTTTCCTCTTGACCAGGTCAACCTGAAGCTGCATAACCATATGTCCCACCAAAGGTGAAATGAAACACACAGATTACAGAAATGATGGCAGTGCATGCTTTAACAGTGTTATCAGTCGTTCACTGGGTTTGGTAGGTTAAAAGTGCATTACTACTTCAGTGTTTTGGTTTTTTGTTGTTCTTTTTGTTTTTTACTACTTCAGTGTTGTATACTTTTTCTGTGGTCCAACCTTAAATCTTCAATCTAATCAAAATATGGGCTAAAATGTTGTATTTCCTTTAAGAACAATTGTATTTTAAAAAAAAAGAAAAGAAAAAGAAAATCAACCTCACAGGCCTTTGGCTATACATTTTTTATGCTACCCAGTTATATGCAAAGTATTAGGCTAATGGATGACCCACCTGCCACTGGGACACCAACTTTAATACAAGAGCAGTAAATTAGCAGTAAATTTAAGTCAGAGTAATGAGGAATATTGTAAAGTAACCACATCCCATTACCAGTTTAAATTCCCTTTTTGTATAAATACATTTTATATAAATAGGTAACTGTACATACTTGTGAGTAATTTCAAACTGAATTTGTGTCTGAATTTGTGTGGCCCACCTGCAGAACCTTCATAGCCCACCAGGGGGCCCCCGCCCACACTTTAGGAATCACTGCTCTAGTCACTTAGACACTCCTGAAGAAACGCAAAACTACACATTAGCCTTGTTTAGCAGTCCTTACACTAACAAACTGGCTTTTCTTTCCAGAGTGTCCTGTCAAGCGATGACTTAAGCAAACTCAGCGTGGGTGAAGGAACTTCACTAGCTGATCAGGTGGCTCTCACTATAGGTCAGTACTTTGCCTAAGGGACACTGCTCATTGTAAAGCACTTTTCACACATGGGACATATAACACTGCAGTGTTAAAATTATGGTTTTCTGTTATTCAGTCATTTCACTTTTATGCTCACAGCTTAATAGAAATATAAGATGGAGAGAAATGTGGTACACACTTAAAGTAAACTGCTCAAAAAATATGTTAAAAACACATCAGATCTCAATGGGGGGGATCATGCTGGATATCTATGTATCTATAAGGATGCCAAATTCTTTGATGGAAAGGAAAATTAGCAGCCTGCAGAGGGCTGAATTTAAAGATGCCCTTGAAATCAAAGTGAAAACATTATGTGGCAGGCTAGTCTGTCTTACCAAAATTTTATTGCAGCAACTCAAAATGGTACTCACTAGTTTGAATGGCTCCCATGTACTTGTATTGCGTGCCTGATAACGTGGGGGCATGCTCCTAATTAGGAGTCCTGGGGGATCTCCTCCCAGATCTGGACCACAGCATCACTGAGCACCTGGACAGTCTGAGGTGCAGACTGGTGAGGTTGGATGGATCGAAACATAATGTCCCAGATGTGTTCTATTGAATTTAGATCAGGCGAGTGTGGGGGACGGTCAACTGTATCAAATCTTTCATCCTTCAGGAACTGTCTGCTAACTCTCGCAACGTGACACCGGCCATTTTCATGCGCTAGGATGAACCCAGGATCCACTGCTCCAGTGTAGGGTCTGACAATGGGTCCAAGGATTTCAAGGATAGCTAATGGGAGTCAGGGTGGCATTCCCTAGCCTTTGTATACCATCACTGACCCACCACCAAACCAATCATGCTGAACAATGTTGCAGCCAGCATAACGTTCTCCATGGCTTCAACAGACCCTTTTGCATCCATCACACAAGTCTGTGCTCAGGGGGAACCTGTTCTAATCTTTGAAAAGTACAAGGTGCCAGTGGTGGACCTGCCAATTCTGGTATTCTTTGGCTAATGACAGTTGAGCTCCACAGTACTGGGCAGTGAGCATAGAGCCAGCTAGGGAATGTTGGGCTCTCAGGCCACCCTCATGAAGTCTGTCTGTTTGCTCAGACACATTAACATTTACACCAGTGGCCTGCTGGAGGTCATTTTGTAGCTCTGGCAGTTCTCAAGTTCCTCCTTGCACAAAGGAGTGGAGAACGGTCCTGCTGATGGGTTAAAGGACCTTCTGCGGCCCTAGCCAACTCTCCTAGAGTAACTGCTTGTCTCCTGGAATCTCCTCCATGCTCTTGAGGCTGTGCTGCCACACAGCGGTCCTTCTGGCAATGACACATACGAGTGTACCATCATAGAGGAGCTGAACTACCTGTGTAACCTCCTAGGGTCCAGATATTGCCTCATATGACCATGTTAATTTAATGAACACCAAGCAGCTGAAACTGATTAACAACCCCCTCTGCTACTTGACTGACCAGATCAATAATATACTCTGATTAAAAAGTGTTCCTTTAACTTTTTTTTGAGCAGTGTATGAAATATTGTAACTATACATTCAGACTTTGGCGGTTAAACTGATGCAGTAGGCTGGATGTTATTAGGCAGTTAAAGTTTTGCAGAAAAGGCTAGGTTGTTCATTCAAGTGTAAAGCTGACATGTTTAGATGCTGTCAGATTGTCAGGAAGGAGTGCACATCTGAAAGTTGAATAAATTTAGCTGTTTTGGTTTGAAACAAAAAATGTAAATGAATAGAAATATAAGCGGAACAAAATTTGAAATTGTCAAGTTTTTGAATTGTTGCTTAATAGCATGAAAACGAACAGTCTGTTGCAGCAGGCTTTGGTTTTATATCGTGCCTCTTGCTCCTCAGGTCGCCTTGGAGAGAACATGTCTTTGAAGCGGGCAGTGACGGTGGGCATCCCTGCTGAGTGGAAAATTGGTTCATATGTACACGGCGGCATCAGCACCCAGACAGAGGTAGCCATGGGCCGTTATGGAGCCCTGGTCGTATTTCAGGGTGGAAAGGAAGGAGAGCAGGAAATGCTAGGTCGTAAACTGGGACAGCATATAGTGGGAGAGTCGCCTTTGTCTCTGGGTAACATGGATGACCTGCCCTGTGGCGAAAGTGAGACACGCCTGCTGCCTCAGACCTTCCTGGCAGACCCCAGCAGGACTGTGGCACAGTTCCTCAGAGGTCAGCAGGCTCGAGTGCTAGACTTTGTCCGATTTCAGTGCGGCGAGACGACTGAAGACGCAGAATGAAGAGAGGGAAATTGTTCATCCAGCTGAATTTGACATGTCTTCATTTCATGTGTGAATATAATTCAGGTTTTGTGTACTCTGTAAGACTGAGGCATCACAGTCACACAGCATCATGAATTTGAAAGAGTGTGCGCCCGCAAACACTGGTACCTGATGAAATGACCAATCCAACAATAAAATCTTTGTCCTGAAAAAACTGTCTTAGTATTTCATTTTATACACTATTCTGTATTTTAAAACATAAATATACTTTTTTTTTTTTTTTAATGAAAAGGTTTCGTGTTAATTATTTTCTTTCTTTATATATGACGAACCTCTTGCTTTGTAACCTAAGTGAACTTACCATCCATCCATCTTCTTCCGCTTATCCGGGGCCAGGTCGCGGGGGCAGCAGCCTAAGCAGAGAAGCCCAGACCTCTCTCTCCCCAGCCACCTCCTCCAGCTTGTCCTGGGGAACACCATGGCATTCCCAGACCAGCCAAGAGATACTATCTTCAGCGTGTCCTGGGTCTGCCCCAGGGCCGCCTCCTGATGCGACATGCCTGGAACACCTTACCCAGCAGCCATCCTTGTGAGATGCTCGAACCACCTCAAATGGCTCCTTTCAATGTGCAGGAGCAGTGGCTCTACTCTGAGCCCCTCCCGGATGGCTGAACTTGCTCTATCTCTAAGGGAGAGGCCAGCCACCCTTCAGAGAAAGCTCATTTTCACCGCTTGTATCTGTGATCTTGTTCCTGACAAATTGCCCAACCTGTTATGCATCCTCATTGCAAAGAACAACATTTTTAGCAAAACCACTTTAAACCTTATCACTAAATTTAGGTTAATTTATATAGTACCAAATCAAAACAACAGTCATCTCAAGGTGCTTTATACTGCAAGTTAAAGCCAGTACAGTATTGTGGAGAAAACCCAAACAAACAACCCCCTTACGAGCAAGCACGTGAAGACGGTGGGAAGGAAGAACTCACTTTTGACAGGAATAAACACCTCAAGCAGAACCAGGCTGAGGGAGGGCAGCCAACTGCGACTGGTTGGGGATTGAGAGAAGAGAGAGTATCAGATGATGGGGCCAAACAGACTGAAGAAAATAAAACAAATTTAATGATATGCTTCAGTGAAGAAGTGCTCTGTGCACACAGTATATCAAATGCCTAATCAAAAACAAGCCTAGATCACCCTATAAATCATGTCAAAGTCATTTTATTGTGGTCCACATGCAGCCCACAATGATCTTAAGTGGGCTGCACCAGTGAAACTACATGATGAATTTGCAAAACTGGGGGGAAAAGCTCTGACAGTTCAAGATATAAAGTTTTTATTAATTTACAGAAAGGTTTACAGAGATTCCTGTTAATAGAAAAAGCTATACATTCGTTAAGTGTTGTTGCTTCAATAAAAATAGAACTGAGGAATTCCACCCATTTGATAACCTATTGTCAGGGTAAGCAGATGCAATGTAGGCACAAAGCTGTCAAGCTGCCTGATTATTGGCTCTTCACTGAGCCCGGGATTAAAAAGCAGGCGGTGTTAGGTTAAGTCTAAAGGACAGCGTCATCTGTCACAGGTTTATACCATTAATGTGTGGCTATAGCAGGACTCAACGATGGGAATTCCCCGTTAAAAATATTCGATATTACAGCGTTCATGCAGTAGCTGTGCTTTACATTTGTGTGTTAATGTGTCGCATCTTATTTTTTCAGAAAACCGGAAGGGGGTGTGTAGCATGCGTGCAGGTTATGGCTCTGCAGCACCGTGCTGCACCACAAACGAGCTGCAACCCTGCAACTATGCGAGAAATGCAGCTGTGAAATGGAGGCATGTGATTGGCTGTTGCTGCCAAAGCAACGGTGACATCACCGGGGATGTACCACGCAGGAGCCGTTTGAGTCCTCGGAGCTCAGAGGAGGTCCAGCAGCTTGAGCCATCTGTCATCTAAACCCTCTAAAAAAACAAACATGGTAAGTCAAAGATTCCCGCAGAAAAAATTATGGAAATATCGGCATTTTGCTGTATTTATGGAAAATGATTTTACCATCTCCTAATCCAGCCCAGGTAACGCTAAATGCGAATCTGCTAGCCTGCTTCACTCACTCGAGCCTTTAGCTCCGAGCCGCTTCTTGCCTGTAATTGATGCCATTGCGGGATTAAGTCATCTGTAAATCTCACTGAAGTCTCTGTCGTTTTGTCTCATCTAACTGTTTCTCCCCTCTCTCTGAACTGTGCCTCAACCAGTCCGACCTAACGGAGGACCAGATCATGGGTGAGTCTCATTATGAAAAGGTGTTAAAGGGGTTTATTATCCATAACATTCATCGGATTAATGTAACCAGTACATATTTAGAAAAAAAAAGAAAAGAAAAGAAGAAAGCTCTGACTTCAGGCCCTGTACTTGAGTAGGATCGCTGCAGGTAAATGAGAACTGCAATGTGAAAGTGAGCTAAATTTAACTCACCTCACTGAATGGCATTCACTGTGTGGGAAACCTGAAGGCGCCTCACGACTCAAACTGGACAAGCGTTTAACTCTGAGTTCATCACTAGTGCTAACCTGCAAAACAGGACTTGGGTGAAACATGTTGATTTGTTTGCATGCTTGAGCTTTTTAAATGTGTGATATGGTAGCAGACACAATAACGACTCACATTTTTGTGCTGTAGGTGTGTCAAACGGCACTGAAACACAGTTTACATTGTTTGCTATGGTACGTTTGCTTTGTGGTGGGTTTTTTTTTGTTTTTTAACAGAACAGAAACGTTTTTCATGCTTTTGTAATTTTGTGCTGCACACTCACCACTGACAGTGAGGAGAGGACTTGGTTTATGTGAAGCGTGTCAGTTTTTGATTCCAGTGGAAAAAAACTACATTGTGTGTTTTATAGTAATGAAGTGCTGTGTATTATTTTTAGTGTAAAAGCACCATTGATTGCGAACAAGTATTTACAGACGTGAGAATTTTATTGGCCCACTTGCTAACCTCTTGCTTTTTTGAAATGAAATGCACAGAAGCTGCTAGTGTTTACTGTCAAAACAACGTATGAAAAATCATGTTTTCCTTCCCACATACAGGGTGTCAGTAAAGCTTTGGTGCATACGTCATTACCTGTGTCATGAAGGCCTGTCTGTAATTTTTGGGAACCTAACATGCGCTGCAGCTGAACTGGAGTTCTGCATTTGCTTTCCTTCTCACTAGAGTTTAAAGAGGCCTTCCTTTTGTTTGACCGGACGGGCGAGGGGAAGATCACCTACAGCCAGTGTGGCGATGTTATCCGAGCTCTGGGACAGAACCCGGTCAATGCTGAAGTACTCAAAGTCCTGGGAAACCCCAAGCTGGAAGGCTAGTATCTGATTCACTACTCACAACAAAAGCAGATGACTATCACTGCAGCATTAGTTTGTTTTGGTTATGAGTGTGGTCAGGTGTACCTGACAAGGTCTCGTTATAACCTCCGCAAAGTAGTACAGGTGATAAGTCACTGCTTAGTGGCTTACTTTGTCAGTGTAACTTGTAAGAGTCACACCTGAACTAAAACACGTCTTTATCTGCAGACTAAATTTACTGCTGTGTGCAAACTGTTCTGGACAATCTAACACTTGGTAAACGGGCTCCAATGTCCCTCACATCACTAGAGAAGCTCTAAATCTTGAGAAAATGTCTAGATTTTCTCACATGCAATCAAAACGAGTTGTGATCATGATAACAATGTGCACAAAACATTATTTATCCGATGCTACTGTTGGCTGTTCCCTTGCCCAAAGGGTCACCACAGCAGGTCCAAAGAAAGTGGCAGCAGGAAAAACATAGATTTACCAGCTCTGCATGCAGATGAACAGGTTTTTGTGTCAGCCTTAAATATCATCCCCCACATCCATGTGACTGAACTCTGAATCATCACCATGAATGGGCAAGAAACAAAAGCCTCACAGAAAAACATCACAAAATTCTACTAAATTCAACCCAAAAACTCACATTATCTCAAACGTATTCACTTATTCACCTTCACCATTGAAGGCTCACTGTTGTTTGTCCCCCTGCAGAGATGAACACCAAGATGCTGGATTTTGAGCAGTTCCTGCCCATGTATCAGGCCATTGCTAAGAACAAGGACCAGTGCTCCTTTGACGACATTGTTGAAGGCCTGCGCGTCTTTGACAAGGAAGGAAATGGCACAGTGATGGGAGCTGAGCTGCGTCATGTCCTCACCACATTAGGTAAGACCTGCAGAATACATGAAGTATTAGTCACGATCTATAAATCACAGTTGGCCTGCGTTCAAGTAGTTATCTGTGTAAAGGCTGTGCTTTCTGCTTCTTTCAAATGTCTATTTCTTAATTCTGTGCTTCAGCGCTAATATGTTCTTTTTTATCTTCCAGGTGAAAAGATGACAGAAGAAGAGGTGGAGACTCTTTTAGCGGGACATGAAGACGCCAATGGCTGCATTAACTACGAAGGTAGATCATTGTGCATAAAAACCTTCTTAACAACAAATAAGAATCTCCAAAAGTTTATTCTGTTCATCTGGCCGTAGTGTTTTCAGTGGGAGAAACGTTTCGTCACTCATCCAAGTGACTTATTCAGTGACAAATAACAAATAAGAACCAGATTATATGAGGAAAAATAATACTACTGCCATTGATTTTTACCCCTGAGCTGTAAAAGGCTGATGGGGTATTGTCATTACCCCGCTGGGCACGCAGGCGGCATGGACCAGTGGCGGAACTAGGGTGGCACATTCCTCTTCAGTGAAGTATGTGAAAATCCCCTATGCATAAATGGAGTCAACAAAATGTCCACAAAAACACAATTATGGGGGGGACAGCTTTTAAGGACATAAAAGTTTCCCCCCTTTGCGTGGACACCCAAGTTTGTGAATTCGGTAACTTAATAATAAGGCGAAATTATACCATAGGTTCATCAATTAAAAATCTTAGATGAAATCAAATCTCAAAGTCAAGTTAGATGTGCTGTGGTGCCAGCTACACATATTTACCTGCTTTATTGTCACATAATCTTAGTGGTACTTCGCGCAGCCTTGTGTCGGGCTAAAAACTGTGTGATATTCATTTCATCAGAGTTGGACATTTGAGTTCTCAGTTGCAGCTTTGCTGGGTATTGCGTAGAATAGATTTCAGGCTGCATTGGATGAATGTAGGGCCGCTGTACACAGTGTTTTTCTGTCTACGGAGGCCCTGAGAGGTCAAACACACTGCAACACTGAAATGCCAGCAAGCAGAATTGGGAGGAGGGGATGCACAAGTGAGAAGCTAGAAGTAAGCGGCTAATGGTGTTATATGAATCATAAAACACATTGCATATTCTGCATATTGTTAATGTCTCCCCAGACACAGTTCTTTCTTGTTTTGTGCACTTTTGCAGTGTTTTTCTGTTTGCTGGTGTTTTCTTAAGTTGCAGTGTTTGACCTCTCAGAGCCACCGTAGCTGTGCGACTGCCTCATGCTCACTGACTCCTGTCTCATCGCTTTTGTCCATCATATTATATCTGGTTGAACAGAGGGTAGTGAATTAACCTTTTTTCTTTTCTTTTCTTTTTTAATGAATTGTGATGTTAGTCTGTAGATATTGAGCACCGATGGTGTTCTCTGACCTTTAACCTTTCTCTCCTGCGGTGCTCCTCAGCCCCACCTAAATGTGGCCTGCATGTAGCATCCATGCACACCTTAAGGCTGCTCCCATGTTTAACGCTAACGATTTTGAGGGGGGGGGAAGGATATCAGGGTGCACCAAGATGCTGCAAAATGCTGCAAACAGACACGAATTGTTTATTTTAATTTGTCTGCGGAACTCAAACATTTCTACCACACTTTTTTTTTTTCTTTTAACACTTTTCTTCCCTAGCTGTTTGCCTTTTTTCATAAATCTAATTATTCTAAATAAATTCAGGCTTTTGATCCTATTTGCTGATATGGCTGATTAGGAAATGGCTTATACCCGACTTTGTGTCTGTACTCTGAAATGCTGATTTTTCTCCATCACTCTCCACACAGAGCTCGTCCGGATGGTGCTGAGCGGTTGAGAACTTCCGAGGACCACTTCCAGATTATTTTCTCTGTTGTCTTGCCCTTCTATCCATGTCATCCCTTCCCTAATAAGTCTGTTTTGTTTCTGTGACATTTTTGTGCCTTTTCTGTCAAATGTGAAGAGACACTTTCACCTCAATTTCCAAACATTCACCTGCAGGCACAATCAGTAGTATTATCCCCCCGGATTGTTTAACTTTTGTCATCTTTATCTGTCTTGTCAGCAGTTTTCTTGTGAATGGAAATAATAATGGGATTTCTGAAAGTTTGAAATAAAAATGCTGTTTTACAAAGTGTCATCAGGCCTGTGAGTCTGGTTAAAGTCGCATTACAAGCATGATGAAAAATATTTCACAATCATTTAAGTGGATATCAGATGATTTCTGTGTCTTGTCCTGAGCTATATGAATTAGTGATGTTAGGTTTGCACATTCAGCAAAAATAAAAATCAGTTGGAGATAATTGGCTGATTGGCTAATTAGATACATCCAAATAAAGAGCATCAGCCAGGCGATGCCTCCTCGAGGTCCACCAGGAAATACTGTGCAGTCGTTCGTCATCAGATACTTTAAGTTAGTAAGTCAACAAACCACTTTGAACATTGTCTCCTCTTCACATCTTTATTTTTTCCCAAACATTTTGTAATTAAAACCAGTTTTGACATTTTTTTTTTTTAATACAAACTGCCAGAATAACTGTCAGCACTAATGTGATGATTTACAGAGGAAACTTTTCTACTGTATAATAATCAATGGAACTGCTGCTACCTTCGGCATAGTGAAAAACATATAGAAACTGAACGGACACTTATTTCATATCACAAAATCCACACAATGTAATAATAACACAGATAAAAAAAGTCCATTTATGCTCACAACTGTGGTGAGGACTGCAATACTGGCTTGACGGACATCGACTGTAAAGTTTCACCATCTGACTGGATTATATTTCATGATACTGACATGATGTGCAGAACAACACGTGTTTCTTCTCGTAAATTCTTCAAACAACAGATGGCACTGGAAAAAATTGTAAAAAAAACAAAAAACAAAACAAAATAAAACTGAACGGTAACATGGTTTACAGATCCTAATGGCATGCGTTCACATACACACATGCTCACAGTCACATCTCAGACAGATCCGGCAGTCCTGTCCAAATCACACACAACTATGGAGAGGGTAAATATCAGTTACAAAGGTAATATACAGTTACAATGTTGACATATCAAAGAAAGAAGATGGCAAAAAAGAGTAAAAAATATATAAATGTATAGGATACAAAGTGAGGATATTGTTGCAGATATTAAGGACACAATTCTCCATTGTCAGCTGTTTAAGGTGCTCCCTTGTGTTTTTACAGCGTCAGCATTTCTTACATCGTTAAAGCGAAATGCACCAAGCTGCTAAAAAACATCCTCCACACTCACCAAGAAACCACAATGAAACTCACTGAATAAATGTATGATAAACATGATTAGAAAAAACATTTTGGCTTAGCAGTTTACACAAAGTCCAAATCCAAATAAACGCGTGTGTGGTCGCTAACGGTATTAATCCCAGACTTTCTTTTCAAACAGAATTACATTCCTCACAAAAACCACAGCCTGGATGCTTCAAGTTCATTTGCACTTGCAAAACACAACGCACCACGGTCACGTTTTTCTCTAAGTGCTGTTGAAATGTGGGAGGGAGTAACCTCCTATAACAAAAAGAGGCCTTTTCAAGACCTCAGGTTGTCATTACTTTCAAATAGTTCCCATATTATTATTAGAGTAACAAGAGAGGTGTTTGTAACAGAAAATCCAGTTTACAGTACACTTTTCCCAAACTGCATCCACTCTGCGTTAAATTTCAGTGTGGCATCTTTTGATTAGAATCGTCTTCATTCCTTTCAGACTTTATACGGGTTTTAGAAACATGACACAATTTAAAACAGAGAAAAAAAATCATTTTCCCAATTAGCTTTCCAAAACTGTATTTAAGACAAGAAAGAGATAATATAAGTGCTCAAGTTCAATTTCATGGTTGCTTCAAGTCTTTCAATGCGACCTACAGAAACATATTAAAAGTGCTTTTGTCTTACATATATTTTAATTAGTACCTACAGTACGAGAGGGGAGGGGGACGCTAGAGAGCGTAGGAAGTACGAGACTTCACTAGCTGTGACAAACTGTTGCAGGAAAATAAATGCAACAATTTCCAAAACACTGAAAACATGAGATGAGTCTTTTCTCTTCTTCTCACTGAGTGCCAGCATGTTGATAAGACCATCTAAGCTTACCAGATCTCCTGGTGTCAAGCTTAAAATTCCAAAGTGAGACGCAGTCGAATACGCAGGATGAAAATCTATTTTCTTCATTAGTCGGTTCAATTTGAAAAAGGACTTCTTTTCTAACAGAGAGTCAAAGGCGGATTGATATTGGCGTTTTTTTTTTTCGTTCTCAAATCAATTGTCCTCTTGAAAACACACAAGCAAACAAAAAAAAGAAATAGAAAATGTAAAATGAGTTCTCTTCCTTCGGTTGATGACTTCTTCATTTTAGATAATACAGGCAGGATTCAAAGTGGTCAGAGTCATTCAGATTCTCAGGAAATTTGCTTTTTCTCACTGTGGAGGAGGGACCGGAGCTGAGGGGTGGAGTGTCTCTCCGGGGAGAGGGGCGGTGGGCTCTGTGAGGGGGCAAACAGGAGAAAAATGTTACGTACGATTTGTAACATAGTATCATTAATTTATTAAATTTAGTCATTTATATTCACAAAATGTGAATTATGCATAATATATTATAATCTATGATATAATCATGATATATTATAATACTAGACTAGAGTCGTAGTCCAAACAATAGTATAACACTGATGTGTACTTGTGAAATAAAAGAATGATTGATCTTCTCCGTGTCAACCTTAGAACATTATAAGCCGTCCCAAGTCATGTTGGCATGAAATGTTTGGTATTGTTTGATCATTTGCATCATGCCAACAGTATCTCACAATCAAGACAGTGAAAAGTCCTGTTTTAATGAGTGAACTCGGTTTCAGCTTTTTGGTCTTAATTAATAACTTGTTGACAAAGATTAAGATAAACTTGCAGCTTTTAATTGTCGTTACTGCACCACTGCACAATTTCATGTATTTCACACACATTCATATTATTTAATTTGCTTCAAGAACAAACATGTCTGTGAACATGTCCATAACTAATGAATGTAATAATTATAAATAAATATTACAACTACGGTGTACGAGGAACTGACAGCAAACGTAAATGTATTAACTACTATTAAAGCTGCTACCTCACCATGGAGTACAGATGTAGTGTTGGAGCTGGAGTGAGCAGCTGGGGTCTGCCCCGGGGGACAAGGTGGCGAGGTGTGAGCGCTTGGTGGTGGCTGGGACTCGGGAGCTGGGGCTGAAGCGGCTGGTGGTGCTGGGCTGGGGGCTGGCTGTGGCGCTGGTGTGCTGGGAGCTTGCTGATTTGCGGTCAGGGCTTGAGGTGCCGGGGCCACGGTGGCCTGAGTGGAGTGAGGGCCCCCTGCCTGGCTATGTTGCTGGTGCTGAATCTGCTGGAAGTGCTGCTGGCGAGCCCTCATCTCAGCGTATTTCAGCTGCTCCATGTGGAAGGACTGACGGTCAGCCAGCAGTTGCTGCCGCTGGTACTCCAACTGCTCACAGAGACAGACAGACATGTCTATGATTTAGGAAAACAGCATACTATACACACTGCATTGAATGTAACTTAAGAATTTTCTTATTTTAATGCTACATATCCTTAAATTCCCCACTCACAGCCTCCCGCTCTCTGTCCATGATGGTTTCCAGCTCCTCAAAGTGTCGCAGTTTAATCTCAAGCTTCTTCATTTGAGTTTCCACCAGCAGAGCCACCAGAGATTTGATCTTCCTCTCTTCCACTGCAGCCAAATGCTGTGAGGAGAAAGAAGAAGAATCTCAGATTAGAGAAAATAAAAACAAAAAAAGCTGAAGATTGAAGATACGACAAGTTAAGACCTTGACTCAATTAATTTTACCTTGGCCTTGACAGCAGCAGCTGCTAGAGCGGAGGCAGCAGCAGTGGCCAGGTTCCCCTCTCCCACATCACGCTCCACCTTAGCTTTCCTTTCTCCTTCACTCTCTCCTTCCCTCTGTCCCTCCTCTGTTCCCTCTTTTCCATCCTTCTCCTTCTCCCCATCACCTATGAGAAACAAAAGTTTAATGTTTTTCACTGTTGACCAAAACCTTTATGTCTGCAACGTCTTATGAAGACAAAACCCTTTTGTACCCATCTCAGACTCTGTTTTGTCTGCCTCCCTCTCTCCTTCAGGTTCTCTTCCTCTTTCTTCTTCCTTCTTCCCATTCTCTGCCTGCTTTTCCTCTTCCTCATTCGCTCCATCTTTAGTCTCCTGTGTGGCAAAGTAAACAGCACAATATGATCCACAGAACTTTTACAGCAGAGATAATATATATATATATATATGTTTATAAAATGACATTCTATTATGTTACAGTGAATTCTCATCATACCTTGGCCTCTCGCTTCTCCTCATTAGACTGGTTGTCACTCTTGCTTTCATCACTGCTTTCATCTGTAGAGAAGGCAAGCCACAACCTTTCAATGCGCTTTTTCTGACTACTCAACTTTTACAATCATTATTTTTAATTTTCTTTGTAATGCAGCGTTCCAAAATTTATGCTGTGTGCATTTATCCTACCAGGCCTCTCTCCCTCCTCCAGGCCGGTCCCTGCGATGCCACTGCCTTCCAGGCCATACAGAGGGTCTTGTCTGCCGCTGACCCTCGCTGCTTCCTCCACCCGCCGCACATGAGCCTCCACAAGCGCAGCTGGAACCTCCTCCTTCATACGCGAAAACTCCTCTGAGCAGGGAGCGATAAATCACAATTAATGATGCGAAGCAAAAACAAGGACACTGATGGATTAGTCACCTTTAGTAGATTGAAAATGAACAAAATCGTTGCCTGAACAAAAGCGGTCTTATGAATGGCATGTACAGACATTTGGAGCTTCAATGATACAGGATTTGGTCAAGTGTTGGAAAGGTGTTGTTTAACATTTAATGGTCTCACTGTAGAAAATTAAAATGTATTTTGCTGTCTTAATTTTTATCCTATTGGATTATTTACTGGTTGATGTTTTCAGTGCCCTGTTGCTTCCTCTTTTTCCCATTCAGGCACTTACTATTAGCTCAAACTGTAACAACACAAAGAGACCATTTTTGTTTTCTACAGAGTTGGGAAACTTCAAATGGAGTTACTTCTCACCCAGAGCAGACTTGGCTGCGGCCGAGGCCACACGTGGGTCGACTACAGAGGCGAGGAAGGCCACGGTGCTCATGACAGGGTTTCCTGCTTGGCTGAAAGGTACCGGCTGGTAGGCAAGTGGGCCCAGGGAAGAAGAGCTGTCCTCCAAGTACGGGTCTTCAATGGGCAACCGCAGGAAGTGCAGGATACACTCATCCTGCGTACGGCTGCCCACGTGTTCGGACACTTTGTTCCAGTCGTCCTTATACATTTCCAAACCCTGAGGGAAGTAAAACCTACATTTAGCTCCATCTTTCCATGATGACATTTCCCAGTGTGGTATTACAGTGGCTGCTTTTACACTCTCTGATCATGTTTAAAACACTGACTGAGTGTACCTCAAGTAGTAGTAGTGTTTCTTGCTCTGTCCACTCCCTCATGGAGCTGGCTGCACTCTTGCTCTGCACACAAAACATCACCATCACCTTGTTAACACAATTAAACCACCGATATTATGGTGAGTAAACAGAAACTATTCATTCTGTTATCCACCCTCCTGGACTTGTACCTTTGCAGAGCTTGTCTTCTTGCTGTACATGTCGGTCCGCAGCCCAAAGTTTTGCAGATCTGCTGGCTTGTCCTTCACTTTGTCAGGGAATGATATCATCTGCTGGGTGGCAGGGGTCTACAGGGTCAAAAAGGAACATATGTAAAACAACGTTGAAGATGTGTGCGCACGTGTTCATGCGTGTGTGTATACAAACCTGAGATGTCTTGGGCTGCAGGGGCACCAGGCTGGATGGAGTGTCTGCCAGGACGTGGAAGTGCGAGGTGGGGGGAGGACCCATGGGTGTGGGCCGGCTCTCAGAGTCCACCTGGTAGTTGATCAACCCCCACTGCTCCAGAAAGGCGTGGACTCTGTGGGGGGAGAAAATGTCCGGCGTATTTATCGCAGGCAGTAAGTGATTTTGCAAACACTGGTTAGAAACACCTATCCTCCCCTTACCTCATGATTGCACACACATCTCCTGCCAGATTCCTACGGCAGGCAGTGGAGGTCAGGTACTCCTGAGGATTCAGTCTGTAGGTGTCAATCATGAAGTTCCTGTATGCTAGATAACTGAAACAAAGAGGCTTTTAAATATCTGACAGATAAACAGATTTAAATGATTGAGCACTGTGTTGTGCACTGATCACACACTTACATCTCAGGCGTTTTGGATTTGTTCTTCCCATTGAAAAACTCTGGCAGGGCTCGGCGCTCAATGGCATGAACACTGGAAGAAAAACAGATGCAAGTATGCAACACAAATTTCCCTCACTCATGGATGACCCTTAAAACGTTCTAATACTACGTCGTGTGGCGCTGCTTTTCATTTCAACGAGTTCACTTTTCCTCATTCTGTTCTCACATGGGAAAAAAGCATTTTTATTCTTACCTGTTATAGTCAAACCAGGCTGCGTAGCTCGGAATGATGATGTGATGGGTTTGCTCAGTCACGTTGTCCTCGTGAAGGTCTGAGCCTTTCACTGGCTCGCCCTTCACACTCGGGGAGCCTTCCTCCTCTTCCTGTTGTTCATACAAACATACAGTTGGGCTCACCAACACAGAATTACAGCCATGATTTTGTCATATGTACTATTAATTGTTAAAGTACCTTTCCTGTTGTTTCCATGGACTCGTCTTCTTGCTCATCTGTTAAATCACACAAAAGAGACGCGTGCGTGAAAGGGTCAATAGATTAATCAGTGCTTTATTACTGGAAATTATTGATGAATAACAGCCGAACACAACAAGCCTTTGCCATTTTTGGTGAAGCATTTATTAAACTGGTTGGCGGTGGTTAAATATGATTGTGTAGGTGAAGCTCACCCAAATCTGTCCCTCCTTTAACTGGGGTGGAATCAGAGTCCTTCTTGGTGTTATCTGCAGGGAGACAGAATTGGCTTGATTATTAATATTTTAAAAGAGGACCCATTAATATCTATCCCTATATATATATATATATATATATATATATATATATATATATATATATATATATATATATATATATATATATATGATGTGTTTTCAAAATATATGTAGACTTGTATACTTGTCTTTGCTGGGTTTCCCTCTTCAGATGCTGGAACAGGTGAAGCTTCATCCAAATCCTTGGACAGGTCCTCCTGTTCCTCCTCCCTCTGACCCCGTTTAGACTTGGTGTACGGGGTCGTTGGTCTGTTGACACGCACACAAAGGGAACAAATGTGTATTGCATTATTTTTCATAACCCTCTGTTTTTTTTCTCCAACAGGGAGTCGAAGAACATCATCATGCATCAGGACGTGACTCTTAACAAACCCTTTTTTGGTGTTCTTCTTCTTGCTCTCCTGAGGTGGTGGGGTTGGGGAGGGTGATGGCGAGCGCTTCCTCTTCTTGGCGCTGCCAGGTTTCTTGTCCCTCCGCTCGTCTGGTGTGGTCACCTCATCTGTCAGGGTCTTGGCGGAGATCCTCTTCCTCTTAGGACAGCCCTCTCCAACCTCATAGTCCTCCTCGTTCATCCACTCGTTATACTGGTCCAGATCTAAAATCCACTTTGCATGGACCTGTAAATAAATAATAAATAAATGACAAATAAATAAACCAATTATTATCTGCCCAGAAGTGAAATGTTTTCAGCAATCGTGTCAACCACCAGGATGGTAGAGGAGGAGGTGGAAGGAGGAAGACCTAAACTGAGTTATAATAAAGTTGTAATAAAGTTATAATAAAAGTTATAATAAAAGACTGAAACTCATGATATTAACCTCTGTTATTAAAGACTTCATTTTGCAGAAAAGAATAAGAACAAATTAAAATTCAAGCTGAAATCAAAAAGGTTTCCAAAAACATACAGATGTATCTGTAACATTTAAGTGCTGCACAGTGGACAAATAAAAAAAAAGATCCTTGAATTTAAATACTGCAAGTATCATGTAGCATTAATAAAGGGGTCAAATACTTGATTAAACTCAGGGAGTATTAGAAAATCTGCTGTTTAAATTCATACAGACTGACACAGACAGAAAAAAAGCAACAACAAATACCTTCCTGGGCTTTTCTGGGGAGGGAGGATCTTCTACCGCAGCCTCAATTTCACTGGCTGCGATCCAGGTATCGTAACTAAACAGTGAAGGGAATGAGGTTAAAGCTCGCATTAGGTGGGAAAAGCACAAGTTTGGCCATGTAACACCACAGCAGGAGGGGTAATGTCAGCTTAACCTTCTAAAAACCAAAGATGTATTGAGAAAATAAGACAAGTAGATAAAAGTGAGCTGCACAGTGCTCAGAACAAACCTGTCAGGAAAATATCCCCAGTGAAGCAGCACTTGCTTGTCTCTCTTCATCACAGGACGAACCCACTCCTCTGGACCAAGAAGATCGGACGATGTTAGCGCAAATCTGACTCGTGCAGTAAAACTTGTAACAATGCCTACCGAGACAAAACCTCACCTTCTTCCAGACTGGCAGGAATAGGCACAACAACGTGGGAGCTGGAGGCCTTGTCTTCGGTTACTGAGCCCTGCAACACAAGAAAACATCAGTAGAACCATTTGAATGTAAATTAAATCTGTCTGTAGTAAATGATCTGCCTGAAAGGCTCCTTTTAAAACACACCTGATGTCTTTTGATGATGTCTTTCAGTTTCCCCAGCAGCTTTGGCTCTATGTCAGGACTCAGGTAGATGACGGGCCTAGTCAGACAGTTGTTCTGGAAGAATTGGAGCAGATACATAACTTACACGACTACATTTGCGAGCATTGATTCAAATAATCAAGAAGAATCACAAAACAATACAATAATCTAAACTCAGTTCTGCCCAATATTAGTTTTGCTATAAGCTTATTGGTGCAGTCTTCCATAACAGTCCCAGTTTCTCATGTGCCCTCTTTGGAATATTAATTGCCCAGTACTTGTCCTATGAACTTGATTAAAAGTCGAAATCACCATGCCACAGCAGATAAAGAAATCTAGATGATCTTGGAAAACTGCAGGACTGATTAAGTAGGATTTCTGTGGATGTCTTTCAGTACATCTACGTGTAATGATCAGGCAGCTTGATTCCCAGACTCTTTTGAAATTTAGCGTAACCAAAAGACACGGTGTTCACTTTGCTATCATTTAAATTTAATGCCTGCAGTAGGAAAAACCATCAAAAATTTACTCCTGTTAGATAAATTAATCAAAATATGGCCTGAAATTTTCTACTGTCCATTGACAACCATAAAAGCACTGCTGCAAAACTCACCTGCACTAAGGACTTCTCAATCGTCATGAACATCTCCACATTTCGGTCCATCCTCGACGGATTCTGGAAGTCAAACCTGCGCCTACCAGGAGTTTAGACTGGAGTTACACACGAAACGGCAACATAGCCAATATCCAACTGAGCACTGTAACTTAACAGCCACTAGCCCAGACGCCTAAACTCAGCTAGAAAGAAAGTCTTACCATCCTTGGTCACTTTTGAACTTGTAGGCTGCAGCCAGGATGTGGCAGAGAGCCCCTCCTGACTTAAAGTCCAAGAAGCATTTCATCTGCAGGGATACAACTCAACACATTCAGAATAACAGCAGTTTAAATTAGGTATCTATTTTTGAATGTAACAGATATACAGATGTTTAAAACACGTACCGGCAGCTTGGTGAGCGGAGGGTTACTGACATGTCGACCGAACACCTCCTCCTGGAACTGGAGCAGCTGGACCACCAGGCTGGACAGAGATTTGTTGGTGGGGGGCTCGGCCTGGATGTACTGTGCGCAAACACATGAAAATAAACTCAACTGTGCTGCTGGATGCCTTTATCGGATATCTCAAAGGAAGGAAATTTCAGTGAAAACTGCGACACGGATTGGTAAATGGGGAGGGGATGGAGTCACAAATATCGCTAACCTTTCATTTTTATCACTGTTTACTAAAAGTGTTTTTTTTATTCGATTATTGTGTTTAAACACCAGCGCAGCGCTCAGTGTTATTCAACACCGGACATTGCTTCAGTCAGCGCGGCGCGCCACAGAGCCAACATCTGGATCCGAGCTGCCTCACCGTTAGCCCATTAGCTTACTAGCTAGCTAGCGGGCTGGCCGGCTAAAGTCACCCTTCAACAAAAATCCATCCTCTGAGGTCAGACTGTGTGCTTGTTTTAGATCGGTTTAACTACAACAGTGCTCAGAGAAGCTGCCGTTAGTGGCTGCATCTGATGCAGCTGTTGGCTCAGCATCCTTTTGTATCCCGGCTCGAGTGAATCAAACAGCTGGACGCTCAGCAGCACCCTCCCTCCTCTCTTTGTCACTGCCTCTGCCCAATAGGTAAGTGGCCATATTTCAACGTGAAAAATGGAAGGTGTCTCTGTAGGATAGCAAAACATGCGGTCGGTACCTTTTTGTAATTCTTTCCCAGCCAGACGCGGACATTATCAAACTGAGAAACGGTATCAGACGCTTCGAAATATTTTACATTCGGGCCGCCGTCTTTCTTCCGCACCGCCATCTTTGCCTGCAGACAACTAGTCGAAGTTGCCTGCCGCCCAGCGACCACAGCGCGAAACTGCAGCTCCCGGACAGCACAGAGACTGTAGTGACAACCAAAGTACAACAGGGGGCGCAGCGGTGTAGATAATGTTTTTTGTCCTTCAACAATACTATTATAAAAATGTTTATGCTACCCTCTCAGAACACACAGACAGATAGATTTATTAGTGCTTTAATATTGCAGTTTGGTGATCTGGAGCTGATCTGGTAACTAACTGCTGTTTTATTTGTACAAAAAAAATGAGTAATTTAGTAAAATTGAGAATAAAGTAGACTAAAACTGACAGTGAGATCTCAAGCTTGTTAACTTCCCTACTTTCTGTGTTTAAAAATTAAAGCACTCATTTTTACCCTATTCTTGATTTTATCATACTTTTGTCAAACAGTCAGAAATTAAATTGAGACCAATTAATAAGGTGACTTTAAAAAAAAATCATGTCCGGTAATGGATCATTTCACAATTCGGCTGTCAGTGTTTGAAGGGAGTCTTACATAAGAGAGTCAGGTGGATCCTTAGGTCATCAAAAGCAAACTTCAGCAGATCTTTAAGTTATACTGAAGCCAGTCTATGTTTTTTTTTGTGTGTGAGTAAAAGCTCAACAAATGTGGAACACACTAATGAACAAATCCCCAGGCGTGTGTAAAATGTACAGCAGCTGGCAGAGTATTAATAAAAATATTATTTAATAACCAGTATTAATAGTTAGTTTGATGCCTGTGCCTGTTTGTAAAATTCACCTTATGCATCCACTCTAGAAGGGATGAGGAGGCTCATTATGCCAGTGCCCTGAATGGGCTACAGGGTGAGTCTAAAATAAAGCACTTACCTGTAAATGTGTGTGGGGAAAAAATGAAATGGCAGTGATTGGCCTCCTTAGCAGTTAAATGAGCCCCTGCAACAGGATGTCAGTAAGAGTGCTCACGAGACACTCAAGAAAGAAGGCAGGCAAGTGGTATTTTTTTTAATCTTTTATTGAACTCTGAAAAATAAAAATGGAAAATGACAATTTCTGATCCAATGCAACAAAAAGTGAGTAAATCCTGCTATTTGATGGTAATTCACATGAATCAGATATGTGTTTTATGCACTAAGTCAATGATTTTAACTTAAATCATGAAAGCACTTACATGTTTCCAGCAGGTGTCCGGTCTCTATTTAACCTCTAGTTTTCAGTGTCATCAGAATCAGAATACTTTAATAGTCCCTAAAGAAATGATGTATATCATGTGTTATGTGATTGTGGACAAATTAAATCAATTCCCCTCCTCAGCCTGGCGATAACTACAGGAAATGCGTTTGGAGGTGTTATCTTAACTTGGGGGTTAGGATCGCTCAATGGATTTTCAATTATCTATAAAAATAAAATGATTTTAACTTTGTCTGTTTGTTGTCCTTTTTTTCATCTTTGTGTGTGTTTAGTAGGACTTTAAGTTTTTTCTTCCAATCCTCCAAAAACTACTCAAATGAACAATCTTATATAAACTCACTGTGTGGTAAAACCGAGCAGTATTTTGTATGTACCGCATGAGGAGTCTGAACTGTGCAGTGCTTCATTTAAAAAGGTCATGTGGGGAAAAGGTGGTGAGCATTATCAGAATTTGAAAGTTCAAATTAGATTCCAGATTTGGTTCAGCTAAGTGCCAGAGTAGATATTTTTTTCTGCTATTCCCTATTATGTTGAACACTTGGATATTTTCCTCTGGTCACCTTTTATGTCTTCTTATAAAGTACTTGTTTTAAATCAAAAATACACATGTAAATATGTGTTCAGTTAAATTGCTGCAGTAAAAGAACTAAAAATTGCACACATGTCACAAGTTTAATGTTGTATGGATACAAGACTTTTAATCACACAGCATATTCAGTACGTATATTTATATATATATATATATATATATATTTATATATATATATATATATATATATATATATATATATATATATATATATATATAGAGAGAGAGAGAGAGAGAGAGAGAGAGAGAGAGATAGATAGATACATATTAGGGGTGCAACGATACACAAAATTCACGGTTTGGTTTGGTTCGGTTCGATACTTTGGTGTCACGGTTTGATATTTTTTCAATACAAAAAAATGTTCATGCCTTTTTAATTTGTCATTTATTAAAATTATAAATATAGATTTCAACTCAAAAGTACAGTTTTTAAATTTAATGTTGCTGAAACAACAAACTAATAATAATAAAAATAAATCTATCTGATCGAGAAATCACTCATCTTTGGAAAAGAGAGTTTATTACACAGAAATGGCTCTTTCCAAAATAAAAGCTATACTATATGCTTCTCAGCAGCATATTAAACATATCAGGTCCCCATAAGGAGAATCATGTGCTAACGGCTGTCTAAATGACTCGGGTAAAGTTTGTAGCATGCGTGCTTGTTGTTTTTGTCTGCTTCCATTTGTCTTTGCACTAGGATGATGTCGGAGTAAATGTGCAGTCATATTCGTTGTGTTCACACTAGTGCTGTCAGCGTTAATCTCGTAAAAATGACGTTAATGCCATAACGCGGCAAATCACCGTTAACAAGTTACCGCGGATCGCCCCGTGCGTGGGGCTGGACGGGGTCAACACGTTAACAAGCTAACTGCGCTAACGCACTAGTTCCCATCAATAGCGTTGCGTGGCACATCCGACATACTGTTTTACTTTTGTCCATGATGCGCTTACCTTCAGGGTCATATGTCACATGAAAACCAAGATAGTTCCAAACGCCAGATCTGAATGAGGGTGGGGGAGGTTCAATTTGGGGTAGCGTTGAGGTAGTTGCCATGTTGCAACGAGCTTAGCTTCTGTCTTGCTAGCTTGTGCTGTGCTCAGTGGATCTGCACTTGACAGTGCAGCCTAGGCGGAGTAGTCGGACGCAGATCCACTGAGCGCTCAACACAGACAGCATCGTCAGAAGAAAAGTTGATAAAATAAATAAAAAATTTTGTATTGTTCGATACATATGCGTACTGAACCAAAAGCACTGTATAGAACGGTTCAATATTGATACGAGTATCGTTGCACCCCTAATATATATATATATATATATATATATATATATATATATATATATATATATATATATATGTATTATATATATGTATGTATACAAAAGTCTTTTATGTGGGAGCAAATTCAGCAGCCATTAAAGTTCAGAAATAACTGAGCAAAATATAGATATGTCAGACTGTTTTCATGTTCCTGACCTTTAAACTGGTCCTCGTTTAGTTAGAGGCTGAATTAACCTTCATTAACAAAGAATAGGTGTGTGTGTGTGTGCATGTGTGTGAATGTTGCCTGACCCAGACTAATTTGTGAAAGTCCACAGACACCACTGGGCAGAGTAGCGCTCCTTGAACTAGTATTCCTCAGACTCTTGGTGTGTTTGTATTTGCTCAGGAGCGTGTGTGTGCATATCTTTGTAATGGTGCGTGTTTGTGTGTGTGAGCGTTGTACACAGGGCTGCCTGTGCTGAGGGAGAGCGAGTGAAGCCTATTGATTATTTTAATCCTCCTATTTGTGAGTCTGTGATCCTCTCGGCTCAGCCTTCCACGGGGGGATTGCTAATGGGGCTGAACGCTTCCCTCCTCAGCCCTCTCCGCTCCCTGTCCAATTAACTTAACGCTGGAATCTGCAAGGAGGGAGTGCTGGGACTCAGAGGGAGGGAGACACTGCCGAGATACATGCCCAACAACCCCCCGTGCAGCATTCCCCTTACCTACTGTCCACATTCAGCAAGAACCTCCTCGTTCTGAATAGTATTAGCTCTCACCTTTAATTAAAGATCCATCTCCTTGTTTTTATTCCAGGGAGGTGAGACTCTTTCATGTTTCAATGTTTCACTTTCAGTGGGTGGCTTCGGGAAGGGCCAGAAGCAGCAGCAGGTGAAGAAACAAGTCTGATAATGGGAAAGCTCTCTTCAAACAGGTTGCTGTAGCAGCAATTAAGACAAATCTTTGACATTTCAATAACTACTTGCAACACTAGTACGTTCAGCTCACTCATGAAGAATTTTAGGCATCAAGCTTTTTAATCATAAACCTGAAACAAAGGTATTCACCAGGCATTGTTTTATGCAATTCAATTTTATATGCAGGCTCCTCTGTCTACACTGGATGTTTGTAGGCAGTGCAAAAGCAACCATGTACAAACCACAGCGCATTTTTCTTATTTATATTATTTTTGATCAATAGTTGAATTTTGTGCTTAGTACAAAAAATGTTAGCATGCTAACATGGATGGAAAAACCTTCAAAACATCAACATGTTAGCATTCTAAGCCTGTTTGGATGTTAAAGTTAGCATTCAGGTCAAAGCAACACTTTAAAAAAAATCAGAATATTGTAAAAAGAAACATGTCTACATAAAGAAATACTGCTTGTTAAAGATATGGCAATTTTTTTTTTTAACAGAACAAAATAGATCAGAATATCAAATATGTGCCCATTTGTCAACATTGTGTGGCTATGGATGCCTGTGGCTGACATGCTCCTGCTTAACCAACTCACTAAATTTGGAATACCTTATTTTTGTGTATGTTTTGTTTTGGGGATTTACTGCCACTAAAATCCTACAAAGAGAAACGCACAGCTAAAAATGTCCACAAATACATGTAGTTTACAGTAAAATCAATGTTTTTGCACACATACAACGTATTGCAATTCCACCTTTACAGTGCTTATTATCCTGACCAATTTGCACATTGCCAGAAATGTAAACTCAGTTAAATTTAATTTTCCACATTTGCATGATAATTTACAAAGCTCATAAACCCATAATTTATTCACAATAGAACACAGAGAACTTATTAGATGCAGTTTAGAATTGTCTTGCTGAAATATTATAGGCCTTCCCATCCTGGTGGGAGCACATGTTGTTCTAAAACCTATAAATACATTTCAGCATTTTTGGTGCCATTCCAGTTGTGCCAGCTGCCAATTCAATTCAAACTGTGTTCACAGAAAATGATTTCTGGAACTGTTCCTCAGCTCGTGCAGTGATTTCTATGCCTGTTTTTAATGCAGTGCTGCCACAGGGCCAGTGATTTCACAGAGATTGCACACAGAGATTTCTCCAGATTCTCTGAATTTTTTGACATTATGCAATGTAGATGATATTGAAGAGATATTCAGTCTTCAAATTTTTATATTTAGGACCATTGTCCTAAAATTGTTCAGCAGTTTGTAGATACCGTTTTTGGTTTTTGTTCCAGATTGATGAACATTTGCCTATTTTTACTTCTGAGAAACTGTGCCACTATAAAATGTTCTTTTTATACCCAATCATGTAACAGATGAACTAATAAGTTTTATTACTCCAATCTAACTTTTTTTAATTACCACCTACTTTTCCAGCCTTTTGCTAATATGAGCTAATATTTTTCACAGGGCACATTTGCTAAACAGAGAAAGTTAAATAGTGCTCATAGGTATAGTTAGTTTTACAGGTGATTTTAAAAAGTTGCAAAGCTGTATTTTAAACACAGGTGTAGACAGATTATTATTATTGATGCAAATACCAGTAAGCATTAGGAAACCAGTTTGCTTGTTTTAAAGATTCTCCTCTCTCTATTTTGTGCCTTGAGAAAGGAGCGTGCCTATTTTTTTGGAGTTAGGGTTGTATATTTTTAAATATACAATAAATATATATATATATTTGCTGTTCTTCTTTTTCATATTTATATACAAAAAGTGCAAGACAGAAAGCCTCTGCATATAATGCAGTCAAGCAGGGACACACACACATTGTTGTTCAGCATTTTGAGAGAGTTGTGCATCTCAAGGCAACTGTTGCAATACTATGTGAGCAAATAACTGAACCTGAAAAATGTGTTAGACCTCAGTGCTGCAAAAAAAAAAAAAAGGAAAAAAATCATTTTTTTAACATATAAAAAACACCCTGAAAACTTCAAAGACACTTTATCATAACAGGTCTGCAACAGCTTCTTTGTTTTCCTGTGGAAAGAATAAAAGCAATAAAGCAAGCACTGGTTCCGCCTGACAGTAAAATCATCCTGAATCTTTTTTTTTTAATTGTAGTTCATGGTCTCAGCTCGCAAAGAACAGTAAGAGCAATGGATCTTTACTGCTCGGGAACAGAGGTAGCAGCGCCAGAAAACACACACAGTAGGATGCATCGTGGCACAGAGGTTAAATGAAGCTATGGGGGATGTCTGTGTACAATATACGACATTAAGATGTTTTGTTTTTTTTTTCAATTTCACCACAAGACTAAAAAGAGTAAGAATAATCCACATCCAAATATCTGGGTATGGTCATACTACCTCAATAATAACGTCTCCTTCACACGTTTTAAAATGAAGCCCTCTACTTGCACGGCACTAAACTCTAACAAATGTGTTAAAAAGAGTTTTACGTTCAAGGTATATTATTAAAAAATGTTAAAAAATTAAACGTGAAAATTCGGATCCATTGAAATATTACAATTTTTGTGGATGCAGAGTTTCAATTACACCGTGTCATGCTTCTGTCATTGATTCCCACCATACAGAATTCATCTTGGTCTTAGTTTTGTGGCCTTTTATTTACAAGGGTCAGTAACATCCAGTTACACACAAAGATTCGTAGTCACTATTTGCAACATAAACGTGTGCATTTCATTAAGTGAGTATGCACTAACATTGTAAAGACAATCCCTCTTATAAGTAGTGTGTCTGATTTCTATTTGCATGACGTGGACCATCTTCTTCACTTAGCTTAACAAGGGAAAACCATCTCATGCATAAAAAATAAAAATAAATTGATAGTATAAGGCACAGAGAACCTATAGGTATGGCACATGGCAGTAACATCAATAGATTTTTCACATGGATACATTCACATTAAAATTAAAAAGAAAAAAGCTTCACATTTTGGGAACTAGACTGGGAAACTGTTTTTCTTGCAATCACACATTTACAACCGTTTCACTCTTGTGATTGGCCTGCTGTGAGGAGGTAGGGAGGCTCTCTCTTTTTTTAAATCCATTGCACAATTTCAGCAGAGCATTGGCTCAGGCAGGCCATGAAGTCAAGCTCAGCTGCAGTCCTGACACATCAGCTGATCTCGGTGCCGGTCAGCATCAACTGATAGTGTTGTATAAGCTGCTTTAGCTTGCTCATCTGCAAGCCGCTTTGCCACCCACCTCTCATCCCGTCATGCATCAGTGTCCTATCTGTTGTTACTGATGCCTGCTCTGTTCTGCATGAGGGTCTTCCTGCTGCTCTCCCTGCTTTACGCTTTCCACATATGTGAGTTGAAGGGTGGAGAGACTGATTTCTCGGCAGAGCCATGCCACGAAAAAAAACATTTCTGCAGATAGAAAAAACACAATCTATCGAATTTAGTGGCCATGACTGAAGAAGTGGGTAGAACATTATGGAAGCCTTCATGTGGGCAGATAGCATGTCAAACTAACTACTTCAGCTATTCAACTGCATCCCATGATCTTCATATTGAAAAATCACCATATTTCCCAAACTATCACTATTTAAAGAGGAAAGATTTGTGTGTCGCCCAACAGGTGAGGCTGTAGAAGAAGCCTCAGCTCATTAGCAGGATATGATGAGGCGGTGTCAGGATAAATCTCGAAGCTAAATCTCAGTATTGACATATTGGGTTTGTTAAAGGTCTGTTATCAACATCTCAAAACCCCTCCTCCTCCCTCTTGCAGGAGTCAGAGACTGTGCAAGTCATACCATTAGTAACATGATGCTTTTACACCTCAGCACAAAATAAAGGGCAAGCACAGGCGTGTATGCGGCATCAACACAGACATACAACACACCGGATTATGACCATGAAGTTGGCTCTATTATAAGCTCTGATCAATATATTCATGACTTTTCCTCTTTGACGTCTACGGCCGTATTGAAAATCCATCTCACGGTAAAGGCGAAAGGCCGCAACCGAATACGCACACTTCAATTGACAGTCTACATTCAGATATCATTCCAGTCGATTTCAGAGCGGTGGCCGGCACGATCATCCTCTCTCAGAACGACAAGTAAATTTCACTTAACGCGTGGACACTCGCGTGTGTACAGGCAAACGTGTGCATATGAAAAAGATGTATTTAAATTGTGTTTTAGCCATGCTTACACATACTGTACATGGCACATAATAGTGATCACACAAGTGTATTATATTGAGTAAATGTTATCTGGTAATATGTACAATATTATACTCATTTTTACACAAATTCTCTTCAAGCTCTATCTATTAGCTGTGGTCATATTATTACAATGTTTCATTTACTGAAGGGCAGTTAAATGACAAATTACATTATGGCAGTGTTAGATGAAGAAAGGAGATGAAACTTTTTGCTTGATTACAGAGGGGGAGTATAGGAATGTGAGGACATTGTCAGTCAGGGTAGATGAGGAAGCCGGAGAAAGTGCTGTATTTGTTGGTGTTTCCTCCGTGAACTTTGCCCCCGTCCAGCTGCACGCACACTTCATCCCCCACGTCCAGGTGCAGGATAACACTGTTGGAGGCATAGTCGTAGTTCTGATCTGCGTCTTGAGCGATTGCACTGGCCCTCACCTGCGAAAAAGCACAAGTAAGGAATTGATAGGCGGCCAAGATTGAAAAAAGGCCATTAAAGAAGGAAATGCCACGTGGAAAGCAGACGTTTGATGTCACGAGTGTGTTTTGCAGACATGTTGTTGTCTGCGGTGAGGCTGAATCATGTTTTCGTAGGCGACAATGGTCTGCACGCACTCTCAACAAGGCAGGAAACAGCAACTCTTCTTTCATGCTGACACAACCTGCTTTGTTCAGAGAAATTAAAGATCAGTGTTAGCTAAAATGTAACTATGCTGCACATCCATTACCTGAACATTTGTGTAAATAAAAAAATTCCTGTTAAAAATATTTTCTGTTTTTCTAACAGCTTTTATGTATATAATCATAAACCTACTTATGGACACCAAATGTGATTTTCAATGGCTATTTTTTAATATTTCATCTTCAGTATCCAGTCTCACCTACAAGTTTCTACAAATCTCTCTTTTTAATTGGAGGTCTCCTCTTATAGCCTTCAAACACTAATTATCGCCTGCAGAGGAGACATGTTCACCACTGCCATCTAAATGTTAATTAACTAGTCAGCATGACAGAACTATGGATTTCACACTAGTCAAAAATGTGTTATACAGTCCAGTTATCTAATCCAACATGTTAAGAACGCATTTACTTTTATTTATATTTAAATTCGTTGTTGATAATAACTGAAATTCCTCTATTTTTTTACATTTTCCCTTTAACACTTTTATCTTTTTCACCACATTATCTCACCTACAACCCGTTTGTTCACTACTGCTGTTTTATTTCCTGTTTCACTCTGTGATCGTGGTGTAATGTAATCAGTGCTGATGCCTTCCTGTCCACTGGGTAGATAAATGAGATGTGCAGTGATCTTTGGCCTCACACTCCCGTCTCAGACCACCAGCTTTTTTAGTCACCATCAATTTTTTATTTTTTTTCCAGAGGATTGTTGCTGTCACACCTGATCCACCTGTTGCTGAGGACAGTTTGATGGTAGATTAGCAGAAAGGTGTCAAGGAACACATCAGTTCATTTTTTCACACAAACACAGAAAACACAATGAAGGTTCACACATTCTGATCACTGCTATATGTGTTTGCTATTGCTCATCCATGTCAGGGTCATTAACGGCAAACAGCTTTCAGTTTTATTTACCCTTTTTTTTGTCTTTGCTTGTCATGCATTGACGGTTTGTGTCAGAGGACAGTGCTGCTCTCATCACAAGAAAGGGATCGTAGACAAACTGTGAATACCACATTGGCTTATTGTGACCTTTCAAGTGGACGTGGTGAACTTGTCTATTTACACATCCACTACCCACTAAAACTATTATTTGCTAAAAGCTCAACTCATCAATCCCTAATGCTGCTTGGTACTGCTAAAAAAAAAAAAGCAAACAAAAGAAATAACCCAGAGTCATCAGTGATGACAGTGTTGAGAGTTTACCAAAATATGTATTGCATGAGGCTTAAAGGTGCATGACAGGAGCCGTAACTTTAAATTTTTGTCCCATCTCTCTTACCCCTTATCTTTACCTTAGCCCTAATGCAATAGATAGCTTCTTGTCTCTGAGCCCGGTTCTGCTGAAGGTTTCTTCCTGTTGGGAGTTTTTCCTTCCCACTGTCACCAAGTGCTTGCTCATAGGGGGTGGCTTCATTGTTTGGGTTTTCACTCTATTATTTTAGGGTGTTTACCTTACTTGATTTGGCACTACAAAAATAAAATATAATTGAATTGAATGCACTAAAAGTAATTATCACTTGGCTTTAAGACACTAACTCAAGGAAACACAATAAAACCATAGTTTCAAGACAAGCAAGATGATGAAAATGTCCGATGTTTTGATGAAAACATTCAAAAGAAGAATGTCGTCCCTGTTTGGCGTCAGATATGAATAAAAGGCATAGCCAAGGACATTTGAGCGTCAGCACACTGCAGCCTCAGAATCACTAAACAATCTTATCAACACTCCTGTAAGACAAAACTCTGCCACCCACTAACTGCTGGTATACAGAGCTAACACATTATCCGGTGTGAAGGCTGCAAACCATGGAGCCTTGCACAATTTAAAAAAGTAAATCTGCTCAGATGAGGTATTATTTACTCTTCTATCAACATCTGGACAGCTTTGTGATTGGAGAAGGAAATGCAATCCACATGATGCTCTGTCTGTAATGATATGACCAGTCATTTAGGAAGAAGTCATTACATCTAACGATACATATTTACATGCATACTAATATGCAACCACTTAGCACTGCCCTTATATTACACGATGGCAATGATCCCATACATGTTGCAGAAGGGAGCACAATTACCAGACTTAATGTTGTGTACCTAATTCTCGAAGACCAATCCAGTATCCCAGGATTTAGTTGAGCAGCTTTTCTGGTGACAAAGGAGCGTCTTTATTTATGATGTTGTTAAATGTGCCTGTTATTTCATCCGCTCTCGGTAAAATCTGAGTTGTTTTCGCACTCGGTAAGCAAATCTCCTTATAATAAATTGCACTATCACTGGCTGGGTAACAAACTATTCAAGCAGGCAATCCATTTAATAGTGGAAAATAAAGTGCACATGTGCATACATATTAATGAATGCAAATAGGACGCCCTAACTCTATCCTTGTCTCCTCCTGTGAGTCTGACTAAGGATATGGTCCATCATCTCCGCCAGTCATCAAACTTCACTGATCTCTTGTGATCACAAAGACAAATCAAATCAGACTAAACTTCCCCCTTTCTCCTCCTCCATCCAACATTTTTATTTTGCCCCTTTCATCAATTTTATCAAATACATTTCTCTCTGTGGGGTTTTCTTTCACATCAAGAAGGTGAACATTTTTACTCCCCTCCTTAGGACAGAAATGAATCAATATCTTTCCTTTGTTTTAATTCAACTCACATCACTCCATTAATTGTTGTCTCTCCCTCCACACCTCACGCCCCTTCCATCATCCCTCTCTCATTTGCCACCCCATTCCTTTCTCTTCATTCTGGACCCATCTATCCATCTTTTTGTGTCCGCATACTGGAATAAGATGCAGGTCACGCACACGCTTTCTCTCCCCTGCCATGGCAGTGTTGGCGGGGGCAGCATCTAAGTGTGTCCCTGTCCGGTCTAAATCGGATTGATTAACGACGTGCTGCTGTGGCAGGTCTCCTGAGAACCCCTACCCAGCATCCCCAACCCCACTTATATCCTTCCCCCACAACCTCTTACAACATCCCCTACCCCTCTTTACCTCGGGGCAGGCTGTACATAGCTGCTTGCTAGTAATTGGTAGGCAGACAGCTATGGCAGCTCCTCGCCTAATAGGTCCAACTCCTCAATAACTCCGTACAATCACACTAAATGGGGGCACAGGATAGGCTAGAGTGGTCAAACGGGCCCACCAAATACTAGCAGTAGGTCAGGATACGATATGGCACATTCACAAGCCACCCTGCCCTCTCTGTGCATCTTCATTACCTCACATCTCCTCCTTTTTTGTTTTGTGAATCTCAGGTGAACAGCTAAGGAAAGAACAAGAACAATGGAAGACATTTTGTTACTTTACAGTGCTAGGCTGCTTTGCTCTGAAGGGACTGAATGTCTCCCCTGAGGAGAACAAGCAGGTTTAGGAGAAATATTATAGTAGAGGGATTGTTACATCTTGTACATCCAACATCTGTCTACATGGTTGAACAGCAAGATTCCCCTGACAGTATACTGTCAGCTGAGGTAGAGGCTGGCCGGCTGCTGTGGGGATTGCTGTATAGTACACCAGTGAGCAGAAAACATTATGACCACTCAAAAATGGAGGGAATAAGGATTGTCTCATAAAAACTGTGCATGTGAAGGTCAGTTTTCTTCAGTTTTTCACCACTGGATCAATGAGTAAAGACTGAAGCACCTTTACCTTGTTATGGCCAGAGGGCTGATCGGAGAAAATGTAAATGTACCTACATGTTCAATGGAGGAGCAGGGGATGTGCTGGAAAAGGTGCGGCCTGCTCCTGAAGTCTAGACCCTGTAGGAGCGTCTAGCCCTCTGAACTGTTTTTAGGGTAGTGACAGACCAATAGCACATTAAACAGGAGTGGGGAAACTGTTTTGCTGCGTAAAATTACAGCTAAAGTGAGTTTACCTCTACATGTACATTGACAATATTATCGTAAGCAAACCTAAACCATGCTTGAAATAAAATAATGTTTACCAGAATCAGCATTTAAGGGTCACAACAAAAGTTGCAGCAGTGATATTCACACCACCTCATTGAATGGCCTTTTAAATGAACACCAGCTAATTATATTTGCCAGCCAAAAGGACACACTGTTATTTATGGCTTTTTATGGTTGACTTCTTTATGAGGCACGTAGGTTTACTTAGCCTCTACTCAGACAGTGGAGATGCTGACATTTAATGTGCTATGTTTATGATTAATTCATGGCTCCCTTTCCCCTCCTATATACAGTAAACTAGTGGACAAGACGCATCTTTGTACATTTTATCTACATATTTACAAGAGTGTGACCTTTTAAATATTATCAATATTAATACGATTGACAGTAGAAGTAATTCATGGATGAACATAAGCTGCTTCACGAATGATATGTTACATTCATAACAACAAACGAACAAATATATCTGCATGTAAGTTGAACTCTGACATCACATGATGAAACGTGTGACCTATTTTACTCTGTGACTTGTAAAACCTGAACCATGAGATAATTGCAAAAAAAATTTTTTTTAAAAAAACTGGAGTTTATTGAATGTTTATTCTTCCACATTAAAAAATAATAAATTTCTCACTCTCCAAATATAAGTTTTAATTTTTAATTTTAGAATTTCTACTTAATTTAAACAAAAAATATATTTATTTTTGTGTCAGGAACAAAATCTTTCAGGCACTAAAGTTGCATCTGTCCCCAACAGGGAAAACAAAAGATAAAGTTTTGTAATGCCTGTAAAACACCAACTTATTAGACTTATTGGAGACATGAATGGGGTTCAGTAAAATACCCCAAAGACACTTTTAGAAGAAAAATGGTGAGGAAACGTCGACAAATACAACAGCTCACCAATTAAAGAAAAGCATTTCTTAATGTTTTTTTTCTTGTGTTGTATCATTAAAACATTCAGACAATTCAGAGAAATCTCTGTATGCAAAGAACAAGGTCAAGCATTAGAAATGCAGGATTATGTAGTGAAAAACTGGGTCTGTGCCATATCATGACATCCACAATAATTTACATAATTTAAAAGAAGTGTGATTTCTCCATATTAATGATATAGCAATGCAATGCATTTATGTTCCCTAGGACAATCAGTGAACATAAACCCAAACATGTCTGACAGCAAGAGTCGTGTGTCAGCATCCAGTGATGATTAAATACCTAAAAACAGAGTTAGTAGGAGCTGATCATGTTTTACCCAAAAGTAAACAAATGACTTCATCAAGGATTGTTGGAGTATTTGCTAGTTGTGCTCCATATTATAGGAAAAGCAGGCTGGAAAGTAGCAATGTGGTTACGTGGTTGTAAAGAAGAGCTATGAGCAGCTGGTTAAAATGCTCAACATAAGATACAACATCCCAGTGGGAAATAAATTGTTCAATTTCAATTTATGTGACGATATCGTGCATCTCTTGAAAAGTTTCAAGCTTAAATTACTTTAGTTGGTGTTTTTTACTTCTGTTCTACCTAGGCTACCTTTGTGTGTCACTACTATTTCACTAATGCCGTGTCATCACTGACTGTAAATCATTGGAAAAGAAAAGTAGGAATAAATCAAATTGATGTAAATTTAAAAACTGAACATTCAAAATGTGAAATTCTAAACAGGAGAAGGATCACCCAGCTCGTTATAGATTAAAAACCAGCATCAGTGATGGTATTGGGGTGCATTAATCCACACGGAACAGGTAATTTGTGCATCTTTCAAACAACTTATGCTGCAGATGATGTTTTTCCTGGCTTTTTTAATCATGCAATGCCAAACCACATGCATGTATTCCCAATATAACAACTAAGTATGAAGAAAACACTTCATCTAACCCACTGGTCTCCATACAGTCCATAGCCACATGCTTATATTGCCCTGTCCAAGCTTTGTAGATATGTGCTGCATTAATTGAATTGTTATTTTCCCTCCTCATTATCTGAATATTGAATTTTTATTCCACCACTCAAAGGGCTTTATTTTTCCCCCATCGGGCCATACTAAGATCGTATTGTGTTGTGACACTGAAACCGGCACAGATGAGTCTGCAGGTTCAGCTGTCAGTAACAATCACAGTGAAACCTTGTTTTCCTAAAGTGGGCAGGAGGCACTGGGGCTTTGGGAGTGAAAACAAGAAGCAAAGGCAGATCAGGATTATTGTCAACAGCGGCGGAGATTGATAGCGACAAGGGAGTGAATTTCTGTCTGTTGGCCCAACGCTGTTCTGACGTGATCTGCTGCTGTTGGGAAGAAGGAAGACCCAAGGGACAATAGAGAAGATTACACTGCCTACACTTTTCATTGGGGCAACATTAAATGTGGAAAGAGAGCCAGAGAGCGGTGGTAGGAGGAGAGAGAGTGAGGAAACTGAAAGCATGGAAATAATTCACAGACAGTCCTAAATGCTCAATAAAATCTACATTTTCAGCTGTGTGCCACTCATTCATGTGACATTTTTTTAAGGGCTGACACATGTATTTCACATTTATTTAGCCATAACGCATTCACCATTTTTATAGAGGCGTTCATAAAATGTCTGAGATAATTGATGTAAGGAGGGCATGGGGCAAGGAGAAGAGAAGTATGCGTAATGAAAAGGTGGGTGTGAGAGCAGAAATTTGGATTAGGTCGCACAGACGAGTAAGCAGCTGCGTGCACTTTAGTAGTCCGAGCACAGGATGCGAGTAAAGGAAGCCAAAGTTGAGAGAGGCCTTGAGTGATGGAGAGGGAGGATGTTGGATAACAAACTGATCAAGCATGCCTGTTTTAGAGGTGAAGGGGGGCTATAAATGAGGTTTGGGAGGTGCGCTGTCCATGTAGTGTGTTATTTTTTCTCGGTTTTGTTTTGTTTCGCAGTGGTGCCTTGATCCTTTGGTAATAAAACTGACAGGATTCATTCACTGTGATGTACAGACCTCTCAGAGCGGAGCGAGCGATTGAGACGGGGTCTCTTAAACTTACCTGAGGGACCTCTAAAGGTGAACAGGGAGAGAGAAGAAGGGCAATTGAATTGGCCTTTTTTTTCATAAAAGCGTCTGTTTTCTCTCAACCTCCACCCATGTGTACCAGCCTGAGGTTTCTTGTTTCTATTATGCAGGTCGACGCATAACCCCTCTCCTGCACTGCAGACTCAGACACTAATTGGCATACAAAATGCTAATATTTCGCCATGACACTCAGGACCCAAGGTGTCAAGATGTTGATTAGAAAGTCTCTAATTGGCTCTAGACTGAAACCTTTGACAGTAGAGGGGATAGCTTAATTGGATATAAATGTGTTCTCTTGATGGTCTACCTGAAGCACATCAGCTCCCTCAGCTCTGGCATTATTTAATGCCAGAGCTGAGGGAGCTGATGTTTTTTCTGTTTTTAAAACCAGTGTTTACTATCTTGCATTAACTGGAAAAAACTCTCTTATACTTAGAAATAGAAAACAACTAAACACTAATTCACCATGCAAACCCTGGATCACAGATTAGCCCATTCTGATAATTCTGCTCTAACCTCTAAAAATGATAATAACCCAGCGACATTTCAGAATTGTTCCTGTTAGTTATGAAAGCAGAACCACTGTAGCACACTGCTGCTTATGAAAGAGACAAAATACAGTTTCCTTGATGAGGAGGAATAATGATATAATGGGAGGCAAAAGGAAAGCACAACAAAGGCACGGCCAAACACAGTAACAACCAGCCAAGTCCTTTTAGTCTTTGGAATATAATGGCCTCGGCCATTACAACAAGAAACATATAGTTAAATAATGGCCGTGCACACGGACAAGTGCATAAATACATAGAAGACAAGACAAGAAGAAGAGAAAAAAAAGCAAGAAAAGCTGCAGGGTATATAGGACAAATTCTTTAAGTTTGCTCTACAAGAAATCTGTCTGAAAAGATGGACTTTCATCCTTTATCGAAAAATGTTCCCCATTAAAATGTCGGGCCGTTGTGACACTAATGTAATTCAAAACACAGGAGAAAATGTTTATTAATGATTCTATCAAGACATGCACAACTGTTGGAGGAGGAAGAAAACAGCATGCCAGTGTGCCAAAATAAAATAAAATTAAAAGTGCTTAATGAAGTCCTACATGAGCCTCATATTGACACCTTGTCTGGCTCACTGTAATTAGCAGCTTCCTCTTCTCACAGCAGCCGCATCACACCTACCTACTGGAGGCGAGTTCATCTTTCTCCTAATTGAGTCCAAGTTTGTCATAATCATGACTTTTAATTGTATTATTTAATTAACAAGTTAGCTCACAGACCTCATTATAGACACACTTTAGCTGGGTGTTTCAAGAAGATTTAAAAAAATAATAATTAAAAAAAGTATTGGGGGCATGCAATGTTTATGAGAATTAAACTGAAAAGCATTTGCAAAAATATCTTTGGTGCTTTACGCTTAAGGAAAAACCTCGCTTTTATTATTTTTTTTAAATCAAGACCTTTCTTTAAAAGCTTGAAACTGAAATGAAACTTTAATCTTTTAATCCAAAGGTTAGGGACAACTTTTAATCAGTTTCTCAGCCTCACACTTCAGCTTTATAAGGACCCAGTTTGTTCCTCAAAGATGCAACCAGTGGCACTACCAAAGCGAGGTTGTCTGAGAAAGTGAAACGCAACAACTACACAGATGCAATCAGAACCACAGACTGACCAACTGACCAACCCTGATTCCACCATATTGGACCAGCTATAAATATTCATACTCCCACTCCATGCTCATCACTGAAAGGGCAAAGAACATATTGGTGGTGAATTATATATCCATTGAAAAGGTCATCTACCTCAACACCAATCTCTTGATGAGTTATGGGACGCAGCGAGGGAAGAAGATTCTTTGCACTGAGTGCTTAATCTCTGCAAACGTGGCGTAAGCTTATCAGCTACATAATTCATTAGCCATTGTTTGAGATGAAGAACCGGCCGCACGTCTGATATTTTTTTGTCATATACTGTCTGGCTGACTGCATTGCTTTGTGGTTAGTCTTCAGCTCATGTCTTAATTTAGAGAACCTCTGTCCATTCTCCTGTGAATATCCATCCATCTCTGTCTCTCTGTCAGCCCGCTCGTCTGTTCTGTCTCGCTCTGCAGTGATCTCTCCCCAGGATGTGTCTTGTTCTCTGCTCCCTTTGACAAGAAGTGGATCAACACTGTGCCCGTCAGTCTGACGATTGTCGTAGGCCCATGCGCGCACACATACACACATGCACGCACACAAGTCACCTCATGCTGTGAAATATGTTAAAGGCAGACTTTAAAGGAAATGCATTTTTTTCCCTTCAGTACAGCAAGGATGCAGCTGGACCCAGCTGCCAGTGAGATCAGATTTTATCTGTTTTTTTAAAGTGTTCAATTAGCACATAGTAAAAACAAAAATCTGCAAAACATCTGAATAAAATGTATAAATGTCTTTTTTAACCAAATGTATTGTGTGATGCTCTGTAAACAATGACTAGAGACAAATTGCAAGTGCAGAGTGTCTATAGGACGCCTGATCCTAATGATGTTATAGCTTCATTATAGCTGAAGTTATGGGGTTATAGCTGAAGCACACTTTAATAAAAATGGATAAGTATATTCATCAGTGATACATGGCCTTACCCACAAATGGGTTTTGAAGGGCTTGAAAAATAGAGTCGAGCAAAGTAAAAACACTTCAGTCACTTTTTCGACTTATTACTCAGTAATAATGCTGGTTTAAAGAAAGTATCTGGAAAGTAAAGCTTAAATAAAAAGTCTTAACCTTATGTTCTTTTTAACTGACAAGGACAGATTTTCAGGCTAAAAAACATGTCAGGCTGTATAGAAGTCAATACACTACTGTTTATTTGAATTATAACCTCAGTAAACACTTTCTTAATGAGTTTATGATCAACGATCATCTCATCTCTAGTTTCAGGTCTTTTTAACTATAGCATGAAAATACTGGTCCCATTTAGAGAACAACCGGTGACAAACCAGCGTATGATTTATGAATTGGACACCTTGTAGTGTAGTACAAGTCGCTATCGTGTGGATGTGCAATGTCTGTTAGTTTCTCAGCCCGAGCTACCCCTCGCGCCTCACCTTTTACTTCAAGTACCTCCATCTTTTACTTACAGTCTGATTAGGTAAGGAGTCAGCTCAGTGGATTGAATGGATTCAAAGGTCTGGATCCAGTTCAAGTTTAACTAAAGATTTGGTTAATAAGCACATGAGCTGCTAGTAACTGATTATTAAACCATTCTTGTTCAGTAACAGGAATTAAGTTCAACATTACACAAAGCATCTTCAGCATCCTCGAACTTTGTCTCCACCCCTCGTCCCCTCCCTCTGATGTACTTATTTCTACTCCTTCCATCGTGGTCACTCCCATTGAAAATCTTAGGATCCTCAGCTCTGCCACCTCCAGATGGCCTCCTGTCAGTTGCACAATCTCAAAACCATACATCAAAGCACATCTCATTACCATTTTCTAAACCTCCCCTTTCACTCTTGCTGCCATCCTTCAGTCACAAATCAGCCCTGACACTCATCTCCGAGCATCTCCACCCTGGCTGCACTCTCTTCCTCACCTCTCCTATGCACTGTACATTGCTTTGGATGGTTGACCATAGGTACTCATCTTCCCCTTACTATCTCTACTCCACGGTTCACCTTTCCACCTGTCTTCTGCTCATTCGCACACGTATTCTTTCTTCTATCTATCTGGAGACATACTAACATGGTCCACAGTAGCAGTAAACACCCTTTGTTGGTCATGCTTCCATTCAGTGTATGAAAGAGCGTCTGTATTTTATCTAATAGTGTCCTTGTTTATTTTCTTGCCATATTTTGCTTATTTTACCCTGAATTGGCTTTAAATGCTGTTCTTTTAGTTTTCATTGGTTTTTAAAAGCACTTAGCCAACAGAAAACTGTTGAAAATCACCCATTTGGCTGAAACTGGCCTGACCTTGAAATGTGCTCTTAAGATTTGTAGTTTTGGGTAGAGTAATTTGTGATATGAAAATCTGTGTTTCATGTCAGCGTACAGGAAAGAGATTGGTATCTATCTTTTCATCTAAAACAAACAAGGATATTTCTTCTTTTTTGTGAATATTTTAATTGATCATTTATTTCTCATATAATAATTCTGATGTCTTATAAGAAACAGAATCAAATCTTCCTTGAAGAACAACAAATTCACAATAATGACCAATAATAACAATAGTTGTAATGTAGTGTAGTGTAGTAGTTGTAGTGTCTTGGCTATCTCTCAAGAGAGAATTTCTGTATTAAAGTTTTCTCATTGACCTAGCAGCTTCACCAAGGTTCATGAGCACCTGTCTATTAGCAGAAGAATAGAAAAAAAAGGAAGGCGGGTGCAATGAAAAGGGCAAGATCAGCACTGAATTGGGTTTAATAATTTAGTTGTTGGAAAAGATAATTAATGGGGAAGGAGTCAATAGCTAGTGTGGACAGGAAAAGTGCAAGGTGCACGTGTGTATGTGTGTGTATGTGCGCGAGCACATGACTAAAGGAGGGGCACAGGTGAAGGGGAGAAGATCTCATCTAAAAGCTATGAAAGATTTAATAGCAGGAAAAGACAGGAATGACAATGTCTGTGAAGGCACGCTGCAACAAACCAGGTCCCCCCCAATTATATCTGGCATTAAGCTGTCTGTCCTTTTTACTCTGCACCTTAGGTACATGCTGTCAAATCAATAATACTGGGAAAAGCTTTCTTTATGGACTCGATCAGTCACATAATGTATATTCAATATACTACATGTCTGGAAGCAGCATGAAACAGACTAACAGGTGTGAATTTGAAAGTAATGGTTAGCTCAAATGTACGTTTACACAGCATCAGCAAGTAAGATAAGATAAGACATTCATTTTAACTTACTGTTTTTATTATATGGGTAGACTATGTCGTTTTGGTGGAAAGTATGATAACTGGTTAGCAATATCAGTCGTTATGCAAGCCAATGAACCAAATATTGTTTTCCAACATTTCAACTTTAAAAATTAGGTGCTTTTTTTCCTGCAAACAATCATTTGGAAGATATACTATGCTGTTTCCAGGGCTAGGATAAGTATTTTTTTTTTCAAAGTGCATCAATCTTTCACAGGCTGTGATGATCAATTTGTCACAATAAAATATAAAATGTAGGCATAATAATAAATAATCAAACTCGCTGTGGCACTAATTTATAACTATTATCTGTCCTCAGATCTGCAACACACACTGCAATAGAAAATCAGGGGATGCCAAATATTTCATTCAAAATCAGTAAGAAAAAGAGAATGTTAGGCTACAACAAGCACATTTCCAGTAAAAAAAACTTTTTTGTGCGCCAATTTTTTATTTCTTGAACAACTTTACACTACGTCTCAGAGCTTTGTGACACAACCCACTAACCAAAAAAGAAGCTGACATTGGGGAACATGGGCAACTTGTAAATATAGCTTTAGTCCACCACTGCAGCAACCCTGGGTTTGTTTCCTTGTAGCATCCTCCGTGATGTTGCTGCTGCTAAATTTCGGCCAATAGTGGAAAAGCTAGCAAGGTCAGATGTGTTTTCTTGCTGCTGGACAAGTGACTCCCAGTGGTTGACCTGGGGGTAGCTTCAGGTCATAAAAAAGCAACAGCAATCTGCCGCAAGCACTTACAGTAGACTGGGAAAGGGCCGCTGACGAGGCCTACAGGGATGTTGGTGCTTCAGTATTGATGAAAACTAGAAATCAATGTGTCCTAATAGTTAAGACACATACAGTAACACACATAACTCGTATGTGCAATGTTTGATTGAAGTAAGAATAAGATTTAACCCTTATGTTAAATCTGCATCTGTCTGTTTCCACAGTGGCGATTCTCAAATTAAAAACTAGCCCGTGTTCTTCTGGTAAATCCTTCTTAGCCTGCTTATTTAGATGTACATTTAATAAAGCGTACCAATGAACAGCAGCCCAGCACAGTGATGCTCTGCTCAGTAGCATATTGTTGTCAGTTCATGTACCGTGTAATCTGTGTGGACAAACTGTGTTACCATTAAACCTTTGCAACAATGCAAAGCATGCTTTTTTCCCCCTTCTTCTTCTTCTTCTCCAGTAATCCCCAGGACATCACTCTTCTGTTCTGTAGCACACATGTCAGAATCAGAGCGCCTCAACAGAGCGAGGGCTTAGTACTTCAAGCTTGTCACTGCTCTCCAGATGGAAGCATTCAAGGCTTTTTCCAGGCATTTTGTACTTGTTTATTTATTAGTGTTAAAGTCAGAGTTTCTCAGAGGACAGTAGCCAGCTGTTGCATTTTGGCTTTGCTCCACCGAGACGCAGAGGATTGTTATCCTCTTGATCGCTTGGCTGTCATTCTCTCTCCCTCTCTTTCTCTCTTTTTCCACATGCAAGTTGTGCAAATAACTACAGTTTCTTCTAAACCATTTCTTACTCCCACCTCCTTTCCTCTTCTTTTTTGCGTCCTTGAAGTCTCTTACATTTTTATTGTATTTCAGTTTAATTATCTCTCTATATATTTGATTTGTCTAAAACTTCACTATGATTTTCTCAGTGGAGTATTGTTTGGAATTCACTTTTGGGGGATTTCTTTTTAACCATGCTCAAAATCTGAGTGGCAGTCACCACCTGCATAGCACAATGAAGTCCACTTCAATAGTAAATAACACAGCATCTTCCTGCATTTAAACTATATGACAAAATGTTTCTTAAATTAGTGAATTGCATCTATTACCTGAAGTTCTGATCTAAGCATGTTATTTAGTTATATACTTTTATATTTACTGCTCTTGTATTTGAACTCACTGATGCAAAAGATTCTTACTAATGTTTGTGTGTTGGTTTGATTTCAAGGGGAGGTCAGTCCAGTTCAGAAACACTGCAGCACAAACCCACCTAAACTCGCACTCACCTGTCCATTCTTCTTCAGGTCTGCCCACATGCTTGTCCCATCACCTCCTCTCATCAGGACATGGTAGGTGAAGTAGTAGATACCTGGCAGAGGACAGGTGAACTTGCCGGTACTCGGCTCATAGTAGTTCCCTACATTGGTCACCACATCGTCAAATTTGAGTATTTCACTCCCTTCGTGTTGCTTCCGGAGGCCGGCGTAGAAGGCAATTTTGGGGCTGTAGAAGGAAGGGCCGTAACCACCAGGTCCAGGCCCTGGTGGGCCAGGTGGGCCGGGCTTACCGGGCTCTCCGGGGGGGCCTTTAGGACCTGGAGGACCAGGAAGTCCAGGGCTTCCTCTGAACCCCTGTTTGCCCCTGCGGTTTGAGAAGTCCGGGGGCTGAGGGGAGACAGCTGTCAGCTCTCCCTGTGGGGGGGTGAAAGTGTCACACACCATCTTGCAGCTACCCAGCATCTCATAGTGCGTGCCTCCTCCTCCGGACCCTCCCCCCTTGGTGGTGTGGACCAATAGGGGAATGGCTACCAGCAGGACCAGAACCATGGCCACGCCGACTCCAGCCCCAATGACACGTTTCTTTCGGCTGAGCCGTGAGGCTGCCAGTGTGAGGAAGTCCTCCTCCCCTTTAGCTGGAATGGTTGTGCCGGCCAGGCTGAACTCTGGGTAGAAAGCAACCACTGAATTGAGAAGGTGGAGCAGGGAAATATGTGATTGTGCGGGACGCACAAAAGAAAATGGGGTGCTATTCAAGGACTGGGAAAGACTGACGCATCACACAGGAGGAGAAAAAAAATCAGAAGTCAGGGGGAGACTGGAATCTAGGGTTTTCCATTACTTGGCTTTCAGTACACGTGTATCCTTTTTATTTTTCACTTTCTCCTAGATCATTATGTCTTCAGGATTTTATCATCTTTAAAGGTATACATCATATAACACAACTATTCTAAATTACTTGGTTCAAAATGAGTAAAACCGCTGAGATGCTGGATTTTAGGCAAGCTGCTTTTTATACGAATCCACTTCTGTGGTTGTAGAAGCTCCAGTGAAAATCCTTCAGTTGCTCAGGCAGAGAGCTGTCAGGTGGGGTCTACAGTATTCCCACTGGAGTTCATCTCACCCACCACATACAGGGAAGGGCGCTTTACTTGTCTGTCCAGGAATGAAAAGAGAAGAACAAGGAAACTGCTAAATCTCTGGTCTTTTTTTCTATCTCCCTTACTGCTGGTGCTCCATTATATTTATCGTAAAAACCCATTCCTCCACTCAAACAACAGATTTGTTGCAGCTCATAAGAAGGGCTAAGAATCTAAGTTTTTTAGAGGTAAAGGTAAAGCAAAAAAAAAAAAAAATCACAGAAAATCAGCGAATCCCTTGCACTCTAAAAGAAAAAGAACACACACATATAGCCTAATCATAACAGGACTAAGAAAATGTGATCTCCTTATAACACATATTTATAGTTTAAATGTTAAATATGGAAGGCATTTGAGAAACATTTCATATTGCAGTAATTTCATATTTAAAGGTGTACTTGACAATTATAAAAAAATTGGAACTAGTGTGACCCACACAGGTGGATTGTTTTTGTATTAATCACGTTCAGGTCCTCAAAATTCATGTTAAAACATTTTGTATTATTCATAAAAGCAAACAGGTTAACACTAGTTTAACACAACAGACACAAAAGCTACATGTTGATATTATTTCAGGCCTACTACTCTCTGCTCACCTAACAGCATAAATGCATGAATTATTTTAGTATTTTCATTTAAATTAAAATTGAAGTGACCAAGCTTCAATATGGCCAGGGTGGGTAAAAACGATTCCGAAAGTTTTTTATAAACTAGTGCAAAAATAAAAGTACACTGCAATAATCAGCTCACCTAGATGTCTTCTTTCTTTGCTCCTTTTTTTTTAAAAACCCCGGTCTTCAGTGGGTTTTCATCCCACGGGTTCAGACAGAAACGCCGCAGGAAAGCTGGTCCAGGACCCGAGCGAAAGACTGAGGCGCGTCTACTGGCGCTTCGGCTGAAGTTGCGCTGCGGTCCAAACTCTGCTCGGCGGAAACAGAGTCATAGTAATACTACCAACTTACAGCATGTCATCCTGGAGTCCTGCGTGCTGGCGGGACCGCACCGTCCGCCCAAAAAGAAAAAAACAACATTTAATTAAAAAAGAAAAAGAAAAGAAAAGAAAAGAAAAACGCTCAAGGCAGCGGGAGCAGTGGAAGCGATGCCGAAGTGGTGGATCGCACCTTCAAAGAGAAAACTACATATTCTGACCGCTTACTTTTGCAGACTTTCGCCGTGAATTAATCCGGCGCACGGCGACTTTATTTTCAGAGCAACAGTTCACTCACTTGTTGTGTTTTTCCCATATCCTGCTTCTCTCTCTCTTCAGCATCTGCCCGCTACTGCGTCCCCCCCTCATCCTCCCTCCTTAACACCTCCAGCCACACACACAAACACACACCCAGCATCGCCCTATCCAGCATGTGACCTTTTCACAAATCAAATGACTACATCTGTTTAACGGTTTAATCAAAGGTTTTACAATATTACTTGGTAGATTTAAAGCATATTTGTTGGATATTCTGTGATAGTCTTTCTTTTTTCTGCCTGACTGTAACCTTACAGATTTTCAGGTGGCGTTAAGAGGTATAGACACTTGTGGAGTTGTGTTTACGGAGAACAGCAGGCGTGAAAAGACTAAAGTCTAAGTACAAAAACGTGGGCTACAGATGTGAGACTGAAACACATCAGGCAGGCAGGTGAAGTGAAAAGATAAAATAAAAGGAGGAGAGTGGTGTTCTCGGGGTCTGTTGTCAATGTCTGTGTTTTTGTAGCTTTCAGACCTTGTTAGAGATGAAAGATGTATCACTGCTGACAACTCCCCCACCTCCTCCATCTCGTCCTGGTCACTTTCTTTCCATTCTTCTCTGCTTTATTTTACAGTATTCATCGGTTAATTAATTCTCAGATTGGACAGAATATTTAAACTCTAAATATTCTGGGATTCCCTGCCGACACGGTCTATCCTTGTGTCAGCTCTCATTCAGCTGCATGAGAAATACACCTGACATCTGAAATACATCCGTTATGCAGCTCATCATTATTTCTACACTTGTGTATCAAATATGTTGGTTTGGGGGTATTTACACATAACACAGCCAAGTAAAGCCATTTAGGCACTCCCAGTCCTAGTGTACTTGTATGCACTGTCAGTTCTGCTCCTCATTTATTCATCTCCCAACTTTACTGAGCTGGAGAGTGTAGCAGATATTGAATATGGATCAATAGATCACTCCCCAGGATGCATACTGTCAGCTGACTGAGCCCTCAGGCAGATGCCAAGCCTCTGGTCACATTTGCATTTAGAGATAGAAAATAAGTACTGCTTGTCAGAAAGTGGGAAACTGTGTGGTCTCTGCATTTTATAAAACTGGTAAATCAGAAGTATAGAGGCTGAAGAAGTTTCTGTATTTTTGGGGTGATGATAATTTACAGTCTTTAATTATTTCTACATCTATATAAGTAGACCTTGCTGGGCTACTCATGAGCCTTTATGGCAAGTGTGAACACCTGCAGGCACACATGTGTGAATACATCCACATGTAATTTAAATGTGGGCTCTGGCACGCTGATTAAACACTAAAATAGCTCAGTGAATTTAAGTTAATATTGCAAAGAAGGAAAGAAAACTTTGAAAGAATGTTTTGTATAAAGCCACCTGACTCTATTTCCTTACGATACATGAATTCATGGTCTTGTCTGCACTGCACCATCCTCTGTTTGATTAAAACCAAAGAGTTTACAGGAATAACATGAATGTCATTTTCTGTTTTATGGTACAGGATTTTGGCTCATAAAATATTACTTCAAAGTTGTTCTTTAACCCGGTCCTGCATCACATCTTTCTTGGCCTTGACTCTGTAATACAGAGTTTTAGTTTCTGATCTTCAAAAGTCTGAAGCACAGAAAAGATATGAGCTCTATTTAAGGCCAGAAGACCAGACGACGGTAATAGGAAATAGTTTTAGGTTGGACATATTTTTGTTATTACATTGGGCCACTGATTCAAACCAATGAATAACTTAAACTGAGAAAGCTGGTACATGGTAGCTTCATGTAATCAAGGCATTTTATCATTTGAGGAGAAAAATTGTTTAAATGTCTTTTTTTTTTTTTTTTTTTTTTTTCAATTTTATTTATACAGCACCAATTCACAGTCCCCTACAGGTGCTTTAGATCAGGGGTCCCCAATCTCAGTCCACGAGGGCCGGTGTCCCTGCAGGTTTTAGATCTCACCCTGGGTCAACACACCTCAATCACATGATTAGCTCATTACCAGGCCTCTGGAGAACTTCAAGGCATGTTGAGAAGGTAATTTATCCATTTAAATCAGCTGTGATGGATCAAGGACACATCTAAAACCTGCAGGGACACCGGCCCTCGTGGACTGAGATTGGGGACCCCTGCTTTAGATTGTAAGACCACAATATTAGAAAGAAACAATTAAACAATCCCCTATGAGCAAGCACCTGGCGACAGTGGGAAAGAAAAACTCCCTTTTCACAGCAAGAAACCTCTGGCAGAATTAAGCGTTATATACCTTTGTAACAATGTGTAAAACAGAAAAAAATGAAAGTAAGCTTAGGCAGAGCAACACAAGACATCTTCTATCACAGATCCGCCCAACCATCCATGAAATAAGTAAATGGTAAGAACTTTGGTAAATAAATTGCTACCACATATGAAAATTATAATCACACAATTCATCAAGCAACTTACTTTTACTTGCTGTTTAACCCAAAACCCGATGATAGATAACACTTTTGTCCACACAAGAGGCAAAATCCAGGGATGCAGTCGGTACACATTTGGAAAGATTCAAACAATTTAATGATTTTTAGATAGATTTTCACCACTTGCATTATCAATTAAAAGAAAAATCAAATATATACATTGTACATTTGTACACATGCATGCAGATATGCATGCACATGTATCTGCACAAAACATTTGTGTGCAACTGTTTTATATATGGGTGGGCCTTTAGAAAAATCTGATTTATATTAGAGTATATACACATAGGAACAGATTGTGACATCTACATTGCTCTAATATCACCATTCCCAGAGGTGGTGGGAAAGCTGTGCTTCTGTGAAGCTTCCGATCATGACAATTTGAACCCATGCCTGTGCAGACCAATTGGCTTTTCCTCTGGATTTAAAAATTAAATAAATAAGTAAATAAAACAGGCTCCATGTGTTGGAATGACTCGTTCCGGTTGATACTTTCTGGTCTTCCAGGAAGTCGCACAGTGAGATAGATAAGCCTGGACAGAGGTAATTTACCAACAGGACAGTCACTCTGTCTGTTTAGAAGAATCAGTAAAAGCAATCAGGGCATGAGCAGAGAGTCACCATGTGATCAGAGAGGTTACCATGGTATTAACTGGCTCATTCAAGGTGGAGGTGCTATCAACGCTGTGAGACACACATATGAGCCAAGTAAGTAGCAGAGGAAAGGGCTTAACCTGACCTACAATCTCGCAGGTCAGGCAGTGAGCAAGAGAGCGAGAGTAAGAGGAGGGAGAATGTAGAGACAGCGGGGCTAATGGAAATGTAAGGGTCAAAGCATCACACTGGCAGTAACATGCAGTTGTTCAGCATCTCTGTTGTGTTTTTACAACCATGTTTTCAAAAAATAAGCTGGGGCACAGTAAAAGTTTGAAAACAGATTGCAAATGATTGTCAAAATCATTGCATTCTAATGAAGGCGTTTTAAAAGTTAACACTGAAATCACGGGCATGTGACGGATCACTTCTTCTTTTGTTGTTTGGCAACTGAGGAGACCAGATGTGCAATTCTGAAGGTTTGCCATCCTTTGTTGCTGTTGGACTTTAGCTACTCAACAGTTATGGTCATCTTTTATTGTAATTGTCATTTCATGAAGAGAAAAATGTTTATATCGGGCGGCAGCGTTTGGACTCTTTCATGTTGTTGTATTCAAGGAGAACGTGGTTTGGCATTGTCTTGCTGAAATAAGCAAGGCCTCTGTAATGGTCTCTGGGTCTTTGACCCAGGGTTTTGAGTTTTTTGGGTGTTTAGTATTTGTATTCTCAGGTCTCCTTGGTTTTGTTATCTAGGTTTTAGTCTGTTTGTATTCTGTCTCTTATTTCTTTTATCTTGGCTCCCGTCTGTTCCCCACACCTTGTGATGAAGCCAGTTTGTCTCCGTGTTTGGTTACCTTTCAGTCTTTCATCAGTTCTACATTTCTGTTTTCATGTTCTGTTACTTCCGGTTTTATTTTGATAGTTTATCATCTCATGTGTGTTACATTCAGTTTTGCTTTCCCTTTTCTCATCATCTAGATTCAATTCAGCTGTGTGTTCCCCAGGTGTCTCCACTCTGCTCTCCTCTTGTGTATTTAAACTTGTGTATTTAAAAAGTTTGCTTGTGTTCTTTGTTGTGGTCTTCCTTATGTGGTGTCCAGTAAGAGTCTGTCTGTCTGATTATTTGTTCCTCACCTATGTTCTTTTTATAAGCTCTCTTCTAAGTCCTGATCTTTGAGTTCTGCCTGCTACACAGTGAGCCTTGATACTTACACCAAAAAATGTAATCTGGATATCACCATATGTTCCTCAAAAGCCTGTATATATATATATATCTAATGTACTGCGTTAATGTATTAAATTATACTGAATCAATATGGCTGTGGCTCAGGGTGTAGACCAGGTCATCTACTAATCATGCAGACTGGAGCAGTCAGTCTGCATGCCAAAGTATCCTTGGGCAAGATACTAAACCCTGAGCTGCTCCCAATGCATTCACGTGCAAATGCTAAATTTTAAAAAGTGATATGTGAATGAGACATGTTGTATAAAGTGCTTTGAGTGCTCGAGTAGAAAAGCACTGTATATGAACCAATCCATTTACCTTTATAGATGAGCTGTCCGCAGACAGCAAGTTCTCATAGGGTCTGGATTCTCTTTACTTTACAATGGATTTAAGCAATGTAAACACAATGAGAACTGCTATTGTTCTGAATTAATGCTTTCTGAATAAAACTGGATTGAAGTGAAAAAACTGTAAATGAATAAGAACCACAAATCTTCCAGAGGCCTTTGTCACTGTTTGAGGAATTACAAGATCTAGTAATTTAGGTGTGTCAGGATACAGGACATGAATATTTACATTTCTGCACAGTTTTCAGCATTATACTGTTGAAATGTTTGCTTTGTGAATCCTACTAAAAAGTTAAAAAAAAAAAAAAAAGACAATCCTGTTTACTTGTACCCTTAAGTGGCCAGTTTAGTGGTAGGATAGTGACTCCAGCAAGGAACATAAGTGTCTTAAAAATATGTGTACGTGCACGAACCACACGCTGGTGCATCTAGCTCTGTGTGCAAATCTGATTATGGTCCTTGATTGCGAGTGACAGTGTGCAGATTGAGTTGCACAGCCTCTCTAATTCTCTCTATTAATGAGTTGCGCTCCACACTGCTGCCCCGGACCCCATCTATTAATCACAATTTGTCATCTGCCTTGCTCTCCAACCCCCCACCCCCATCCTTCTATCCTTTCCCCTCTCTACCTCTCCTCCTCCTGCCCGAAGCACATTTTGCTCCCTCTGTGTCATTCCTACAATCTTCGGCTTAAATCTCATCCCTCGGTCTCTTCCTGACTTACTTCTCCGTAGATTATCATCACAACATTCATTGCTTAAATCATTATTTTTTTAAAAGCATCTTCTCTCTTCTGCTTTTGGCACCTGTTCCCTTTCTTACCGTTACTACTTGCATTTCCAGCGTAAGCTCATGCGCTCCTTTTTTCCCCTCCCTTGCTCTCCTTCCATAGCATGGTCAAGCATACAGAGTGAGTTTTCCCCTGAAATCCACATTTTAATTCTGCCAGCACTCCAAGGTTAAGTAAGCCCTCTTACATCAGTAAATAATGATTTATCACTCCAATTCATATCCCTATATTGCTTCTTGGTAATTAGACATTTTTATAACACAACCTATGGACATTTGATAAAACTAATGATCAGCTCAGTTAAGGGTTAGCTTTTAACATTTTGAGATGCATTAGTGTCAAAAGTGTAAAAAAGTTTTTCTTTTAATAGATTATATTGGATTCGAAAGCATGGCTAACAATGTGATGTGACTGCTGTACTCTGTCTCTCTGTAACTGTACAGCTGCTGCATTACACATTGAGCAGTCACAACCCATATGGGCATTGACTGGGATCTTCTGGGGGTGTTCTTGAGTGTCTTTGGATCTTGTGGATCAATCTTGTTCTGGTGAGTCCCTTGAATGTTCAATTGGAGAGGCATCTGGCAGTTATTTGAATGGGGTTTTTTGCTGTGTGGATGGGGTGTGTGCTCAAAAAAGCTGCTGCCAATGGGGAGTGCCATTACCCCAAAGGGTTGTGCTTGGTTCATGCCAGAGGAACAGCCACAAACTCCCTGCAGATTGCTGCATTTTAACCAGATGGTCACTTTACCTCAGTGATTTCAATGTTGTGGTGAATTGGTGTACTTCCAGTGAGTCCGGTGACTTTCTCTGTGGATAGAAAAAGGAGATAAGAATACTATAAGAGCCAAGTTCATTACTTGAATCGACTGTAACTACTAAATCCCTACTGAGCAACTGTGTCAAATCCTCCCCCCTACACTGAACATTAATTAACGCTCTTGTCTGTCCCAACAACCTGCTGCTCCCACCAGGATATCTGTGTGAGAAACACAGAGTGAAACTACACCCGAGTCATGAAGCACAGACACACAAGCCTGGAACAGATGTGAAGCAGTACTGTAAATGCTGTTTGTTAAATAAAACGCTGGTATTTTATATGAACAAAAGCCTGGATGTGTAAGGGTTTCTGATTTCATGAGTTAAAAGAAAAAATGTCTGTCTGAAACCTTAAATTCTTAGTTTATACCTCTTTTTTTCTATTTCTTTATTCAAATACAAAATGAATGAAACAACAATTAGGGGAATCATCACTAAAACTGTCATATTTTCTTAACTTTATGGCAGGGATTACTTCCTCCGTTGATTAGGCTGATCACAATTAGAGAGACGACGCTGGTGATGTGCTGACATGTGAGCACAGTATGTGTTAGCAGGTTTCACACTTGTGCTTTTTACACTACGGCAAAGAGATGCCAGTGAAATAAAGGAGAAACACTGAGATCTGAATGCGGCATGCTAATGTGCTAAAATAACACTCCACATAAAAACATTGCTACTGGGGAAATGTTTCCAAGAAGTATTAGCATGTAGCCCAAAGCTTGTTGTTCCAACCTGTTTTCATCAAACAGCATCAGATACTGCCATGTTGCTCTTGTCAGCACTAGAACTACTAGTTGGTTCAACTAAATATTTATGTTTTATTTCTGAATACAACACCAGTAATTTGTTGGGTTGGAGATGCATCGCAGTCACCTGCTACTAGATAAGGGTGTGACCTCTCTCTCCAAGATGGGAAGCAATAAGTGGAAACTATGACAGACGAAGGCAGCATAGTTTTGTACTATTTTGATCAAAAATATAAATAGTACTGAAACAAAGCCATTCATAAACACATTCTGCAAAGGACGTTTAAGGAAAGAAAACTGCTGGTGCTAGCCTCGTGAAGAGTGGCAACATTCAGCAAAATAAGCTGACAGTGTGTGAAGTGCTGCACAGCAACACATTTCAGTGTCATTTAACATATGATGTGGTAACTTAAGAATTTGATTAAAAGTTTAATTGCATTTATTTGTTTGTTTGTTTGTTTTAGTACACATACAATATTTACACCCACCCCACAGGTTATATATGAGATCTGGTGCCTGTGGAGGCCATTTAAATGCAGAGAACTCATTGGTGTGTAAGAAAATCTGAGATGATCTGAGCTTTTCATGGTGCATTATACTGCTGGGAACAACCATCAGAAGATTGTACATTGTGATCATAAAGGGATGGACGTAATCGGCAACAATTCTCAGCTAGGCTGTGGGAGTTAAACAATGCTCAGCTCATATTAGTGGGTCCAAAGTGTGCTACCACTGAATTATTAAGGGCGGGGTAAATCGATGCTTTTGTGTTGTTTATGAAATATAATTTGAAGCTTGCAGCAGAAATCAACAGTCAGCAGATGAGCGACACTTTCCAAATGTTCTATTGTCTCGTTTTAGTGAGCCCTTTGTGAAATATAGCCCCGGTTTCCTGCTTTTAGTTGACATGAGTGGCATCCTGTGTGGTCTTCTAGTGCTACAGCCCATCTGCTTCAACGTTTAGCATGTTGTGCTTTCAGAGGAGCAGCTTCTGCTTGGTTATTATGAGTGGTTACTTGAGTTACTGTTGCCTGATCAGCAGGAAGCAGCCTGGCTATTCTCCTCTGACGTGTGACACTTGCAAAATCAGGTATATCTAACAAAGTGGCCAAGGAATGTATATAGACATTGGGCAAACCAGGGGTGACACAAGTGTTGTTATTGGGAGCTAAAAAGGATTCAAAGATTCAAGGATTCAAGGAGCTTTATTTGTCATTCGCATCACATGTTAACATGAGGTGGAACGAAATTATGTACACACGGCCCCGAAATGTGAAAAGAAACAAAAATAATGAAGAAACAGAATTTTTTTTTTTAAGTTAAATAGTTAAGTTTTGTTTTTTTTAACAAACAGAAATGACAAGTAATAAGACAATATAATAAATAATACTATAACTAGCGTGCAATAACCTGAGTACCAGTATGGAGTATGGGTATAAATATATATAGGTGTAAATAAATACTTTAGCAGCAAAGGGCATGATGACCAGCATTGATAAAGTGACAGTGTCAGTAAGTGTCAAGTAGTGGTTAAGGTGCTACAATAACAGTTCTTATCCATTTATGCACTGAGAAGTCTCACAGCTTCTGGAATAAAACTGTTTCTCAGTCTGATGGTTTTGCATTTGATGCTCCTCAGCCTCCTGCCTGAGGGGAACGGGACAAAGAGTGTGTGTGCTGGGTGAGTGGGGTCCTTCATGATACAGGTGGCCCTCTTCCTGCATCTGGAGGTGTATATGTCTGTGACGGTTGGGAGGCTGCCTCCGACAACTCTCTGTGCAGCCTTCACCACCCATCTGTAGCGCTTTCCTCTCTGCCACAGTGCAGTTTCCGTGCCACACGTTGATGCCAGAGCACAGAACACTCTCCACCGCACATCTGTAGAAGGAGATGAGGACTGAGCTCTCCATTCCCGCATGCTTCAACCTCCTCAGGAAGTAGAGCCTCTGGTGAGCCTTCCTGATCAGGCTGGAAGTGTTGTTTTTCCAGGTGAGGTTGCTATCCGGGTACGACTGCAGATCCTCCAACGTGCAGGGGTGTGTGTGTGTGTCTTCCCCTCCTGAAGTCCACAATCATCTCCTTAGTCTTCTTCTCATTGTTTTGCCTGCATCAGTCCTCCAAGTGTTCCACCTCCTTCCTGTAGCCGGTCTCATCATTGTTTGTGATGCAACCAACCACAGCTGTGTCGTCCGCAAACTTTACAATATGACAGCCCGGGTGGTTAGGTGAGCAGTCATAATTAAGCAGCGTGAACAGGAGGGGACTTAGCACACAGCCCTGAGGGGAGCCAGTGCTGAGGACTATGGAAGATGAGGCGAAGTTGTGGATCTTCACAGACTGCAGTCTGTTGGTCAGGAAGTCCAGGACCCAGTTACAAAGAGAGGAGCTCAGTCCCAGGGTCAGTAATTTGTCAACTAGTGTCTGCGGGATAATTGTATTGAAAGCGGATGAGAAGTCCACAAAAGCCAATTACTTCACATCACTAAATACATAAAAGCACACTGGTGTGTCCCGCTCAGCAACTTTGAAATATTAGGTAAAGTATTAAGCTGTGAAAGTGAGAGTGGTTGGCTGTGCCCGAGTTTACAAACATTTGTAAGGTCACATTCATTTCAGTACATTGGCTTCCCATGTTATTTCAGATAAGCCAAATGCACACCCAATCCTCTGCTGCATAGTTGCAGTCACGGTATAAAGATGGAGATCTGTGTACTAAGATGACCAGAGGTGATATAGTGGAATTTATCTGTGAGAACCTGCAAGCTGATGCAGCTTTCAGTCACCTTAGATAGTAGTGCTGAAAACAGTCAGACATTCATTTAAACCAACCAAACTGCCATGTAAACCACACTCTGAAATGCTGAAATGATTTAGCAACTGTGTAAGCAGGTCACAGCCTCTCTTAGTGACATGGATCTGGCGGTTCCATGCACGTCTTATTCTTCTCAGGGATATGGTGACAAACCTGGTCCGGTCTGGGGCCCTTGTCTTGCGCTGCACTCAAGGTACCTCACAATTCTTACTTTTTCAGTTTACAAATACTTCCCTCCATGGACCGTGAATGTAGCAAAAATAAAATCAGTTCAGAGCAGTGGAGTTAAACAAGGAGCAGGATGCAATACTTGCAAAAAAAAGAACGAAAAAAATGGAACACAGCAACCCGTGACGAAGGACAGAAAGACAGCCGGGTTGGAAGAGAGCACGAGGGATCATCCAGTAGGGATGACAGGGGCAACAGAGAGAGGAGAGAAAAGGAGGGAGAGATAGTGAAGCGAGACATCGATGACCTTCTTTTAGCTCTTAAACCATGCTGTTCATGCCATCGCATCACTCAGAGACAAGAACACCTCCTATATCCTGCTGCTGCGACATGAACATGACAGGGCTGTCTGATATACTGGACAATGCTCTCTAATAGACACAGCCACACACACACACACACACACACGCACAATGCGCACATAATTTAGCTCCAGAGGCTTTCTGTGATTACATGTACAGTAAAACATCCGATTTTCATGTTGGTTCATTTTCATGTTGTATTTCTAAATTGAATTGCCCCAATAGAACATTTTCATCTACACTGAAACATAAATTATAAAGACGACCTCACAGGATCAGCTGGATTTGTTTTAATCCAATATATCCAAGTGAAATTTATATAAAAATATATTTAAATTAGGGAGAAAAAGAGGATTAAATCTATTGCTTCATTGTGTTTTTATGTGTTTTAATGGGGTTTTTGTGTGTGTGTGTGTGTGTGTGTGTGTGTGTGTGTGTGTGTGTGTGTGTCTGTGTGTCACATGATCCTGAATTGGAGCATAAATAAATCTGACATGGATCATTCTTTGATTTTCAGAGCACTGAGAGTCGTACCCCTGTGGCACAGGTTTGTATCATTTCACTTACTGATAGTTTTGTGCAAAAGTGCAAATTTTATATTGCCGATACTTTCAGCTTATGTAGGAGAGAGCGTGTGTGGTGATTTATGACATCAATCATCATCAATTTGTAAATTTTAAACACGTTTTATTGACCATTAAATCACTGTGATTTTTACTTTATTATAACGAGTTAACACAATAAAACACACTTTTCAGCTTTTCATGTATTTTGAGACTTTTCTTTTTGTTGTTATTTGGACACCTGGAATATAACATTTTATTTTATTTCATTTTATTTCATTTTTCATTTATTTAACACAATTCAGGGGGCTGCATACTGAATTTAGAGGTTTTTGATCCCATCAGGCTAGTATCGATCTTATACCAGTGTTGGCATCGGTATTTGCATCGATCTGCCCACCTGTACTCACAGATATTTCACAACATTCAGAACATTTCACTTTTTATTTTTTTAAATGACGTAAAAGACGTTACATATATTTGTCTGTGTTATTTATAAAGAAGATGGATGCATGGATGGATTTTGGGTGTTATAATAATGGATTACATTTATATAGCGCTTTTCAAGGAACCCAAAGCGCTTTTACAATTCCACTATTCATTCACACACTGGTGGAGGCAAGCTACAGTTGTAGCCACAGCTGCCCTGGGGCAAACTGACAGAAGCGAGGCTGCCATATCGCCCCATCGGCCCCTCTGGCCAACACCAGTAGGTGAAGTGTCTTGCCCAAGGACACAACGGCCGGTTACAGGTGCGCTTCCCAACCCCCTGAGCCACGGTCGCCCAGGGGGGTTGTTATGGTTTACATTACAATCACCCCTCAAGAATGAGTGCATGGGCACCAATATGACACCATATTAAAGATTAGAGTCCTATCTCTGTTGCTTGTGCATCATTATAATTGAATGTCGTATAGTAAACTGCCAGACAGCATTATTAAAACCAAGGTAACTTTTTACATTTGGATTTATTTAATGCTACAGTGTAATGATTCTTTTATGGGATATTGTTGAGCTTTTATTTTTGCCCTCTATAGGTTTGAGACATTGTCAAAAATTCCCCAAAAACAAGGAGACCACACAGATAATGGAGGTTAAATAACCTAAAGCTGAATTAAATTAGGCTTACTAAAAAGTTGAATGGCTATATCATATTGTGATATCGCAAGTAAAGCGGAGATGTCTGCAAGAAGTGAGGTTAAACAAAAAGCAAACAAAACCAAGAGCAAGCATGTGCCTGCTGGAGAGAAGAGAGGGTTATAGCACATCCTTTTAAGTAACAACTCCAACACAAAAACAGGGGAAAGTAAGAGGTAAACAGGGAAACTGGAAGGGGTCATCACCCGCTCTTTTTACATGGTTTACATTTTAAAACTGTCTCGGAACATTAAAATTGATCCTGGAGATGGAATTTCAAAAGATTAATTATGGAATTAAGAATTAATTTCACATAAAATATGAATTTAAAACTGAAGTGAACTGATTGGTTAATTCACTGCTACCAGATCTAAACTCAGACAAAATCAAACTAAATATTGTCACAAGGGTTTTGACTATTGTAGAGTTTCATTCTTTACATTTGGTATCATTTATACTTCAACAAGAGTATTGCTTCTTTTTGAGTACTAGTTACTTTTTGGTTTCTTGTATTTGATTTATTACTCCTCTATGTTTATGTCTGTAGTTTTTTTTAATCCTAATTTAGTTCTTTATCTCCTTTCTTTAACTCTTTAGTTTACATTTGTTTAATTAGTTTGATGTTTGGATTTGCATTCATTAAATTTACTGGTTTCCTTCATTTATCATCTTGTGTTTGTCCTTCTTTAAAGCTCACCTGTGCTCAGTGCATCACTTTTCGTTTTGAATCACTTCCTGTTATACTTTATACGTTGTTTCTCTTCCCACCTTCATGCCCCTGCACAGACTCTTTTGTTGCTCCCCCTCTTTTTTCAGTGAGTTAGTTTTAGTTATGTTTCGCTTCCTGTTGTACTTTGTTAGTTAGTTGTCTAGTTTTATTTCTAGTTATATGCCTCATTATCGTGATTGTTTTCAGCTGTGTTTAGTTTCTTTCCTATTTCCACCACCCTCGTTACCTTCTGTGTATTTATAGCCTCTTGCGTCAGTTTTTTTTTTTTTTTTTTTGTATTGTACCATTCCCCCTCTCTTTGTTTCCACACATGGTCTTTCCTGGATTCTTGCTGCTTTGCTCAATTGTGGATTTTATGTTTGGGACACTGCATGCCTTTATTCCAACAATATGTGATTCTGTACATTTCATTAAGCTGGACATTATTTTATGTAGACTATTAAAGGTCTAAATAAGAATCAGCACCGTACACTAAGACTAAATGGTCATCCGTCTTCCCTCTTTTGGTGTAAATGTGCAGTCTAACTGAAAAGCCATCCATCCCATAATCTGTCTCTCTCACAGTGATGTATCCATCTGTGTCCTTCATCTAATGCCTCTACCTGTCTTCGCTCCTGGGTAAACAAGTGCTCTGGACACAATTACTGTAACAAATCCCCCCTCACCACCACCACCATTACCCTCCACCCCACACTATTTCTATTTTCCTCCTACACAGTCTCACCCGTTCTCCCTCATTTCAAGCTTTACCTCCAGCACTCTCTTGTTCTTGATCTCTCCTCACACCACAGTACCGCTGGCCTCATTTGTTTTTATCTTGTGGTTATAATGACATTTCATTTAGGCTCTGCTTGGCTGGGTAGGTAAACCAAAGCTCTTCATTTTTCTCTGTCAGATGGAGAGAAAAACTTGTGCAGCAAATGGGCACTGCTGCGGCTTTGGGGATTCAGATTTTCTTAAAAAGAAGAGGAGCCTAATTGTACTTTTTTCATGTCGAAACTTTGGGAGTGAATGCCTCCTAGAGTTCACAATGGGTTATTGATCTTTTCAGTTGATGCTAATGAGTCTTCACATATTTTTATTAGCTGTCTAATGGTGCATTTTACTGTAGACAAGGCTTTAGTGAGGCATTTTTAATGGACTGATTGACACACTGAATTAAGAACCAGGACAAACAGATGTCACTGCTTCATTTCTGAATACACACTTGGCTTTTGAGAAAGAAAAAAAACCCACGAAGACACTGCAATCCTGACAAACAAGGATGTGGGGGCACAGGAGAATAAAGCCAAAAGCCAAAAAGGAGAAATGAGATGTGACATAAAAATAAATCATTGCGAGAAAAGAAAAAGACACGAGTACATTTGTGTCCCCATTAGCACATATCGTGTCTAGAAGGGCAACTAGCCTCTCTAGTCTAATCTTAGCTCTAAATTAATGTACAAAGTCCAGAGAAGCCTTCCACCCTCTGCAGCATTAACCCCTATCTTCACAGTTTAAAAGTGCATTGAATAAGTGTTTTTATTCTATTATGCCTCTCCTCTCTCTTAATCAGTGTCTATGTGTTTTCTGCTCATTCTGGACACCTGATTAAGAAGGTGCTTGTATACCTGCCCCCTCTAAATCATCAACTTTAGCATATGTGTGGTTCAGACGCAGCATCATTTCTTCTGTTTCATATGCACAGCTTTTTCACTTTCCAGACTCTTTGTTAGTAAGTACCTCCAGGGCATACGCCAGCAGCTTGTTAAGCAAAATATTGTGTTTTACGTTCTTTTTCTTCCCATATTAAGTAATAAAAATGCAGCATGTGGTCATGAGGCCTTGGATTGTTTAAAGATATGTTTGATTGAGCTTGGCTTGAACTTGAATAATAAAACTGAACTAACAAGACAGCCGTAAAGCTATGCGCAGAAAAAAAAAGTAGTGTTCAGATTTCAAAGTTAAACATTTCCATTTGAGTTGAACTCACAAAGAACAGGACTAACATATGCAGAGTAAAAAGGTTTAGAGTTGCAGTTCTTTTACAGATTATTAAAGATAATTAAAGAACCACATAGTCTACTTAGTCCACTGAGTCGAGGTTCAACTTTAAATCACACTGAGAAGAATAAAGAAAGATTTAGTTGAAGTATATTTCTTCATTTTAAAATATTCTCACAAAAAGAAACCCCTAATTGACCATTAAAAAAACTGTGGCCACAATAAATAATACTTTAGGATATTTCACAGTTGTTGTTCACAGTCATTAATTAATATGTGTGGCAAAAAGGGTATAAAGAGGAAGTAAAAGTGATTATTATTAGGGGTCGGATTAAAAACAGCTTATGCCTCTTCCTACTCCTCTTCGAACATGTTATTTATTAGGATTATTATTTGTTTTCTTATTTTTCTCACATCATCCACTTCACTTCAGTTCATCCACCTTTTGTTTCAGTTCATCATAATGCACAGCTCTCTTAAGGTCACAACATTTCACACATGTTGAGGTGTGGACTTTGAGTGGACCACTGCAACTCCTTGTTTCTTTTGTCTTGATGCATCCACGTAAATAAATCCCCAAAGGCTGATTCTGTTCATCTGGACGTAGCGTTTTCAGTGGGAGAAACATTTTGTGACTCATCCAAGTGACTTCTTCAGTCTCAGCTGACTGCAGGTTTCTCCAACCTTATAAACAGTACATTTGTTTGTTTTCTTTTTCAGCCATTCTGTTGTAGATTTGCTGCTGTGTTTAGGTCCATTGTCCTGTTGCATGACCCAGTTTTGGTCAACCTTTAGCTGTCAGACAGATGGGCTCACATTTGACTCTTCAATACTTGGGTTTACAGAGGAGTTCAATCAATGAGCACGAGGTGCCCAAATCATCTCCCGTCCATCACTGTGTTTGACAGTTGGTATGAGGCGTTTATTCCAATATAATGCTTGGTTTTTGCCAAACATCCCCACTCTGGTCTTGTCACTCCAAGGGACATTGCTCCAGAAGTCTTATGGTTTGTTCTGATGCAACTTTGCAAGTCCAAGCCGTGCTGCCAATATTATTATTAAAGAGATACAGCTTTCTACTAGTGATGTGCGGATCAATACTGAAATATCGATTCCTCCGATACCAGTCATTTATGTCCTAGAATCGATTCTCACATTAAAATATCGATATTTTAGTAATTTAGCGTAAATGTGTAGTTTATCATTAACAGGAACACAGTGGGAAGAACCTATTTCATTCCGATTATCTACATTGGAAGGAACTACTTCCTCTTCCGCCTTTCATAGTCATGTGCGAAATACGGCTGTATAAATGTGTCAGCCCCTTGGCGTGCGCACTCACAACAATGGCTGAGCGTAACTGGGGTTATGCGCGGCCATATTTTACTTCCACAAACGTGGTTTGCGATACATGTGGCAAGAAAGTGAGATGTTGTGGCAACACCACTAACCTCGTCAAACACCTCAGAGTAAATCATATCACAGAATATGACGAGCGTATGTTGAGGCGAACTGAAGAGGCGGAGTGGACAGGGACACGTGCTGCTAGGGCGAGACAGACGTCTCTCACGGAGTCCTTTAGTGCTGCAGGCAGGCAAGGTGTTCAAATAGCGCACAACTTCAGGTTTTTTATTTCTATATGATGAACTCTGCATTGTTAACTGATAAGAACAAGTAATCCGATGTCCTGTAATCATTATGACGCTATAACTTGAGATACAATAAATAAAATACGTTTTTGTACAAAGTATCGGTATCGGATCAGTATCGTCGATACCACCCTGAATATTACTTGGTATCGGATCGGAAAGGAAATCAGTGGTATCGCACATTTTTCTTTCTACCTTCGAAACAAGCCATACTTTCCAGTCTTTTTCTGTTTGTATAGTTATGAACTTTAACATTTAACATGCTAACTGAGGAATGTAGCCTCTGAGATGTAGCTCTTGGATTTTTGTAGTTTCTCTGAACACTGCACAGTCTGACTTTGGGGTGAATTTGCTGGAACGTTCACTCGGGGAAAGATCGGCATCTGTCTTGAACGTTTTGCACTTGTGAGTAATCTTTCTCGCTGCCGAATTATGGATTTCAAATTGTTTAACCCTTCACAGACCTTAGAGAAGCAGCAACAGTTGCTTTTCTAAGATAGCTGCTTATATCGCCCCTCCATGGCATTGTGTTAACAAATACTGTACCTGCACATAATGCACCAAACCAGCAAACTCACAAAGCTTCCATAGACATGCTTGATGTTGATCAGTTAATCAAGTGCAATTGGTGCTACTTACCACCTTAATTCCAGTGGAAATAGTAAAAGTGTATTTCGTTTTCACACATATATATTTAGCCTATTGTTTGTTTTAAAAAATGGCATAATGTAAAGTTTTACAAGGCTGTAAAATGCCCCTTACCACAAAATGTCTGACAGGTTGGGGATGCAGGTTAATAATTTTACTAAAATAAAACTCTCAAACTCTTCTTTGTTCATATTCATTGCGTTTTGCCCTAGTTATAACTATACCTATAGCTTCCTGTGTACCAGTTTATTGCAGGAGTAGATGAAGGGGTAGGGGTTGAAAGGCGTATTGAAAGAGCAAAGACAAGACAGCCATGGATTTTAAGAATATATCAAAGCTGCTTAGCTGGTGACAACTTATTTGCTGCATTCACAGCCGAGACAGTAAATCTCAGCCTCCCCCACTTTTGTTCATCTATCTTTGTTCTGCAGCCATCTTCCAAAATTTCTCTTTGTTTCTTATGCTGCCTCTTTTTTTGAAAAATAACTTCATTTCAGGAGATTGCCTTATAATTATCACTTTAACCCTTTTCTCAGATTTTGTCAGATTACTCAGTGCAAATCTGTGGTGCATTGATTGTAAACTCTTTATCAGGCTAGCTAGATGCCCACAGACTGAAATTCAGCTCTGTCTGCGCTCAGTGTGAGTGAAATGTGGGGTTGGGTGGGCTACCATTGGACCTGAATAATTCATGCTGGCTCTGCCTCTGTCCATGTGTTTTAAATACTGGTTATAGACTAGAAAGCTATGAATCATTCATCAGAGGCGATTAAAGTCTGCTGTTAATTAACCCTTATCCTTTTGCAGTAGTGTGGAGAGGGTCAGTGACTGATCCCTGCTCTGACCTCTCAGACCACCTGCTCACTCCCTCCATCTTTCACTCCTGAATTTCACTATATGTCCCGTTAGCGTGTGAGGCAGTGTGCAGTTGTCTTTTCTTGAATCAAAACGGTGGATCCAATTGAGATACAAGCAGTTTTTCTCATTATAAGTCACCCGAAACATGTTATTTTTTTATCTTATGACTTTCAAGAATATATTGCAGCGCTCAAAATAAAAGACTCTTTGAAATGTGTTTCGAGTGTACTGAGTATGTTAAATGTGTGTAAGTGTGCGAGTGTGTGTGTGTGTAATTGCCGTGACGAGACAAGATGTTGAGAACTCAGCGATGCATGTCGCCAGAGCGCTTGAACGCTCCACGGATGGCCCACAGAGAGGAGGAATGAAGGAGAGACAGAAGGGGGGTAGAATGATGAGAGGAAAAGTTAGGATAGACAGATATATATGAATAAACAATGTGTATTCTTTAAACAACAGAGAACTTCACTGAGACACCACACCAAGCAGCTGCATGTGCGATTTCTATTTTAGCTCTTCAAAGTGTGTGTGTGCCAGGTGTGTGAGGTCAGCATAATTACACTGAAAGTTCAAAGTGTCATTAAATGGCTAATAGCAAATTAAAACAGCTCCATTCTAGTGTACATATGTTCTTTGTGTGCATTTATATCATATGCATTCAGATGTAGAAGTGATATACATGTAGCTACTATTCTTTGAAGCAGTTAACAGACAAGATGTTAATATTTGAGTCATAATTGTCAATTTATTTATTTCTGCAGCAGTAAATCAAAAATGCAATTCAAACCAATGCAAGTTCTTGCAATGGTTTGAAGTCATGCTTCATTTGTTGCACAGCAGTTGGGTCCATTTGCGTACCATAAAGTTCCTTCGCGGAGACTACAGAGAAGGATTTTCAACCTATGAAATCATGCTTCTTTGCAGCCCTTCAACAATACAACTGCACATAGCTCAACGTAGATGACGCTATGCACAGGCTGAATGGTGATTGGTTGGAAAACAGGAGAAACGTGAAAACACATCAGATATCAAAAAGTAAAGCATGAGAAGCATAGTTAGTGGCTTTACTGGACACTTTTACCTGGTTTATTTAGTTACTTTTTATTGTTTTTAACACTTCATTTCAGACCTTCCTATGCTATAACAGCTCAAGCAAGCATAGCTCACAGACTGCTTGTTCATGATGCTGCCCCCTGGTGGCAGTAAATGAATAAAAATGTGTCGATCGGCGGTTCCCAACCTTTTTTGCGCCACGGACCGGTTTATGTCCGACAATATTTTCACAGAGCGGCCTTTAAGGTGTCGCGGATAAATACAACAAAATGAAATTTGTACCGGTACCAAAAAAAAAACTGATTTATTCATAACACACGGAAAAAGACCCAGGGAAACTGAGTTAACGATAAAAATATTTAAAAACACAACAATAAAAACCCTGAAAACCATAGATTTTCCAGTACTAAACGACTCACGGACTGGTACTGGTCCGTGGCTCGGGGGTTGGGGACCACTGATGTAGATGACTTTTGACAAAGCTGCTTGTAGGCTGTGCACTGCACGCCTGAAGAAACCATGTTGGCGCTCTTAGTCTGCGTGAAGCGTGATTTGCAATAGTGGACTCCACTCAAATGGTTGCCACTATATATTATATTCTTGCATAAAAGTAAAGTTACCAAGTGCCAATGTCATTTTGTAGTTAAATTCCTTTCCTGCAGGAACTACGTCACCAACTGTGGAGGAATTTCTGAACATCTAGGAATATAAGAGAGAAATGCAGGTCGTCTACACTTGACACCGTGATTACGATTCTACATGTAAGATTACAGAGAGGCTTTAACAAGGTCATGCATTTCTTAAATTTTACAGTAAACTTCCAGGCATTTTGTTAAAACTATATCCTGTCACCAGTGTTGCAACTATGCACAGTATTCTGCACTCATCTTACATGCTCTCATTTTGCAGAGGATTCATCTTTGTGAGAGACAGAGGACCCTGTTGAATTCTGAGTGAGCAGCATTTCAATTCCACATGCCACGGTGAAGCGACTCCACACAAACACCGACAATCGCTTTTTTACATGTACATTTCTTCTGCTTTTCTGTGTGTGTGTGACTGTCACACATGCACCAGACGTTAACAAACACACTTACTTCATCAGCAGTGCTGTTAGGAGCTGTTTGGAGGAGATTGCTATTTGCCACCACGTTCTCTCTGCAAAGGCAAACTGTAGATACGTTGGTGATTCTACGGACAGTATTTCTTTGACAGGACTTGGGACTGATGGAGTGTGTTTGTGTATGTGTGTGTGTAGCTGCTGGTGGTGGGGGAGTGACAGGCAGTGACGGTGGGTACACAGCGTAACCTTTAGAGTGGAGCCACAGGAGCATGACGGCCAGACTCCAAGGTAACAGAGAGGGAGAGAGACAGGGAGAGGTGTTGTGGGGGTTGTTGGGAGGAGAAGGAGAAATTCGACAGGTAGGGGAGATAGAAACTTCAAGGTATCTGTGTCATCTGCTCTTCTGTCTGTTTGCTTTGCTGTGTCCCATTGAAAGACTGCTAGCAGCCAAGAGGTTGGAATACAAACGAAAAAAGTTTAACGCTTTAGAAAACAGGTGTATTTTTACGACAGCGCCACTATACACATCAAATATCTGCTAGCTATAGATAAATGTATACTTTTTTTCCTGTGACTCTCCTATGAAAGATACTGCACCCTGACACATTCTTGACATGGGGAAAAATGTAACTTAGCACGCATATAAGGTAAAAGAAGAAGGTAGAATATGTGTTTGCTCACTGCTATGTGTCAGTAAATCTGAGGAAGTGTGGAAGAAATGGGTGAATTTCTTCTTTCTCGCCCTGCCTTGATTACACAGAGTTTTAATCATTTCTCTTGTCCAGCAGGTCCAGTGCTAATTAATTTCTCTGTGCACATTTTAACACACACCCTCTACATATGCAAAGACATGGTGCCTATTTACGCTTTACACATGCTCATGTGGACGCAATGACACGGCTGAGTGTCTCCCTGCAACATTTTTCTCATTAGGATCTCTGTCCTGTCAATCGAGGCTTGGTGAATAATTTATAGACGTTGCAGAAAAGAGTTTACAGGGGGGATATGTGCATGTGTGCAGCCAAAGGCAGTGATGTCAGTTTTTAAGCTTCCATGAGACTTCGGGGGGGAGGTTGTCCATGTTTCCACAAGCTCAGATCTCCAATTCATTCATACAGACCACATATCCACATGCAGTGTAAAGGTGAGCACACACACTGAGCAATAAACATAGATGCACACATGGGATGCAGTTTAAACAAGTATATGCTTTCTGTACGCATTTAGATACATACGGCTGTGAAAAATAATTATGTGGAATTCACTAGTTTCAGTTAAAAGTCAGGTCAAAAGAAACATTTTACAGTCAACATTGCAACACTGTTATATTTACAGCAGTGCAAGTGGTGGATTTACGTGAGGCCCCAAATGCAGGACAGTCTGATGCTGATAAAGCAGGGCATGAACAAAGGCGAATGTCCAAGAAACAAACTGCAAAAACGCAATCCAAAAAATGAAAGAAAAAAAAACTTGGACTGCAGGGCTCCAGGGACACAGCTATGTGGGATGACTCAACAAAGGACAAGGGGAGACTGGGCCAATATTTGCAAAAGCTAATGAGAGAAGTAGAAATAGCTAAAGCTTATAATAGCTGAAGACAACTAAGCAAATAAAACATAGAACACGAGACATAGAGAACAACAATAACCAAAGTAAAACAGGAAGAGAGACAAAACTGAACAGGAAAAAAAGACAGATGAAAAGACCAACATAGAGATGTGACACTCCGGAGAAGTAATGAACCTAAAGTCATCTTTAACTAAACTAAGAACAAAAGAAACAAACACAAAAATGAAAGAACCCATACAAAGCATCAGAAGATAACAAAACTCATAGGACAATGAAATACAAAGCAACACTTTTAACAGGATAGTACAGAGTCATACAGAACACAGACACAACAGCTATGACAAACACTTACAGGTTTGTGGACAAGTGTCAAGGTTTTCAGGCTTCTGTCACGATGCTTTTGTAACCAGACAAAACCTTTTAGATAAAAGGGTAACTTGTTGTAACAAATCAGCTTTAAATCGTCTTCAGACCGTTCAGAGTGCTGCAACAAGACTCTTAACAGGCACCAACAGAAGATCACATATCACTCCAGTTTTGGCCTCCCTTCACTGATTGCCTGCAAGTTTTAGGTTTCATTTTAAAATTTTAGCCTTAACCTTTAGGGCCCTACATGGTCAAGCTCCCCAGTTTATACCTGACCTGCTGAAACCGTGTTAATCGTGCCGAGCTCTAAGGTCATCAAGCCAGAGTCTGCTGGTGGCCCCACGCACTCGATTTAAAACTCGTGGTGATCGGGCCTTTCAAGCAGTGGCACCACCATTGTCTTCCACTGTTTTTATCCTGTTACTGACTCCATTGATTCTTTTAAACAGCAGCTGAAGACATTTTCAGTATACAAGCTTTTAACTAATTTGTTGTTTTTATGTTGTATTTTATTGTTTTACATTGTTATTTGTTGTATTTTCATTCTTTTTCATTTTCATTCTCTGTATTGTGAAGCACTTTGTGATTTTTATCTGTGAAAAGCGCTATATAAATACATTTTACTTACTTACTTACTTAACAGTGTGCAGCTAGGTGGCTACAGCCGCCAGCTAATGCTAGGTCAGGCAAACTAGCTAGCAAGATGTAGTTCACTCTGAACGAATTAAATGCAATGCTAATTTTAGAAAATGCTGAACAATACAAAAGTCAAAGTGATTCTAATAATTTTAGGGTAATAAAAATCCACCCTACTTACTATGAACAGGAAAACTCTGGAAACCAAACCACACGTGGTAGCAGGTTGTACAATATTGTATTTCTACTTCTATCTAAATATGCGTGTCTACGGAGATTAACATGCTTCTAAAGATCAATGTTTGGCACTTCTAAGTTTTCTTTAGTTTTCCACCCTGCAGTTTGCTGCTTACCTGCCGTCGCTCTCCCACAGCTGCACCAACTGGGAACCACATCCATGACGAAAGAAGTCTGCTGTTGGCTTAAGATTCACCGACATACACAACATGCCATGTTTTATTTTAAAAAATCCAGGCCTGTTGCATCCTCTAATCATCTTTCCCACTAGTGATACTTTCTTTTTTCTTAATCTCTTCCTTCTCCACCTACTTTATTCACATGTGGTTACCATGGAATACAGTTTTTGAAAACCAGACGTTTTCTTTTGTGTTGTTTTTGAGTTGCAAGTAACATTTGTTATCATTTACTTTATGTTGTTTCCTTGTCATCTTTTAGGAAATATACTGCTGACATCATGGAAAAATAATACATTTAATCTAATTTAATTTAATTTAATTAAACTTTTGGTCTTAAAATGGTTAAATAATTTAAAGAAATAACAAAAGAAAAATTTGCATTAAATCAGTAATTGTTGCAAACAAGCAAAGGAATAGTTCATAAAGAGGATGGTTACAAAATTGCCTAGTAAGAGCAAGAAATAATGTGAAGTGATTGAAAACAACAATATATGTTCAATGTATAAAAACAGGTTTAAAAAATTGCATGTGTTAAGTGTGTGTCAGAGAGTGATGGATGATTATATTTCTGATAAAGAGGAACACATTACTCTCTTAAAGACAATGGTGTTGTTACTCTTTCCACATTTTGAGTTGAATAGTTTCCAAGTTTGCTAGTGGTGATGTTCAGCTGTGTCAGCTTGATATGGTTGAAGGGAAATTGGTTTCTAAAATTGCCAGATAAGTTCATTTAAATATTTCCTCATAAACGGACTTTATGCATATACATTTATCCAATTTAATCTATATGTCAACACAGACACATCTGAACATTATCACATTTTAAAGAAAATGCACATAATTACATATTTGTCGACTGGGACTGATTTATTTAAGTTTTCTTTTCTTTATTTGTGGGTTTTTTTCCAAGTTAAGATTTATTCATTCAGGTTGATCAGTTATGGTTTAGTTGTGCCAGCATGTCGACATTCAGAGAGAAAAGGGGCCAAACGTTATAAATGAAGTGCACATACACATGTTAAAACACACACACACACACACACACTGCTTGGACCTAGGCCTGCGACTATGACAAGCCCTGCTGTCTGCTTCGGTCCTCTCCCAGGCTTTGGGAGAGGATGGGGAGGAATGCTAAAGAAACCAGGAGAAGCCAAGCATACAGTTTTGCTGTGGGGGTAGAGGGAGGCAGAGTGAGGGAGGAGGGATGGATGCTGCTCACCACACCACACAACTCTCTTTCTCCATCTCCCTTCCTCTCCTAGCATCCTTTCAGTCTGCAGAGACCCCATGTGTGTCAGCCAAGCAGTGGAGCATTCCTTCTGTCTATTTTACCTATTTTTGTTGTTTCTCCTGCTGTCTTTCTCGCACTCCTCTTTTCCTCTTTCCTCCTTTATGTTTTCTTTTGTTTTTACATTTTGCTGCTTTTAAACATGTTTTTCAGCAGAGGTGTTACAGACAAAAACATAAACTCTCAAGCTTACAGTGTTATGCACACTGAGATTAAAAGAGAGCCAAACTGGAGGAGGTGTAACAGAGGACAAGAGTTATACGATGAACTCTAGATTCTTTGAAATTCCAGATTAAATAAAATAGAAATCACTAAAATTGAGAAGAAGGAATGGGTGGTCGTAGAGAGGCAGCTCTAGCCAGTTTGGGTCTGTCGATTTGTTTCCTGTTAAACTTCTCCACACCAGGTGTCAGCTGAAGAAGGAGACTTGGAGGCGGAGACATTGAGGAAGAAGGCAATTATTGTTGGGGAGCGTTTTGTTTTGTTTGTGGAAGCAGCATTGTGTGGCCTTCTGCTAATGAGGCCCAGCAAGCTTGTTAATAATGAATTGGGGGGAAAAGGTGACACAGTGTGTGTGTGTGTGTGTGTGTGTGTGTGTGTGTGTGTGTGTGTGTGTGTGTGTGTGTGTGTGTGAGAGAGAGAGAGAGTGTGTGTGTGTGTGTGTGTCTTTGGTGAGGTCATCTCACCAGAGGGTGTTGACATTCTCTCTGATAGGCCCCTAGGATGAATATGGTGTCACAGCACTGTTTGATATTGATCTGGTCTCTCTCTCTCTCACACACACACACAAACACACACACACACACACACATTCTAACTGGTTTACTTCTATCAAAAACAAACTTGTTTGACGTACTTTTCCAATATTTGAATTTTAAAAAGAATAAACTACTGTAATACATACTTCCATTTCATTTCATTTATTTGTTTCACACATGGTTCAACAGTATTTCATTTCTTACTGACAAACCCTCGTTCCCATTAATATAACACTGCACCCATGAGTGAAAAGGAGCAGGAAGAAGAATAAATTCTTATTAGCACCTGACCCCTATCTGAATTCCAAATAAACTTACAAGTGGGCACCTACAACCCCAAAAGTACTCTAACATTTATCTACGCTTATCAATGCAAAATGTAACAACAAAACAACATAATCAACAGTATACAATACCAATAGATGGTTGCCTTTGTGTGGTCCTGGCAAACTGATGCTTAAAATAAAATTTCCTTTTACAGTCCCCACTACCTGAACACAATACAAATAAACTTCAAACTTTGGAGGTAATGTATTATTTTTTGCCTTGAACATGATTAATTACAGGGAGTGCAGAATTATTTGGCAAATGAGTATTTTGTCCACATCATGCTCTTCATGCATGTTGTCTTACTCCAAGCTGTATAGGCTCGAAAGCCTACTACCAATTAAGCATATTAGGTGATGTGCATCTCTGTAATGAGAAGGGGTGTGGTCTAATGACATCAACACCCTATATCAGGTGTGCATAATTATTAGGCAACTTCCTTTCCTTTGGCAAAATGGGTCAAAAGAAGGACTTGACAGGCTCAGAAAAGTCAAAAATGGTGAGATATCTTGCAGAGGGATGCAGCAGTCTCAAAATTGCAAAGCTTCTGAAGCGTGATCATCGAACAATCAAGCGTTTCATTCAAAATAGTCAACAGGGTCGCAAGAAGCGTGTGGAAAAACCAAGGCGCAAAATAACTGCCCATGAACTGAGAAAAGTCAAGCGTGCAGCTGCCAAGATGCCACTTGCCACCAGTTTGGCCATATTTCAGAGCTGCAACATCACTGGAGTGCCCAAAAGCACAAGGTGTGCAATACTCAGAGACATGGCCAAGGTAAGAAAGGCTGAAAGACGACCACCACTGAACAAGACACACAAGCTGAAACGTCAAGACTGGGCCAAGAAATATCTCAAGACTGATTTTTCTAAGGTTTTATGGACTGATGAAATGAGAGTGAGTCTTGATGGGCCAGATGGATGGGCCCGTGGCTGGATTGGTAAAGGGCAGAGAGCTCCAGTCCGACTCAGACGCCAGCAAGGTGGAGGTGGAGTACTGGTTTGGGCTGGTATCATCAAAGATGAGCTTGTGGGGCCTTTTCGGGTTGAGGATGGAGTCAAGCTCAACTCCCAGTCCTACTGCCAGTTTCTGGAAGACACCTTCTTCAAGCAGTGGTACAGGAAGAAGTCTGCATCCTTCAAGAAAAACATGATTTTCATGCAGGACAATGCTCCATCACACGCGTCCAAGTACTCCACAGCGTGGCTGGCAAGAAAGGGTATAAAAGAAGAAAAACTAATGACATGGCCTCCTTGTTCACCTGATCTGAACCCCATTGAGAACCTGTGGTCCATCATCAAATGTGAGATTTACAAGGAGGGAAAACAGTACACCTCTCTGAACAGTGTCTGGGAGGCTGTGGTTGCTGCTGCACGCAATGTTGATGGTGAACAGATCAAAACACTGACAGAATCCATGGATGGCAGGCTTTTGAGTGTCCTTGCAAAGAAAGGTGGCTATATTGGTCGCTGATTTGTTTTTGTTTTGTTTTTGAATGTCAGAAATGTATATTTGTGAATGTGGAGATGTTATATTGGTTTCACTGGTAAAAATAAATAATTGAAATGGGTATATATTTGTTTTTTGTTAAGTTGCCTAATAATTATGCACAGTAATAGTCACCTGCACACACAGATATCCCCCTAAAATAGCTAAAACTAAAAACAAACTAAAAACTACTTCCAAAAACATTCAGCTTTGATATTAATGAGTTTTTTGGGTTCATTGAGAACATGGTTGTTGTTCAATAATAAAATTATTCCTCAAAAATGCAACTTTACTAATAATTCTGCACTCCCTGTATATTTGTAATGTCACTAAATCTTCTAATTTCAACAATTTTATAAATAGATTATTTGTATGTTCTCTATATTTACCATTATGAACCATTCGTACCACTTTCTTCTGTAACAAGTATAGAGGTTTTATATTACTCGCATATGCATTCCCGCAAACTTCAGCACAATAACTGAGATAGGCGAAAATTAGTGAGAAATATAGAATACGGATTGTCTAATAATCTAGTATGTCTCTAACATTAACCAAAATATAAATATTTTTAACCATCTTTTTTGAGATTTCTGTACTTCACTACTTTATTTAATAATTGCCCAAAATTTCTCAATACATGACATGTGTGAATTTTTTTAGGATAATTTTGTCTGAAATCAAACACAGCAAGTTGTGAGTGTCACACTGTAAATGGCTTCATATTAGTAACTTGTCTCCTTGCAACACAAAAAAGGCTGCAAAGTTTTTTCCTCATAAAAAGTCAATTTCAACTCACATAATGGCAGTACCTGGAATAAAATAGGAAATAAAATAAGAGTAGAAAACACTGGGCTCAGATTTCAGGCTCATGTGTAGCCCTCTGTCCTACTGATGACATACTATGTGAAATTATTTAACAATAAATTAATGTTAGAGCTGGTGATAGATTTCATTACTGGGTTGATCTGTAGAGCTGCAACTTTTTTTCCTACAAAATAAAACGAATCAAAGTGCAATCAGTGTGTCAGTAAAATCGAGCAGGTTACATCACTACTGGTTCTCTCCAGGCCTTCATCCATCAGCCATTGTACTGTTAATTTTACAGTGTTTTACAATATTGTTTAGTTGTGACTACTAAAGTTGTTTGTTGGTCTTGCTCATCCCATCAGTATGGTGACCTTTCAGCAGGAGAGCCGTGCAGCATTCCACACTCATTGTTTTCACTGCTATAAGTCCTCTTGAAGCTGTACTTGTTAGTTTAAATTAAAAGCGCCAGAACCTAGAAGGTAAGAAGGGACAAGCTGACATAACTATCAAATGGGCCCTTTCACATTACATGGGATGTATATGTTTGCCGTCTTTAGTTAAATTTTACACATTATAAAAGTTCCAAAATATGTTTAGTTCACAGTTCTGTGTTGTGAGCCAAAGCCTAACTTTATTTATGCTGTATACATTTAACAAATGAATCCAATTTTAGATCAGAAAGGTGAGTGTTTGAAAGAAAAATGAGTCTGGAATTGTGTTATTTTGTCTATAGCTTTCCTCTTCATGTTGGTGGTTTACTCAGGTTACAGTGATGAGCACAAAAATCTGATCTTATATGAGAGGCGACCACCACAGTAAAAGTGCAGACTGTTCCATGCTTACCTTTGCTCAGCGTGTGTGGGTTTGTGTGAGCATGTGTGTGTACTTCGCCTCGATGGGTGTGTCTTTGCCAAGTACAAGGAGTGAGAGAGAGAATTATTGCTCCCCTCACTTTGGTGTCCAAACGAAGCCCCTTGGATTCTTCCAAACTAACACCTCCCCGAGGAGAGAGGATCAGACAGTCTGCAAGAGGAATGAATCTCTGCGTGCTTCTGTGTGTGGGTATCAATACGTGTGTGTGTGTGTGTGTGTGTGTGTGTGTGTGTGTGTGTGTGTGTGTGTGTGTTGCGTGCATGTGACCAGCAGCTGTGTTAGAAGGTTTAGGTTAGCATGGACCACAGACCGCTGACAGCTTCTCCTCTGATACATTTCCTTGCCTTTCTCTGCACTTTGCTCTCTTTTGTCGCTTTCCATCTTCATTGTGAATACAGCCTGATCCTTCCATTTCTCCTTTTAGTCTTTCAGTGTACCATCTGACTGTTAATAGCCTCTGTCAACACTAGCAGTCTTTTCTCTGACTATCTGCCTGCTTTTTTCCCCCTTACCTCTAAAAGGTGAATGTTTTCAGCATCCTGCTTTTGTCTATATGGCTGTCTGTTTTTGACACTCTCTTCTGTTGCTTTAGAAGCCCTTTCTCTCTTCCTCTCAGCACCACTGAGACAGTGACCAAAAATATACAGTCTTATTTAACTTGCATGGTTCTTGCTTCCCTCCAGCCATTTAGCTTTTCTCTCGTCTCGTGTCTCCTTTCATTTCTTTCTTTTACTCATTTGTATCAAGCAGGCTGGAGGAGGACGTGAGGTGCATTTTCCTCCTGAGTTAATTTATTTGTCTCTTCCTATCATCTTCTTCACCCATCTTCTGTAGATCAAACTCTATAGGCAAATACTTTAGACATATTTAAGTGTGAATTTGCTTTTGCCATGCTCTCTAATGTAGGGTATGTGCATGATGTGACTACATAGTTTGGTTTTGCCTTTCTGAACAGCTTCACACATTTTGGAGGTTTGTTATTCTCGTTCTTTCTTACCATCTCACCAGCCTGTCCCCCTGGGGTGAGGCAGAGGAGAGCCCAGAACACCACAGCAGACCTTGTCTATTTCCATCCCCCTTTCCCGGTCGCTTCCTGACGACACAGGCGGCCTCCTGGTACCATGGCTGACCCCTTCAGTCAACTCTCTTCAGCCAGACTGACAGCTGTCAATCAAATGTCTGGGCTGCGTTGTGACATGCAGAGGCATTGATAGACAGCGGCTATGTTTGTTAGTGTGTATTTGTGTGTTTATACTCATCAGCAATGTGTGTCCTTAATATCAAAGTTGTCCAAATGCATTGATTAAAAAGCTGATGTGAGGTTCATTATTGGAGCTTTTATAGATTTAACATTTTGAAAAGTTTTGTCCTTTCTTTTCATTGCTTTCCAATGTACAGCGATAAAAGACAAAGAAGTGCTTTACTGGACTGGTTGTATTTAATCAATATACTAATGACTAAACAGGCAGAGAGGTGGAATTAAGCTCAGAAGCTTTGTTCATTTTAAAAGCGCCTCCTGTGTTGTGTTATTGAGTAAGGCAGAAATTTCCAGACGGTTAAAGGTTTTGAAGCTGTTGTTGGAGCTCTGAAGATTTCTCATCTCGCCTCTTTTTGTTTGTGTGGGAGCAACAGACATTTCCATTGTTTATCTGGATTATTATTCTCCACTGGCACCTAAACCACTAATGGCACAGCATTCAGATCAAACAGCTCTGTTTATAGCAGCCAGGTCGGATCTCTAGTCATAATCAGAGCAAACAAAGTGTAGACTGAACTGTATCAGACTGTGTGGGTCAAGGGCAAGAAATCATCTGTACCTTCAGATATTAAAAATATCTAGTTTGGATTTAAAGTTTTTACTTTACACAACATCTACTGAATGTTATCTCTATAAATTATCAGATACCGCTGACTGAAGGTAAAATGAAGAAGCACTGAGATCTTTTCCTCGAGTACAATTTTAAAAATGCTCATAAAAAATAAGGCATTTGTGAAATAGTGAAACTCAGCTTTTTAGTGTTATGAAAATCACATGCATATAGATATACAGCGAATCATAATTTTAGGCCCATTATGTATGTAGCATTTCAATGGTATCAAGTTAATATTTGGCAGTTTAAACTATATCACATTTTTCATTTACAAGACATGAATTGGTGGAAAATTAGCCATTCAGCGGTGGACTTGCCAGGGTTTGGGATCATTGTCCTACTCCAAAAGTGTTCATGAGCTTCAACGTATAAACTGATGATCAGACATTCTCCTTCAGGATTTTGTGGTAGAGAGCAGAACTCATGATTCCATTAATCACAGCAAGCAATCCAGGTCCCCAGATCCAGTGGTAACATTTTTCAGACAGAATGAAATTTAAAAACTGCACTGTATTTACTCAGGTCATCTTTGTCTACTATTACCATTTGTTGGATGATCTGAAGTACACAAAAAACAAATTAAAAAAAACTTTTTCCCAGCAATTTAGGTACCTAATATCAAAAAGAAACACCAATTAACCTAACCCCATAAACCTAAAAACCTTCAAAGTAGTAGAAAATTACATCAAATCTAACTTCAGTTGACACAGTGAAGCTACTGAGGTGCAAGTCATTGTGATATAGTGCAGCAAAAATGTTTCAGTTCATTTAGGTCTGCTGCATGGACGTGTCATGTCTCACAGTGCTCAGAAGTGAAATGACCTAAAACAATGTTCTTAAGTGTGAACCACCCAGGCATGAATATATGCAAAAGGAACTGCTATCTTAAGATTTTTTCAAAAAGTAAAAGCATTTAGTTAAATAATACTTTGTTATCATTGTGTAATGTTGTTATGTGTTCTCAAAAACAATGTTCCTTGGTAAATCAACAAATTCAGCTGGCTTAACAATTCATTATTACACGTAATGAAAATCTTATTAGCTGAGGGCAGTACAATTAAGACTGTGATTTATATAACTGCAAATTAACATATCAATAAGCCTTATAGGAAATGTCTCATTAATTAGTCATCCCTTAATTGGCCCTGAATGCCATTAGTGTGCTGTGTGTGTTAACCATGCGTTCATTAATAACATTACTGCGGGACACGGATCTGCACGGCCAAGCTAAGTTTAACTGTTGTCCCTTCAGCTGTTGCTGTGTGTGTGTGTGTTTGTGTGTCTGAGAATGGTATGACACCCATGGCCGTGCTGATGCGGGCTGGTTTTTCTTTGACCGATGGTGCCTGGCATTGGGAGGGAGGAGGGGTGGGGTGCTGGAAGGTGCGGCGGGAATGAGGAAGGGGTTTGAACCTCCCACTGGTGCTGATGAAGACGAATGAGCTAACAAGACATGACGGAATTGCTTTTGCAAAGAGGGGGGCTGAATGCTGTGTAGTCATAGTGTTAAGGGCGGCTAACGGGGCAGGTTGATTTATTGTTCCTGCAGCAGATAGCCACCATTTTGCCCCCTCCTTTCCCTACTTATTCAGCAAGACCCCTCGGTCTTTAATTACAGCCCCCAGCTTCCTTCATTCTCTCATCCATGTCCTTATTAGAAGAGTCATACCACACATCATACATCCATGCTAGCAGAGGACAACTGTGTATGAGACAAAGCCTGAAGGGGAAAGGCTGAAGCCCAAAATGTCATCGCTACATTGAGTTTGCATTCCATTACTTTCTCATGGTCAGGAAAACAGGGAAGAAATACAGGAATGGGAGAGAGTAATGAAACAAGGGAACTGAAGGTCAAAACTAGAAGAAAAAAACGCAGAATGGATAAAATTGAGGAGAGGGGGAAATGGAGTGATTAAGATATGTACATAATGGGAATGAGGGGATTGCGGATAACAAATGCAGAAATAGAGCAATCCTCAGAGAGAGGAGGAGGGGTAAATACATGTTAAATGGTGTTGGAGGTCTGAGAATAAGGTGGAACCTGGTGGCCCAACCTGATGAATTCATAAAACCCCCATGGAAAAAGGAGGAGGAGAGGATAACATGCAGAAAAAAGGAGGAAAGTGGGAGCTGCTATCTCAACAACAACAAAAAAGGCTGAACCAAGAGCAAAATACACACTTCGTTCCTTTCTGGTTAATTACAGTTTAGTCTGTTTTAGCCTGAACATGAAAAATCTGGGTACATAACATAAGACTCCTCTGCACCAACAAGTGGATAAATAGCTGTGCAGGTCTACATTAGCAATTCTCTGCAGCAAAAAGGCAGGAGAGAAGAGGGGCGAGGTACGGAGGGTGTGGGGGGGCAGCTCACCCCACAAAATTTATCACCACATGGCTTTTCACTCTCTGAAATATCAGCCTATTAAAACATTCATTGAGCTGATTAAACTGCAATAAAATCTAACAAAATTTCCACTGACACTTTCAGTGCATGATTCATTCGGCTAAAGCTTTGCGTGTGCTTCTCCAGTGCTCATAAACAGAGCGATGGGAAAGGTCTGATGCTGCCGCCATCTCTTGGCTGACTGTGAGTTTAAGCAAGGATCTGTCAGGGGTTTTTTTCCCCTTTATTTAAAGATCAGGGAGAGCAATAGCGTACAGGATTTATGTTGAAAGGGAGCAAAGTGCTGACCTCAAAATGGCCTTTTGCTTCACTATCTATTTTTCATTCTGATTAATTTTTACCACAGTGGTTTTAACTTCATGCAATGCCAGGTCCAGAGTCTACAAAAGTCTACAAAATACTTCTAGGACAATCTAGGACAATATACTCGTCCTAGATTGACTTAAAGTAATAAAACACACCAGTTTTTTCTGGTTCAGTATGGGCCTTTGAGGGCCTGACACAATGTTAATCATGTTCATTCACAAACAGCAAATGCAACGACTCTGTTTCACCATATCTGACAAAAATGTAAACATTTTCTTTTATTTGTGACCCTTTGGTAAGCAAAAATGTCAGTTTTACCTGTAACTACTAAACATGTAACCTGTAGTTAAAACATTTAATGTAGTAGTGCAGAAATTAAAAAACTTAATCTAAATTACTGTGGAAAAGTCAATCTATGAAAAAATGTTTAAAAAAATGATTCTTTATGTCTACATAGATAGATAGATAGATAGATAGATAGATAGATAGATAGATAGATAGATAGATAGATAGATAGATAGATAGATAGATAGATAGATAGATAGATAGATAGATAGATAGATAGATAGATAGATAGATAGATAGATAGATAGATAGATAGATAGATAGATAATCACAGTCTTTTAATCACAACATAAATTACAGAATATTACAGACAACTGGATAATTAGAGATGGTGAGGGATCAGATTGCAGGGATATCCAGTCCACATATCACTGCATTAGCTGAGATGGAAGTGTTTTGTGTTGAACTGGTCTTGTATTGATCCATCTGGTTTATTACAGCCAGTGTGAGTGTTAACAGTGTCAGGAAGACAGGAGCAGGGATTACCTGGAAATGGTGCTATTGATTGGGGTTCGCCTCAGGAGAGAGCTGCATGTCACTCAAACCACCAGGGGCACACAATTTTTCGAAAGATGGTGCACAAAGCTTCCTTTTGTCCACAGTGATGTATCTGCTTTAGAGGTCATTTTACTGAAGGGAAGGTGTTTTCTTAAAGGGGCTGCTGTGAGTCGTGACCTTCACAGATGACATGAGTTGATGAATCACAACAATAGAAAACCATTTAACTTAAAGCTCTTTTTTAAACTATCATGATGCATGAGCTTGTCTGGTTGTGTATGTGCGCCCAAAGTCTTAATCTATTCCTATGACACAGAATTAGACTTTGAGACCTTGAAAGGTTTTTTTTTAGAAAAAGGTGAGGACGTGGTGTTACAGTTAAGATTTGGTTTAATGTTAGGATACGTCATGGGTTGGGGCGTCCATTATATTAGTGGGGGTCCTCAAAAATATAGTGTGGCTGTGTGTATAATGCATGTTCTTTGTCAGTCTGCCTGTGCTTCACTGCTGTAATCTTAACCTGTGTTGGTATGAGAGCCACTCCAGTGTCATTGTCACATGGCTGCATAGCTTGCTGGCTGCAAAGTCAGCCATCGGTTTAAAAAACACTGACCCCATTTAACATGACACCACTGTTATAATGTCATACTGTACCAACAGAGAGACATTAAACCAGTTTGTCAGCTCTTTAAATAAATTTGGCAAAGTTATAATGAACTGAACTACAGAACACATCGTCTGGCGAGTTCAACTCCGTGCGGCATACGGCAATTTTGAAGGTACAGACAGTTGTTTTTTGAGGTTATTTAATCGGAAAAAATAATAATTGTATTTTTTTATTAGTTTGTAATTAAATCTTCCAACAAATTGATGCATCCTCGTAAACTTAGAATTAATCTATCAAAAATACATAGGAGGGGGCGCCATTTGTGGAAGCTCTACCACCTTAGATATTGTGGCCAATATGAACATTTTTATTCTGCCTAGTCATGTTTTATGTATGTGGCTAGAGATCAGCCGACATATGTAGTACACCAACGGCAGAGGAGAAGAGAATTTGTGGGCATTTGCATGCCATGGATGAAAATTTTAATTCATGTCTGCACCTTCAAACTCAAGATATGAAGGACTAAACCTATGTTTTATCATTGGCAAAGGAGTCTCCTTCACCAAATAAGTGAACACATGAAGGAAAGAGAAAATCTGGATAAACGTCAGACCCTTCCTCCTCAGCTCAGGCCTCATCTCTTCAACTGAAGTCAGAGCTCGAGTGCACATAAATTTCTGAAACAAGTAAGCATGCTTATACAACTGCATGCTTACTTGTTTCAGAAATTGTCACAATTGCTAATTGTCAGCAGATCAGACATGAATTTTAACCCTGGTCCTTTGTCTTCTTCAGGGCTTCTTTGCAGTAGCCAGTGTGCACATTTGGGGCAGTGTGGATCATGATGCCACTTGGCTTTGTACTGGAATTGTGTGTAGTAGTATTGGAGCAATTTTAATAGCATATATGTCCTTATTTCCTAACCGAATATTCACCAGGACTGGTGGATTTTTTTTAAAATTTTGTTTCATTAATTGATTTGCATTTAGTACATATTTATATAATTAATAAAATTGCTCGTAACTGGGCTTTTACTGGACATTTTTGACTTCAGTATTTGTATAAATTTTATAGTTGTAACCCCTCTTACGGTGCAAACTACAGGCAACTACAGGTGGCATTTTGCTAGGAACCAAAGCAATTGCAAAGAGGATTTTTGGTACAATAATGTGTACCTCTTTGCAACCAATTTCACCTAGCAACTGACTGGTCTCTAGGCCTGAGTGACTGGGGCCAAAAACATCCTAAAGATCTTCTGACTATTTTAGCACTTTACCAATTCCCTTTTGTTTTTGAAGCCTAAACCCACTGTCTCACTCGTTAACACAAACCAAAACATGATCTTAATACATCCACCCAGCCGTCTGACTGCTGCAGACACTTGCAATTTGTATCTGATTACCCAACATGCTTAAACGATGAAGGTCACTACTCCACAATGAAGAAGTGATATCAAAGCTATTAATACAGATCAGAATGGTTTCAAAGGAACAGAGGTACTGGGAGGATGTGGCACTCGGGGCTCCTCATTGCTCTGTGGCTTCTTTGTGCCACCCTGTTGGCCTGCTTGCTCCTCTGGCTAAGAAAGAAGTGCCAAGGTAAAATTTGTTCCTTTGTGTGTTTTGGGATGGGCCCATATGGTCTATGTTTCACTCTGTGTTTTATTCAAATTGCAGTATGAGACCGGTTGACTGGTTGAATTTGTTTTCAGGAACTTTTGACGTGTTGTTTTTATTTTTATTTTGGTAAATTGTCATGCCTTACCGGGTAGTAAATACAGAAAAATGAACCGGTTTGACATATTCAGTTAGGATGACTGTGCATTTTCACAGTAATGGGGGAAATGAGGGGAGGGGTTCCTGTGAGGTTTATAGATAGCAGCTCCTGCGTCTATTTAAAGTCAGCTTCAACAAGCTAACTGCAACAGATGAAACTGTTGCAGTTAGCTTGTTGTCATATTGATCCTTACTTTTCATATATAATCAATTCACACATGCATCGATATCAAAAATTGACATCTCACACATTGGTGTTTTGTTTAACTATTGTGGGTTAAGTAATGAGTTTCATCTAGCTTTGTTTTGTCTCATTTTTCATCTAACACATAGCAATATAGTTAATTCAACATTAATTTAGGAGACCAAAAATAATGTATTTCGTTCTGCCGTGCTGATTCCTCAATTAATTCAGCTTCTTCAGCTGTGATTCATCAAACATTTTTAAAAACTGCAAAAACCCTCTGGACTGATACACAAACAAGCCCGTACCCACATCTGTTGGAGGTGTAATACTGTGCTGCATGTAATTACTCATCTGATTCATAACTGTGCATGTCAACAGGGGACTAACAAGGTATAATGTTATATATATATATATATATATACACATATATATACATATATATATATATATATATTATCATGTGTTTTTTGTTTGTTTTTCGGCATTCATTCCTAAGGAGCCAGCCTATCAACTGCAGCCTGTAGCAAAACACAAAAAAGATAAAGCCTGTGGGAGTAAACTAACTGCAATGTACAGATAGAGGATGTTGCAGAGGGATCACTAATGCTTTAAATTACAAAATGGATAGGAGAGAAAATGCTGAAGGATAATGCTGGAGAAGCTCATCTTTTGTAGAGAGGGTCTGTCATGTGAGTGAAATGCCAGTTTGCACTTTAAAGTGACTTATGGGTGTGCTTTTTGTAAAAAAATAAATAAATAAATAACCAGTGATTCATGTACAGTTAAGTCACATACAGCTGTGGTAGGATCATAGTTTAGATAACATTGTATTCTAATTCTTCCTCCACAGGTGGTGATGACCTCTCAGCAGAGGATGCTGGTAAGCCAGACTGCAATTAAAGTAAACACCATCACCGCCAGCATTGATCTGTGCAGCATTCCTCTGACTTGGCTTGAGAGTACAACCTTGCCATGCTCCTATTCAGTGGCGGTGGGCATTGTTAGATTGGCTGTACTGTAGCCCAATGGCCTTACGGGACATCATGGGGGCAAACCATATTTTGAGGAAGGGGGGTTGGTAGAGCGTGTGTGTGTGTGTGTGTGTGTGTGTGTGTGTGTGTGTGTGTGTGTCTGTGTGTGTGTCTAAATGCGTAAGCACAACTATGTGTGCCTCGAATGTCTGCCAACAGGATAGTTGGGCTGTGCACTTTTGCAACTGTTACTACTTTCCATAACAGGCAGGCTGACTTAGAGGCTCCTTGTACTGTACACAGTACAGCAGGGTGGCAGGGATTTCTGCACTCAAGGTCTCTTTCTCCCAGTCAGCTTCAGCTCCAGGACCATGGCACAACAGAGTCCTACCGACCCCACGAAGATGGGAGTGGGTCGGGCAATTGCCGTGCTTACCTCCGGAGGCGATGCCCAGGGTAAGTAGATGGTCTCCGGGGAGCATGGTGTGCCCAGGCAGTATTGCTGTTGTTTTGTTTCAGCAGGTGGCAGATCTGACTGGTGAAAATCAGCACTTAGGGACTCATCAGCAGTGACAATACAGTCAAGAATTTAAGTCTTGTCTTTGAAACTGTTTTTGGTTGTCAAAGACAAATAATCAATATAATGAATACAAACTGTGCATATATAACAATGAATTTGACTTAACACTGTAAATCAGTTTTAGCTAAATTACTAAGAATGGCCCAGACAAACTTCACTGCCATGTTTAATCACCACAGCAGCTCTATTTTAATATCAACTGTAACTACTTGCAAATTTTTACTCACTGATCATATTTAATGATTTTCCTTCTAAAGAGTAAAACTACTGAGCTATCCACTCTTATGGATAACTTATGTAAAAGGGCAGCATGAAGGACTTCACCCAGACGTGGTAGAACTACAGACAGAGATAGATGCTCCCCTGACCTTTAACTTGATGAGGAATATCTCCACTGTGACCTTTGGGAGGCGTGTCAGTGACCCCACACAATCCTGTAGTGTAAGCATGTGAGGCAGTGAGCTATTCAAATGATTCCTTTTTTTTCCATCTCAAATGTATAAGATCCTTGAACAGAGTGCAAAACTGGATATCTCTAACCTTTCTTTATTTTCCTAAAATACATAATCCTCATTAGAACTTGTATGTCATTTACCAAGTTTCTTCCTCCTCTCCTTCCACCTTTCTCTGTAGAACTGTATCTGTTATGGGGGCTAATTTTAGAGGCGTGACCTTTCTATCATGTGTTTGTAAAGGGGGGAGATAGAGTGGGAGTGCAGTCCAATTCTTCCTTACTCTCCTCTCCTTTTTTACACCGTAAGTGGAGATGCTCTTGACACCCTTAAAGTTAATTTTCCATATCTTGTCCTTTAAACAACCCCTTCAAAAGAGCAGACACAGGCCCAGTTTCCTTTCCAGCAGTTTACCGCTATCATCTCTCTTGTGGTTCTTGATGCTCCCATTTGGTGTTTATCAGCTGATGAAGCATGTTAATATGAAGTCTAAAAAAAGAACTGTCATTATACTTGCAGAGATTAGTTGTGCTAAATCAGTGCAGATTATTATCAAAGAAAATGGTGCCTTGGAATGAGTAAATAGCCTACTCGAGTTACCACACTAACTTAGAGACAACCAGACAGACTTTGATGTAAAACTAAAAATAATGCAAGCAAGGGTGGAATATTCTTAATTGATCCCCACGAGGCTGAGGTGTAAAAATCGGCTGTGAAAATATGCTAATCCAGTTATCATAAGTTTTTAAGAAGGGCATAATTTTGAACTTTTAACTGTATTTTCATGCATTTTACAGCTTTTCCTATCAATAAAGACCTCTCTTATGGCCATTTACATACCACTATAATAGATAAACAAATAACAGAAACCTTCCTGTGTTTTTTTTTCACTCCATTTCTCATTTCTGTTTTTTAACAATGTGTCCAGTAATAAAAGAGTAGAATATTTTTGTTAATAAATATAAACTTGTATTTGATAATTGCAGGACAGTCTGCAGAATGAGCTACCAGAACCTTTTCTGTCATTTTACACAATTTTATTTCTAACAATTTATGTCCAAAGAGTTGTGGTGACTTTGTTATGCAGAAAACTGGGATATATTGTTGTAATTGACTTTGCATTGCTTTTTCTCATACTAAATTATCTTAAGGATTAAATGTGCAGTTAAACATCTCTGTACTGATAGAAAAAGGTGTTTCATTGATCTAACTTACCCGAGATCGAAGTGGACTGTATGACCCCCATATTGTAAAAGGAGTGTGATGTCCCTGCCATAGGTAAAGAAAATCTGTAGGATTAGGAGCGGTGGATATTCATGCATGTAGCTTCTGGGGGCCAGCTCCACGTGTAACCACGTGTGTTTTTGATGGCAGTGGGAGTACAAGGAGAACAAGAAACCTCTACGCAAAAGCACTTTAGCCCAGGTTTGAACCCAGAACCCTCTGGCTGTGGGCAATGGTACAAAACTTTAAACCACTCAGACTTTAAATCATTAAACATACATATGTTAGGCAGGAAGTTGCTGAAGTGCCACATCTATCCCAAAAATTTAAACCAAACTTTTGTGCTGTCATAAGTTTCCTATACATTATTCCTGCAGGTATGAACGCAGCTGTGAGGGCCGTAGTCCGAGTGGGAATTTACACTGGAGCCAAGGTCTTCTTTGTGCATGAGGTAAATTCTGCTTTTAACTTCATCTGGTTTCTTCAGATTAATCATTGTAAACACAGATTCAAGAGCTCCAGGTGGTATGTTCAGTTTTGGCATGATGTTTGTGCAACAAACCAAAACTACCATACCTAATATTGTTATTCAGTTAATACTACCGTTAACAGTAAATATATAATAAAATAAAAAGGGTATGCTTGTTATTTTTCCTTTTAAATTTTAAAAATATTATTTGATTCTATATGGCATATATTCCACTGCCTAATATTCCCACCATAATAACAAAATCAACTGACGGAGTACAGTGGCTGACTATATAATCACTAAGTACACAGATTCCCGTATCATTAAGCGCCAAGCTTGATCCAAGATATGACCCTTTTCACTGAGGTGATATTGTTCTTGTTTGTTAACAGGGTTACCAGGGTCTAGTAGATGGAGGAGAGCATATCCGCCCTGCTACGTGGGAGAGTGTGTCAATGATGCTGCAGCTGGTGAGAACACACAAGGATGCAAAAACTGCTGGGTTTTCATTTTTGTTTGTTTTATTGTTTTTTATGTTAAAAAATGGTCACAGACTAACTTTTTGCTACACTCTAGAGCAGTAGATCAAACTAGCAGCTAAATATCAGCATTTTTAAATTGCAATACTAAATAGAAATTAAACATTTGTGCTTAGATTTTGTATAATTGCAGCTGCCATTCTCCTTATTAGCCTCTTTGTGATTCTTGTCGGGGTCTGAAACCCTTCTTCATTGCCTGATGTCAGGGTGGGACTGTGATCGGCAGCGCCCGCTGTCAGGACTTCCGAACCAAGGAGGGTCGCACAAAGGCTGCTTGTAACTTAGTCAAGCTGGGTATTACCAACCTGTGTGTGATTGGAGGTGATGGCAGCTTGACGGGTGCAAACCAATTCAGAACAGAGTGGAGCGAGCTGCTGGCAGACCTTGTTAAAGCCGGTGAGAAACACAGAATTCACTTTTCTTAGCGACAGAATAAACTCATGTTGTTATGAAACATCCATCATTTTCTAAACTACTTATCCAGTTCAGGGTCGTCTATGCCTGGCGCCGATTCTGGATCACCAGCCAATCACAGGGCTAGTTATGGAACGTGGCGTGGTGCATTTCACTGCTGTTAGCCTATTTGTCAAGTGTTTTGTCATTTTGGTCCTCAGGTAAGATCACGGCAAATGAGGCCAAGTCCGCTTCCCACCTTAATATTGTTGGCATGGTGGGCTCCATTGACAATGACTTCTGTGGAACTGACATGACCATCGGCACTGATTCTGCCCTGCATCGCATCATAGAGATCGTGGATGCCATCACCACCACCGCACAGAGGTATGCCCAGAGGCATTTGCGTTTTTAAATGTGAACAAAGGAGACAACTGATTTCAGAACTCCTGACCAAAAATCTGTTATTGTGCAGTCACCAGAGGACCTTCATCCTGGAGGTAATGGGCAGGCACTGTGGGTAAGTACAGCTTGTGTGAGTGTTTTGTGCGCGTCAGTGCAAGTGTCAGTTCAGTGGTCACAAAGCTGTAATTACATTATCTCTGTGGAACCGCAGAATATGGCACTGACACCAAAATAGATGAATTGTGTGTGATATATGTGTGTTCAAGTTATGTCATCCCAGTTTCTTTAAAAATAATCCACAAATTCTTGATATCATCTCTAAAATTGAGGGCAATGTTTGTTTGTTTTTATCCTATGTTTACTTGGTCACATTGCTTTATCATGTTTGTTATTATCATTATTCTAGGAATTAGTTTTACAACAAAAATCTCATTTTAATATGTACCCAATATTAGCGTTAGATATTTTAGTTTTAGAAGTTTTAGAAAAAATATTACTTGGTTTTGTTTGTTTGGTTTCCAGTTACCTGGCTTTGGTGACAGCTCTAGCCTGTGGTGCTGACTGGGTGTTCATCCCAGAGATGCCCCCAGATGATGGATGGGAGGAGCATCTGTTCAGAAGACTAACAGAGGTGGATTTCACATTCATGTTCACTTTGGCTTCATTACAGTCCATACATGAAAAGTGAATTGCGATACTGTGTTTTACTCTGTCCCTCTTAGCAAAGAGGCCGTGGCACCCGCTTGAATATTATCATTGTTGCAGAGGGAGCGATGGACCGCCAAGGTAAACCAATCACCTGTGATCATGTCAAACAGGTCAGTATTGGCAGTACTCCAGAATACCACATTAAGCTCAACTATAGTTAGAAAGACTGCTCATAAGTCATCTGTCTGTGCAGCTGGTATCAAAGAAACTAGGTTTTGACACCCGCACAACCATCTTGGGCCACGTGCAGAGAGGAGGGACTCCCTCTGCCTTTGATAGAATCCTGGTAATGTCTCAGTAAGATCTTCACAATGAATCACCGGCTGGTATTGTTTTCTTTATAAAGTTAACTGTGTAAAAAAAATGTGTTTCAGGCAAGCAGAATGGGAGTGGAATCAGTTATGGCTCTACTGGAGGCCACACCAGAGACTCCTGCTTGTGTGGTCAGCTTGTCGGGAAACATGGCTGTCAGACTTCCGCTCATGGAGTGTGTGCAAGTGGTGAGTTAAGATCCTAAGCACACAAAAAGTCAGATTTCGACACACGGGATCTTCTAAGTATCCAATATGGAATATATAACGTGTACGAGATACTGTAGGCAAGCTATAATTGGCTTTGGGGTTGATATTTTAGAATATCTGACCTGGATTTTTGTTTTCCTTCCATCTTCACCTATATCAGACTAAAGATGTCACAACAGCCATGGCTGAGGGGCGGTATGATGATGCGGTGAAGCTCAGGGGAAAGTGAGACATGTACTTTTGTGTTGCTAATACGAAATGCTCATGTGCTGCAATAATTTTTCAATGTCTATATTTTTTTGTTCTAATTTCTGGCAACAGGAGTTTTGAGAACAACTGGAACACTTACAAGATGCTGGCTCATGTCCGCCCCCCAGAGGCAAAGGTTTGAAACTGCCGTGCTACCAAATAAATTGTCTTTCAGTCATTAAGCCTCATTGAAAAACGATATCTCTCTGTAAATATTTTTAATAAAAATCAAATATCTCTGTAAATATTTCTTTGCCAGAGTAATATCAACATCGCCATACTGAATGTGGGAGCTCCGTGTTCTGGAATGAATGCTGCAGTCCGTTCAGCTGTCAGAACTGGACTCCTCCAGGGCCACCAGATGTTGGCTGTGCATGATGGCTTCGATGGCTTGGCCCATGGAATTGTAATCTAATTGCATGCAAAAAATAATAATTAAATAAATAAGCCAGACCAGGGACCGTTTACTGTTTAAGCATTTAAACAGCTGTTTACCATAACTGTGCACAGCCATGACATACGATAGAGCACATGCTCTGTGACTCCACAGATTGAGCCCATTGGCTGGTCTGGAGTGGCAGGATGGACTGGAAAGGGGGGCTCCTTCCTGGGCACAAAGAGGTGAGAGGTGACAAGTGCAGTAATGAGAGTGCGTGTTACAAGTCTTACATCTCCATAACTTTTATCTTAGGGAGATATAATCTATTATCATGTGGCTTTCTTCTGTTCTGAAGATCCCTGCCTCAGGAGTTCATGGAGAAGATCAGTGTGAGCATCACTAAGTTCAACATTCATGCTGTGATCATTATCGGAGGCTTTGAGGTGAGCAGCATTAGACTGTGATAATGCCACAGGTAGATCAGTATTCACACCATAACCTACATATTTTAGGTTTGAGCAGGGATAAAGAGTAAATGCAGGTATTGTTATTATTATTATCATTATTATTATTATTCATTAAGTAGTTTTGTTTAAAAGGGACCATGTACAGTATTAGCATAAATGTTGCCATTTAATGCATTGTATCAGAGTAAGCTTAAGTTGATTTCTTTTATAATTTAAAAATATTAATACACAAAACAGTACATTCAGGAAAACAAACAAACAATGTATTTGATGCAGCATTTCACATCTCTTTAACACAGTAATAACGTATTTAACATGTGTTTACATTTGCACCCATGAGGGAGCGTCCAATTCCCACTTGGAGAATGACAAAACACAAAGTCCAAAGCTAGAGCCAGCTGTGCCATAGGTCAGCTACCCTCTCTATTTTTAACTTTCACAGTTAAAAATAGAACCCAGACCTCTTACAGTGTAGGTTGCCTTCAGACTGCAGCATGTAGTAGGCTCTGGCCTACACAGAAAATCAGGAAAATGTGACAGCTGAGCTTGTAGTGTAGAGCATCTGTGCACTAGAGTGGAAGCACAACCCAGTACATGCACCTTCAATTAACCCAAAACAAGCACAGAAACAGGTTCACAGCAATTGCAAAACATACACACACACACACACACACACACACACACACACAAAACCAACCCTCGGTCAGTGCCAGTTACCCACAACAAATGTGGAGGTGAGTTTCTGTGTGGAGGAAACCACTCTACTCTGTTTCAATATCTTCCTGCCACATTGAGAGCACATAAACAAGAACGACAGACACTCGTTCTTTTACTGTTTTCTCCTCATAGGCATTTTTGGGAGGTCTGCAGTTGGTGCAAGCTAGAGAGAAATACGAGGAGCTGTGTATCCCACTCGTTGTTGTTCCCGCTACTGTGTCCAACAATGTTCCTGGATCCGACTTCAGCATTGGTGCTGACACTGCCCTCAACACCATAACTATGGTAAATCTCTTATTTGGCACACTCTTAAGCACAACAAAACATCAAAGTCCTATGCAGCACATTGTTTTCTTCTCATGTGTCTGCATTTGTAGACGTGCGACAGGATCAAGCAATCTGCTGCTGGAACCAAGAGAAGAGTATTCATTATAGAGACTATGGGAGGATACTGCGGCTATCTGGCGACCACGGCTGCTTTAGCAGGTGGAGCTGATGCAGCCTACATTTATGAAGAGCATTTCAACATTCATGACTTAGAGGTTTGTCTGTCTCATTATGAGAATCACTGATTGATATGTGGATATTTTTAAACACAGGTTTCTGATTCTTGACTTCAAAAAAAAATAATTAATTTGTAGCTAAATGTGGAACATCTGGTGGAGAAGATGAAGACTACAGTGAAGAGAGGACTCATTCTGAGGTTTGAGGGAATTATCAGCATTATTACATTTATAGGGTTCACCATTGGAGGTCATATCTTATCTGTTATTCTACTTTTGTTTTAGAAATGAGAAGTGCAATGCAAACTACACCACTGACTTTATCTTCAACCTGTACTCAGAGGAGGGTAAGGGCGTGTTTGACTGCAGGAAGAACGTCCTTGGGCATATGCAGCAGGTGCACTGCTTAATGAAGATCTTCTTGTTTTTTTGTTTCCAAGATCATTATTTGACACCCAGTTCAATATTATGCATTAAAGGAAACCTGTATGTTATCAGGGTGGAACCCCTAGTCCTTTTGACAGGAATTTTGGCACAAAGATGGGGATGAAGTCTGTCCTGTGGTTGACTGACAAGCTGAAGGAATGCTACAGACATGGTGAGATTTCAGTATACCTCAGAAAGCAAAATGTTGTATTGACTTGCTGACCATCGATGTTCCCTGTGCTAATGCCACTTGTGCTATTTAAACCTTAAACCTCAAGGTCGCATCTTCGCCAACTCTCAGGATTCAGCCTGCATGTTGGGCATGAGGAAGAGAGCTTTGGTTTTTCAGCCTCTGGCAGAACTGTCAGAACAGACTGACTTTGAGTGAGACCGCATTTCTATTCTTTTCTGCTATCTAGTGCGCTGAAATAACTAAATGCAAATTCAGAAAGAATGTTTTACATATTTACTCAGGAATTTGATCTCTTGATTTCATTGATTTCCCTCTGCAGTCATCGTATTCCAAAGACTCAGTGGTGGCTAAAGCTGAGGCCCATCTTGAAAATCCTGGCCAAATACAAGGTCAGCCTGGACATCTCTGAAAAGACTGCAATGGAGCATGTCATCAAGAAGAGAGGCTTAGTTAATCAGTAGTTCAGCTGTGGGCTTATTTATAAGGCATGGGCACATGACCTGACTGTCTTCTTTGAAAGCACTTTGTAAACCATGTTTAAGGAGAGTGCAATATAAATAAAGCTATTAATTTAAAAAAAATTGTCTCACAGTGGACTCCTTCACCAAATCCCAAGGTGATCAATTTCCTTCATTGCTTATCTCACTGCTGCTGCTGCTGTGCAAAAAAGGTTTTTGTCTATTTTATGCACCCAAATATAATGCCTGTCACTTTATTTCAATCTAAAGTTTATATAAAATACAGCTTTTCAGTTATCTGTAACTGTTTCCCTTTATATGAGAGCTGTCCAATATTACATTAGATTTCTTCTACTCTTTTAACCACATTTTAGACTCAAAATGTGCTCTGAAATACCAGTGTCACTGTGCATTATTATTAATTAATAATTAATTATTATTAATAATTATGATAATTAAGTACAACATGGCACTAATACCTTTAACATATAAATGAAATAATGAGCTATCTTTGATTTATATGGGCTGAAAATAGATTGTGATTGACTGTTTCATTTGAAACATGTAAATATAAATAACAGAGCAACAGAAAACAAAGTAAAAATCAAAACAAAATTAAGTCACCATGAATAACTCCATATGCCACACAATTTAAATGTCTAGTAAGGAGTAGGATGAAATACTCTTTGCACCCCCATGGCGTTATTTAATAGTTTACAAACATGTGTTCCTCAATATAATATATAATACGACAATGGACATGTATAATTATTTACAAGCATAAAGTTTAATTACTGCTTATAATATTTTTCTTAATTTAAGATTTTGACAATGAGTTCTCAGTGTGATTTCTGCATTTTCCCGGCTAATGTACGAGTTATATGCAGTGAGACTCAATAAAACTACGGTACCCATAATTCATTCTGTTTCCGGCTAAAACGGATGTGTTGTCGGATTGGTCTTCAACGATCTTTTAAAAACAGTGAGCGGCGGAGTAAATTCTGTGAGAGGAAAGCGGCGGACATTGATAGTAATTTTTTAACGTACACTATTAAAAACAACATTACACTATTGTGGAAATGTTGCTTATTGCGGGCAGCTAAAAACTTGTTTATCTACCGTACGCACAAAAAACATTTTTAAAGACGTCGACCTTCAAGTAAGTCGCAGTAACTGTTCTCGGTTAAAAGTCTGTTATAGCGTCATAGTGTATTGACGTTGTTGCTAACGCTAACTAGGCTAGCCACTGTGTTGAAGTTTAAGTTATCTTTTATTTACTCTTGGCTAACGTGTTTTCCACAGCTGTCGTCATGAAGTGTTTAAAGGTGGACGAATACATCAAGCGGACTGCTTCCGTGAGAGAAACGGAACTTTTATTCCACGAACTCGAGGTTGGGACCAGTTTATTAAGAAGAATGCTTATTAACTTTAGAATTCACGTTAAATTGCTAGTCTCACGCAAGCTGTTAATGTACCTATATTAATCCATTATTAATTGCCTCTACGTTCTCGATTTGAAAGCTGGATTTATTTATGTATGGTCTTTATTTTGCAGAATTATGTAAAGGGTAAGCCCGGGCTTCAGGGTCGCACACTGTGTGACCGGATCATCAGAGCTTGTAACCATCAACTTGGAGTTGGAGGCCTTGACTTGGAGCACATCGGTCAGTTGGTGAAGCTGATGGAGCTTTCTCTTCATGGCTATGACATCTTTGCAGCACTTGTGCCTCAGAGCAACCCCTTATACATGGAAAAGATTGTTTTCCATATTGTCAAAAAGCTAAGCAGCATAGAAGTTCACACTCTGTGCAGCCACATAGCTGGACTACTTTACAGTCGTCTTTCTAAAGCCCAACAGGTATGCGTTGCTTTCTCTACAAGAGTGTCTTGTGAAGTATGTCTGACATTGAGTTGAAAAATTAATACTTTAACAAGATTTGTATTTTCTGTAGGATGAAGAAGACTACTGTGTTCTTGTGAGGAGCTGTTTTTCCGTGCTGTGGAACGGACTATCTGCTGCCAAAGACAAGAAAATCTTAAATCCTCAAGACAAACTGTGCTGCCAGATGCAGGCTTTGAGCTTTCTTTTGCTTTTGGACACTGAAAATGCAACTCCATCTCTGCCTAAAGCTGTCGTATACATTGAAGATATCATCACTGATTTTGAGAGTAGCTGTGGAGTGATGACAAAGGAGGATACCTCCATTCTTCTACAGGAAATGAACACACTTTTTAACACATGTTGGACTGGTGATCAAGACTCTGACGGGGATGGCTCAAAGCAGCGTGCAGCATCACGTTTTTACGTGCTTTCTGAAATGGTGCTGATTATATTGAAGGTGCTGTGTAAGGCTGGCCACCACAGGCTGGCCTCCTCCTTCCTGAGTGAAATTGAGAGAAAGGCCTCAGAGTTTCTTAGCTGTCAGTGTACAGCAGTGGTGCTTGCCAAATGGGGAGTAATGATTCATTCAACAGTGAAAGCAGGTGATGAGGCTCGCCAGGCTTTAACAGAGTGTGCTAGGGCCGTGAGATCAGTCTCTGGTAACCTGGGTGACAGAGAAGGTCATGCACTTCTGGAAGGGTGCAGCTTTGTTGTGTGGGCTGTCGACAGTGGGTATGACAAGGGTTTAAGTGGACCGGTGCTACTGGCTTTGTTTTCTTTTTTTGAGGAACACCAAGAGTGCGTAATGAGGATACTAAACAAGGTTAGCATTGCCTCTGACGAGTCAAAATAGGTTGAAGTTTGGAAGAACTGACCTTTTTCCTGATTATAAGTGCTTTTTTTTATTATTATTATTATTATTATTACATTTATTTTTTCAGAACTTGTCATGCCAGGCCGAGTGCAGCAGACTACAGAAGTCACTTTGCTTCAGTATTTACAAAGGCTTTGAGTTTGCCTATGAGAGCATGCTTGCATCTGAGGTAAGTAGGGATGGATAGAGTGACAACATAACATTGTTTTGATTATGTTTTTCAAGGAAAGTAACAAAACTAAGACCCAACTAGATATTTTCTCTTATAATTACATTGTGCTGTTAATAACTTTCTTTTGCTCTTCTTCTTTTACTGTTGTTGTTTTGTTGTTGTTGATTTTGTTTTTTAATTTAGCAAAGAAGAAAGAGGAAAAAAAATATGTACTTTGTCTGCCAATACTTATACCAGTATGCAGTTAGAGCTGTGGGGATTAGAACCACTGCAGGAGGGGCATGGATGACCAGGGAAAAATATAGAATGATTTTGATCCTTTTTTTTTTTTTTTTTTTTTTTAATTTTTCTCTTAAACTGAACTTGGAAAGTTCTTGCTTTATAGCTTCTTTTTAAAAAAAAAACCCAAAACATTTTGGTAAACAAATTCAAAAAGAGAAAGCCGCTTGTTAACCACTGTTATAGATAATAGAATTGCTCTGGTTTATTACTGTTTGAGTTGTGCACATACAGTCAAAAGTGTTTCTGTAGATGATGATGGTGTTGGCAAAACTGAAAAATCATATATTTCTGTGTGTTTTTTGTTGTTTTTTTTTTTTCAGTTCTGATTGTACTTGGTTTAACTGTTGGTTGTGATTTGTTGTACGTAGCTGGAGGACAGTGACACACTGGAAAGAGTGCTGCTCTACTGCCAAGCCACAGCTGGACTGATGATGACAGAACTGCATAAACTGTCTAGTGAAAACCTTGTCATCAAAGCAGGTGATTTTCTGTTATTAATGTTGTCAGTTCACTTGAAATGAAATTATATGAAAGGGTTCCTTAAATTATACCATACTTTAGATAGAAGGCTTTTTCCTGATGCGCATAAATGAAACGTCAAGTAACAAAACTGCTTTTAAAGAATATAATTACATGAAAGTTTTGTTGACTTTCTTTTGTCTCTAGCTCAAATAAGAAATACCATGAGGTAAATAGTTCAGTTTATTTGGTCAGGGTTTTTGTGACTTTTTTTTTTTTTTTTTTTGTCATTTTGTGTTCATGTGTCTTCTAGTAATTGCTGTGAGCAACTTGGCTTGTGGGTTGTACAACAGACGTCTCTATGACAAAGCCTTTATCCTAGTTGAAATCCTCTGCAAGGATCTGTGCAAAAATTGCCCTGCCTCTCTCTCTGTGGATAGGGTAAGTGTTCTTTAATGATTTCTTATAATCTTATATCTCTGGTCATATTTTGTAGTGAGGCACAGCTAGGGGGAAATTTGGGGGTTTATGACTAACATTGGTATGCAGACGGCAGCAGTTGGTTTACAAATGAAACCAACATAACGTATGGGAAATTTATTATATTTGCTAAATATTTGGAGTACTTTCTTTAAAAAGTCTGTTTTTATGGTTTGTGATCAGTTGAGCCGGCCCTTCATGTTGGCTGTGCAAACTTCACGGCGGACTGGGCAGTATGATCGAGCTCTGGACTGGGTGATCCTGTGGCTGAAGGCTTTAGGGGACAAAATCACTGCTCACATGACTGAACCTGTATCGCTGTGGGTGAAAACAAAGACTGATGCAGCGTGTAATTCTGAAGAAGACATTAGGCTCAGGTACCAACAAGGACTAATGAAGTGACTTTTATTGTATGCTTGTCTTAGATTTGTCTTTTCTAACAATATTAAATGAGTAGAATATTGATTTAAAAAAAGATAAATGCTTGTTTTGTGTTGGCCATTTCTTGAGCAGGACGTTGCGTGACGGTTTTGGTCCTGATGTACCTGATGAGAATGTAATGCTGCGCCTTTTGGAGGAAGAGCTTAGTGCTTACAAGGAGATGCCAGGAGATACAGCCCAGGAACGGTACAACACTCTGTGTGATCTGTTGGATATCTGTCACGAGGAGAGTTCCCATATACATCTGCGGGCTGTTTACCTCTGTGAAATGGCCAAAGTTGTGTGCTTCCAGGATTTCAGTGAACAGACTGACTGGTAAGAACTTTTTTTTGCACCAGTTCTAGTGAACTCTGGTCCTTGAGAGACAAAACACATTCTTTAGTGTACCACCAAACTGTGTACTTGGGTTATCACCATCTATGGAAAGTAAATGTTTTCTCTGTGCTCATTATGTTATATTATTTGTGTACACAGCTCAGCAGTGGATTTTATTCACGAAGCTCTACGACTTCTTGATGAAGAACCAGAGACTCCAGAGAATGCAGACAAACTGAAGGATGACAAAGCCCATGCTTTGCTATGGCTTTACATCTGCACTCTGGAGAAGAACCTTCAGGAGGTGAGCGCTGTGTCATCAATCATCTGCTTGTTTTTGTGGATTGCTGTTGTTTGTTTGCACAAAGGTGTGAGAAGGAGTAAAACTGAAAGTGTAAAGTCCAGTTTGCATAGTGGAAGCCATGAGAGGTTATTTAGAGGTCCCTATTCAAATGAATGGGAAGAGAGACATATATTTAAATTTTAAGGGAACTGTGTATGGAATCAGCAGTTGAGTCCAGTAAAGACCAGACATCAAAGTCTGATGACTTTGTCCCGAAATACTTTTTAAAAGCTTTATACTCTGCATGTGCACGTGCACAGTTTCATGATATGTTTCACGAACATAAGTGGCTAAGCTGTTTCCCAGTTCAGCAGTCGATTGGCTCTTTAGAGAAGGACAGCAGCCATATTAGCTTGCCTCCTCGTTTTATATAATGTTTCTGGTGTTAGTTTGATACTTCTTATTTGTTTGGATTAATTGTTGATTGTTTCTTTTCTTTTTTTCTTCTTCTTCCTTTTTTTTAACCAGGCCATTGATAGTGACAGAAAAAGGAAAGAGCTGCGTGAGCAGACACAGTGTGTGACCAATTCCATAGGAAACAATGATTTTGATTATGAAGACAAGCAGAAAACACAGGACAGTATTCCGGTTTATGAAGGGCTGCATTTCAACCTGACTGCAGAGCACAGTAAGAAAATTTTTTTTTTTTCCCGTCAGTCAAATCTAAACTGATTATTGTTTGTTACTGGATATGTTTGTGTGATATTTACAGTCCTCTCTTTTTTTTTTTCTTTTTTTTTTGTCTTCAGAGTTGTGTCAGCCGTTGGAAAGTGCTTTAGATATTTGGACCACTATTTTTCAGAGTGAAACCCTGCCTTCTGTCAGACAGCCAAAAGAGACGTGTCGCTCCATTGGTGTGACTGCATCACTGTTCAGACTCATGGGAAAGGTAACGGCACAGGATGTGTAAAATGTTTTCTTTATGCTCCATTTTGCTAATATCAGTCATTCTAGAAGCACATTTTGCCACTTGGTAACTACTTTCAAACACTCTTTGGCACTTTAACACTTATCAGAATCAACTGTATTGTCACTTGGATACAAGTATGATGTATATCTACCAGTCAAATTTTATTAAACCGCATTAAAAAGAAAAAGTCTCTCTATGCATTTAACTTTGGGGGGTTTTTTTTGTTTTGTTTTTTTGTTTTGTACAAATAGATTCTGAGCTCTTATATAACCATGAAATGTAAATTTTAAGTTTGTCATTGAGATCATTTTAATGAATTGCTGAACCTTTTAAAGCTGGATTTAGATACAGTAAAACCAAACAATGAAAAATTAATTGGTTGAACATGTTTTTTTTTTTTTTTTTTTATTTGAAGCTGCACTGCAAGTAATGGTATGTTTGTTGTGTTGCAAGAATATTCACTGACCATGTTGGGCTGTTAATCCAGTTTTTCATTAAAATTGCAGTTTTTGTTTCCAGCAAGTTATCTAAACACCAATTCCATCCACTTAAAAAAAAAAAAAAGGAAAAAAAAGAAGAAGACATGATTGAATCCTTTTGTGTGTTAAATAATAATTATGTTAAATAGTTATGATCTCAAACTTTACCAGAATAAGTGTATGGCCAGAGAGATTTCTTGTAACTGTTTTGTTTTCTGTTGTTTAGCCTCTCCAGGCTTTGAAGGCTCTCCAGATTTTGACGGACTTCTCAAGGAAACTGGCTGATAACGAGGCCTGTGCCAGCTCGCTCATTCATTCAGCCAGTATTCTTCTTGATTTGGGCTCCACAGAACTGGCGCAGGTAATGCATGCTGTTTAGTAACCTTTCTTACTTTATATGCTTTCGTTTAATAAGAGGCAAAATCCAAATGCACCATATTGTTTTTAGACACAGCTAGACCAAGTGGAATCAGTTCTCCCAAGTAACACAGCAGAGGGATCTTCATCCTTGTCCTTACTGGCAATCCTGGTGAAAGCTCAGTGCCATTACAACAATGGGCAGGTATGTAGCATTCTTCACATTAATCCACTGATTTTGATTTTCCTAAAACATATTATTCTTGCAAGTTATCATTGTTGGCGGGGTTTTGTCTTTTAATTGCCCTTCTTGCTTTTGCTCCCATTTCAGATTGACTGTGGACTTCGCTGCCTTATTGAAGTGCTGAAGGAACTAAAGAAGCAGCAGAAACAGTCAAAAAGCTGGTACTTGCTGCGTGCACGGACTCTGCAAACATGCGCTGCTTTTTTGAGCATAGATGCAGCTCTGCTTCCCCAAGTTCAGAAAAATCTTATAATGGAACAAGGTTAGAAGCACTTGCAACTCTTTCTTGAGCCAGATGGCCTTGTGTGTTTTTAATTTTGCATTGTTAGAATATGGCGAAGAAGTTTTCACCTATAGTATAATCAGGTAAGGAGCTTTGTGTATGTATCTCTTAGGTATAAGTACTTCAGATGGTGCCCTGTACGAGAGCCTAAAGCTTCTTTGCAGCCTTTTGGTCACTTTGGTAGGAAAGGGCCTCTATGGGACTACCACCAGCAGCAACAGTAGCACAAACGTGGCTTTTATCAACCAGGGTATGTTTGTCCCTCATTCTGAAAGTCATTGGTGCTTGTTTTGCGTCTTGTAACTGTCTTCCTATTCCCTTCTTATCCCCTATGAGCAGGAGATAACCTGGCACTTAAGTGGCAGCTGCTTGCAGAACTGCTAAACTGTTCTAAGAAGATGGTGTCTGTGAGGAGCAACTGTGGGGCCATTAATGACGCCAGACTACAGTGTCTAGAAGCCTTGAAACTGGCCATAAAACTTCAAACACTCAGCCAGTATGTACATGTACATGGTAGTGTGTTAAAATGCAGTTTTATGAGATATTTGTCTATATGCTTGTCTACATTGGTGATGTTAATGTATTGAAGTGACATTTTTATTGTGGCTTGTTTTTTTACACTGAGCACAGTAAATTATGAATTCCTGTTAACAGTGTTTTATTTTGTTGTTTGTTTTGTAGATGTTCCGAGTTGCTGGTGATGAAAGCAGAGTTGGAGCTGATGCAGGGAGAAAAAGATGAAAGTAGAACTGATTTGGACATCGTCAGAAACCTTCTGGAGCGCTCCACAGGTCTGTAAATGTATAGCTCCAACACATGGGGCCAGATGTTAGTTTAATAGTGTTGACTTCCAATAAAAGGTAATGATATGATCACAACTGAAATGTTGCTTTTCATGTTATTGAGTCACAATAGACAATGAGACTGGACTTACCAGAGGCCACGTGAAATTATAAAATATGTTGCAAGGTTGTTGTTTTGTTTTGTAACTTTTTTTTTCTTTTGTTTTCCCAAAGATTTTTCTGATCAGGTGCAGAGGGCTGAAGTGAAAATCAAGCCAAGGAAAGGTCGTCCTGTCCAGAGACCTCAGTCTCCTCTTCCAACCATAGAGGATGATCTCAAGGACATCTTGAGCACCAGGTGGACCTCCAAAGAGCCTATAGTGAAGGATCTGTCCGGCTCTCCACCTCTCAAAGCCCTGCCTCACCGCTGGCTGTCGTCACTGACCCATGAACCTGAATGTCAGTGCCCTTGCTGCTCCGAACCCTGTCTAGGTCGTGCCACTGCTCGCTGGGCAGCTGCACAAGCTGATCTGCTTCTTCAGCTGGATCCGAATGACACCAGTGTCAGCTCCAAACTTCAATGGGCAACATTATCCCGCTCTAAGACTGTTACTGCCAAACTTGGAGTAAAATTGGCTAAACTCTTCCCTCTGTACGATACTGGCAAGCATATTTCTAAACCCTCCCTAATGCAGGATATAGTTGGCCGTGTTTATCTGCACATGGCTTTGTCTGGGGTAGATCCGAGCCTTACCAAGGTCTGTGCTATATGGAAAATACTGGAAGCTGGGTTAGCTTTTGTTGAGTCTACACCTTCTCCAATGCTAAGGCCTGTGAGAGCAGGCCTAATGACAGCCAAAGCCATTGCATCCCTGATAAGCTTGGCTGCCAAAAACGAATGCACTCCTGAGGAGCTCTTCTCAAAAGCTTGGACTTGGAATATGCCGAAAGAGGGCAAAGACCTGAAATCAGAACAGAAAACTGATCCTCCTGCATCTGTACTGAAAAAATCTAAAGACGTCATTAAAAACTCAGTTACTGCTGATCCAAAAAAGGAGACAAAGAAGACCAGGTCTGTCAAACCTAAGATTCGAGTCACAAGCTCCTCAACCAAAGAAAAGAGTCAGGTTCCTATCACACCAGTAACTGTAAAGTCTTATCCTTTTGTTAAAGAGCTCAGCTCTTATGACTTCAACACAGCGGTACCTACTTTGGCCCTTACTCCTGTACAGAAGGTAAGATGCCCTGCTTCAGTGCAGAAACCATCAAGGACTGCTCCTAAGCTACAGTTTCATGTGTATGAAGAGTTGTCTCCAGTTCAAGGCAAAGCTCAGCCTGTGCCTGCTGCTCCTAAACGAACAAAGAAATCCCGTTTCAAGGTAAGCATCTAATGATGTGAGGTTTTATTATTTCATGATGTGCACTCCAATTTTATGCAAAAATAAGAAATATGTCTTTAAATTTTAATTATAGGTGGAATTTAGTGATGAAAGCGACTCAGAGGCTAATGCGCAGGCAGAGCCCAAAGTAAAAGCTGAAGCTTCTAAGACACGAACAACTGCTAGGAGAGCTGGCCACAATACCAAAACAACCCCAGATGCACCTGCAGAGAAGATTCCCCCCAAGAGGCAGGTTAGAGGGAAAAAAAGCACCGTGGTTCCTCGTGCTGCTTCTTCTGAGGACGAGACATTGGTCTGCCGGCCTGGTTCAACAAGAAGAACCAGAAAACAAGTTTCTGCAGATGCTGTGGAGGAACCAGACACAATGAGGACCATTGAGGAGGAAACTCCAGAAATTCTGGACATGAGCATTGAACAACTTAGGACATCAGATGCTGAGGACAATTCAGCTGCAAGTAAAGATAACAGTATGTATTTTGTGCACATTTTGGAACATCTACATGTCAGTCATTCACATGTATTGCTGTTTTGTTTTTAAATTACATCAGTGAATTCAGATTACAGAGAAGTTTCTCCCTAACTCTCTTGTCAGCAAAGTGCGTAGTTCTAGTTTTCACAACATTTACTTGAGGAACAAATATCCGCAAGAAAATACAAATATCCATAGTGGTCACTATAGTCTCTAACAGAATATCTTGACTGTTTCTCTAGACGTGGATTTTGAGGTGCTGCGGAGGGATATGTGTGGTAATCTGGAGAGAGATGAGCTGTTTGTTCTCAGAAGCAGAGGTCATCTGAGAGAGAATGCACAAATCCACCTCTCTCATGCAGACAGCAGGCCAGGTGAGCCAAAATCAGATGATGCAGTATTAATAATGGACTGGATTTATACTTGTATCTTATGATTGGGTGCCAGCAAAAGGAAAACAATGTAAAATGAGTTAAAGTACTATAAAGGAAGGGTTGCTTTATAAAGTAAAACAAGGGCTATGATACCTCGACTGTAAACCAGATTTGTATGTTAACACGGTTTTTAAGTTTTAAAACGTAATTATCTGATCCATAGTGTCAAAGAAGGGCCGCAACAATAGAAAAATAAACATGGAAGTAATAGATGTGGAGTTCCTAATGAAGTTTCATCCTTAACATCTTTTTTCAGACAATCTCACTTTGGAGGATGTTCAGTCATTGCTCCGTTCAGCGTGGTTGACTCTTCAGCACTTCCCCCCTCCCACTCTTTATCCGACCCTGTGTGCTCTTTTGGCCTTGACCACGGGACAGCAAAACTCTATAACCACAGCAATGCTGCATAGCCATTCTGTGGGCATCACAAGTCGGCATCGCACAATCAGGCATATAGCCAGTTGTCTCAAGTAAGCACCTGTAATATGAAGTGTCAATTTATGATTTTCCACTCATGACATTCTGTTTTCTGACACCTGTCATTTCTATTGTAATAGAAAGCTGAAAAAGGCTTCCAGTGAGCTCGAGGACAAGATGCATACTCTGAGTCTGAATGAGCTCACTCAGACTGTGTGTGAACAGAGGCTGACTCAGATGGAGAACATCTTTTCATTCCCAACAGCTGACCCCTCGACTTTTCCAGAGACCCACAGCCAAGAGTTTATCCAACAAATCCAGCACCTTCCTTCAGGTAGAATAATACTTTCTTTGATTTCTCTTGCTACCCTGACAGCAGTGAGCGTCTTCTATTTTAGCATCCATAGCCCAACTATGTCAGAATCTTTAGCATTTGAAAGGCTAAGCTAAGTAAAAGCAGAATTTGCATTATCAATGTGACCTAAATAACATCATTTGACAGTTTCTCTGTCTATACTTTCTGTTTTAGGAGTGACTGCATGTGTGATGTCTGTAATGGGAGTCAAACCAGGAGAATTGGGCAACAGCATCATGCTGACACGTCTGGAGAAAAGTTCTGCTCCTGTCACAGTTTATATTGACACATCTAAACAAAAGGTGAAGGTTTTCAGCAGACTGTTGATCTATTTTCTTCCGTTAAAGCAAATACATTTACAATTAATGCAAAATGAAAATGTAAACCAACATAGTTTTTACCTCTCAGCCATAAAAAGACTGACGGGGTATTACCACCCAACTTTGTGAACACGATAACATGAACAAGGAGACGTAGGATTTTTATACCATAAGTGTATCTATTAAAAATCTCAGACAACTTTGAGTCTCGTCAACGTCAGAGGTCAAATTTTCTGAAAATCTTGTGAATGCAATAGCTTAAGAAAGAAGTCACCTAGGATTTTCAAATTCATAGCATAGGTGCATCTACTAGGGAGCTTAAATCTAGAAACAATCAAGTAAGGGAATTTTATTACTGTCATAATCTAACGCCTGAATTTAAATACTTTGTTTGGTTCTGTGACTTCATGCCTCAGCCGTGACACTCAACAGCAGCAACCCCGGTGCTTTGTCCAGCTTTGTTTATAAGACCTTTAAATCATATTTTTAACAGATAATGACTAACTTTGACTTTCTGTTGTGCAGCACCCCATTAGCCAGTTAGTCCAGGAGATGGATAGTATTCTGGTCGAGCAGAAGGTTGTGAGCTGTGTGTCTGAGAAAGCCAAGTGGTGGGAGGGCCGCAGGACTCTCGACTCTCGAGTTGAGGTAAGTATTACAGATAAATGACGTTGCTGGACTTCATAGTGCCTGCATTATTCACGTACTTTGATTTTGTTAAACAGTCATTTAGACCAAAAAGTGTCATAGAAACAAAATTTCTATGAGCAATGTGAATTGCTGTTTTAGAGCGTTCTTTTAAAGTGGAAACATTTTGCTATCTCACCTTCAGCAACTCTTGAAGGACATGGAGAGGTTGCTTGGATGCTGGAGAACCTTCCTTCTACCCCTTTCACTGGATGCGGAACTTTCCAAACAGACCCAACACCTTTACAAGGCATTATCTGCAAGGGGAGTGCCAGTGCAAGAAGAGATGTTGAAGGTGGTGTTTTTTTGTTTGTTTTTGTTTTATTTCTATGGATCTTTAACATCAGGTTCTAATCAATTATTCTGACCACTAATGCCTCTGACTTGTCTTAGGTTCTGCTTTCTGCATCTCCTGTGCTATCTGAAGACGATTTGAAAAGATTCACTCTAGGAGTTTCTCCACAGTGGGACACTGAGTGTGATCAGCTTCTTCACACTGCTGTGTCCCAGCTCTTACAGAGGGATGAGCCCCGAAATCATGTGGTTCTAATCCTTGACAAGGTTGGTTTCATCATCTCTGTGAAATACTGAATTCACTTTTATAGCTAATGCAGGCATGTGTGTCACTACGAGTTGAAAAGCATCACTGCAATGTGTCACTTGTGAGAAGACAAAGTATTTGCTGCTTATCAGCTTTTGTGCTTTTTGCTGCAGTACCTTCAGAAGTTGCCATGGGAGAGCATTCCCGTCTTAAAGTCTAGCTCTGTAAGTCGGATGCCTTCTCTGCACTCGCTGCTTGGACTGAGCATTCAAAAAGAGGTATGATTAAGTTCTATAACTGTCAGGTAGGACTCATACATGTTTAACATTCACACCTCTCATTAACTGCAATGCTAATAAAGACATTCCCATGCTGTCAAGGATTAATGCAAAGTGTCTGTATTGCTAATGAAATAGTTGATTTCAATAGTCACAATGTTATCATTATTTCAATCATTCTTTTAGACTGACTCCGAGTCTATTTTGAGGTGTGGTGTGGATGCAAAGAAAGTGTTTTATGTGCTCGATCCTGATGACAATTTAGGAAACTCCCAGGAGCGCTTCAAAGACTGGTTTTGCAGGTGAGACTGAAACATATCAGTAATTGAGCACAAGTCCATGCATAAATGTTTTTCATCAGTTCAGTTTTCTATTCTCATTAAAGTAAACCGGACTGGGAAGGAGTGTGTGGGGTTGCACCTGCCTTGGGCCAACTAGAAGAAGCTGTTGCTACAAAAGACGTCTACATGTGAGTTTCAGTTTTTCAAGTAAAAATTAACTACAGATTCAAATCCCTTTATTGTTTGAACATTTTTCTCTCTTCAAGATTCACTTTAAAATTTAAAAAAAAAAGGTCTACCTTAAAAACACATCAAAACCAATAATGTCAACCTGAATGAACTACATATATATACATACTTGTAAAAATTAACTCTGTAAGCAGACCACTAAGCACTGTGATGGACTCCAAGGCACTTCATCACTTGGGTAATACTCTCATCTTGGCAGCATCATGCTATTGGTGTACCTGTCAGGGCTTAAGGGAAAGAGGTTGGGGTGAGAGTTTATCTATTAGTAAAAATAATTCAGCCACGGCCTTGTTGGAGTAGCTTGAGGACAAGTCTGCCTGTGTCTGAGTTACCCAGACAAAGAACGAGTCGTTAGACGTTTTTATATCGTCATCCGATATATATCGTTATATCGAACAGCCCTATGTAGAGATGTGTACAAAAAGACCCAAAGCTTAATGTGCTACTTTGAGGGCCTTCTGGAGATAAGTAAGGGTCAGTGTGCAGAAAGTGAAGGTGTCTGGATGGTGACCCTGAGCTTTACTGTAGATGGTTCACACTGGGACTGATTTCTTAATCAAAAATAAAACTTTCTCTTTGTCAAACATATAATAGTCATACTATTTTACATAATTAGGGCTTGTTTTTCGTAACATTCAGTTCTGTCATCAGATTTCCATCCATCTTTTTTTTACCTTGTATTTCTATTTTTTTTCTGTTCATTTTGTGAGTTTCACTTTTTTAAATCTATCTCTCCATGATTTTAGTTATGTGGGCCATGGAGCAGGAGCCCGATTCCTGGACAGCCAGGCTGTTCTCAAACGGCCACTGAGGGCAGCATCTCTGCTGTTTGGCTGCAGCAGCGGAGCCCTGGCTGTCCGGGGACAGCAGGAAGGAAATGGCATTGTGCTAAATTACATCATAGCAGGCTGGTAAGATATCTTTGCACTTTCATTCATGTGCAGCTGAATGAAAACTGGATAACGTGATCATATGAAATGCACAGCATTTCCTTTTGATGGCAGAAGCAGTTATAATAGCTGATGTGAAACATTTTCATTGTATGCATTTATTTTTAACTTGTGCACTACAAACAAAGCACTTATGATTACAACCTAAAAACAAAAATTTAAATAAAGAAAAATAAACATAAATATTTTTTTTAATATTGCTGTTGCAGATTTAATTGCAATTTTTTTTTTTTTAAACAAACTGTTGTTAACAGAAGGAATATTTGGGAATCTTATGTACAGGGTGGGCCATTTATATGGATACACCGTAATAAAACTGGAATGGTTGGTGATATTAAAGTCCTGTTTGTGGCACATTAGTATATGTGAGGGGGCAAACTCCTCAAGATGGGTGGTGACCATGGTAGCCATTTAGAAGTCGGCCATCTTGGATACAACTTTTGTTTTTTCAGTAGGAAGAGGGCCATGTGACACATCAAAGTTATTGGTAATGTCACAAGAAAAACAATGGTGTGCTTGGTGTCAACGTTTTTTTTGTTTTTTTTATACAGTAATTACATAAACAAACACAATTGTGTCTGAGAGTCAAATTGAGTCACTTATATCCAGTGAACTGTTCAAGTTTGTCAGAAAACTGCATACTGACTTTATTTAAGGGATAATTTTAAGGCAATATAAGGCCTATTTTGTAAACTGACAGAAATCACTTTAATAAAGAACAGTGGTCCCTAAATCTAAAAAATAGAATCTGTTGGATGTACATTTTTTTGTTTTTATAAATACAGGTAAAATAATATCTTGTTTCAACCAAAATCTATTTTGAGTGCAGTTCCTCCTCAGCTGCTTGCTTTGGCTTCACATAACAAGTTAATCCATTTATACTTCTCCCACTCTTCACACACTGATAGCAACACCGCAGGAGAAATGCCAGCACAGGCATCCAGTATCCGTAGTTTCAGGTGCTGCACATCTCGTATCTTCACACCATAGACAATTGCCTTCAGATGACCCCAAAGATAAAAGTCTAAGGGGGTCAGATCGGGAGACCTTGGGGGCCATTCAACTGGTTTTGTTTTGCCCATTCTGCAAATTCGGTGCGCCGATCTGGGTCACCCTCGTTGAGATGCTGCAGTAGCTGGAGTTTGTAAGGGTGCCATTTGTGAGTAGCTAATATCCACCGAAGGGATGTTCGACTTCTAAGTGGCCACCATGGTCACCACCCATCTTGAGGAGTTTGCCCCCTCACATATACTAATGTGCCACAAACAGGACTTTAATATCACCAACCATTCCCATTTTATTACGGTGTATCTATATAAATGGCCCACCCTGTAGAGTATCTAGTTTGTAACATGTCTTATGGTCATCATCCTTTTGATTTTTTTTTTTTTTTTTTGTTGTTTGCTTGTTTTAGCCCATTCATCTTGGGAAATCTCTGGGATGTCACAGATCGGGATATTGATCGCTTCACCAAGGCCTTGTTAGAGTCGTGGTTTTCTGCTGGCTCCGGGGCACCGCTCCTCGACTTCATGGGGTCGTCTCGGCAGGCCACTCACTTGAAATATCTGATAGGCTCTGCGCCCGTGGTATACGGCCTGCCAGTGCACTTATCATAGGGAGCCGCTGAGGTTAAATCCTTTTTTTGGTGTGTGTGGTTTTTTTTTGTTTTGTTTTGTTTTGTTTTTTAATGCATTTTGAGTATAACATTATAAAAATAATGTTATATAACCATTGTTTTGATTTTTTTTTTTTTTTTTTGTGTGTGTGTGTGTGTGTGTGTCAATATGTTTTAAATAACTTAGGATTTTTATTTTATTTTATTTTTTAAATTCATCATTAATGTATAGAATGAACTCCTTTTTAAAATATAATAAATGTTTTTTCACACAAAATCTGTCGGTGCCCTGTTAAGTATGTAAAGACATGAAGCCCAGATCTGTCTCCACAATTATCAGATCTCAATCTCTGGGAGTTGGTTGACCAGGATGTGCAGCAGACACAAATCTGCAGCAACTCTGTGATTCTTTCATGTTTAAATGGAATAACATTTCTGAGGAATGTTTCCAGCACCTTGTTGAATCTATGCCACGAAGAATGAAGGCAGTTCTGAAGGAAAAAGAGGGTCCAACCCAGTACTAGCAATGTTTATTTAATAAAGTGGCCAATGAGTGTACATTGAACCTGGTGCCTGTGGTACCTGACATATTTACATAAAGCTCTCTACCTTAAACCAATACAAAAAAAGAAGAGTAACAGTATAAAAGTGTTTGACACGAAAAATGTCTTCAGGAAGGAGCCCCCCATAGCCCATCTTCTCGTATCACTGCTGAATGTTTTTCTAGTCACTGTTTTGAACTTTGCACCCATGGGTCATGCATGGTGTTATTTCTTTGGAATAAATTATTAGTTTTTAACAGCAGTTGGTGGATGTCCACACTTTCTGGGTGCTCTTGCAGTTTTAGTTTTATTTTGTCACAAGCACAAAAAAGAAATTTTATATAGGGCCTATAGCCAGCAATATTTTTCTTCTTCTTTTGGCCTGAGCAGATTGAAAGCAGATCATCTGCCTGCATCACACTCTATCCCTGGAATCCTCTGTCACTCTTCAAAATCCTTTGTGTGATACATCTGCCATCTCCCCTTTTCACAGGTCTAAACCATCTCAGCTTTACCTCATCAAACTGCTATTCCCTCTGTGTACTCATTACTAAATCCTGATCTCTCCCACTGAAAACTACATCTTCGATTGTCTGTGAAGGTTCTCAGTCATCCAGGTCATCGTAGTCTATGGAGCTTGGGAAAAAAAGCATCTGGACTTGCTTGAAGACATTTCATCTTTTATCCAAGAAGCGTCTTCAATTCATCTTGGACTCTACCACCTCCAATTCGGACTGCTGTGTTTTAGTCATTTCAGCTATCGCCAAACTATACATCATAGCATGTCTCACTACCACCTTGTAAACCTTCCCTTTCACTCTCGCTGATATCCTTCTATCACAAATCACCCCGGACACTTGGCTTCACCTCTCTTGCGCACTGTCCATTGCTTCAGATGGTTGACTGCAGGTATTTAAACTTCTACTTTCACTACCTCTGCACCTCTCTGCCTCTCTTTCACACATATGTATTCTTTCTTACTTCTATTGACTTTTATTCCTCTTCTCTCCTGAGTATATCCTCACTTCTTCAGGCTCTTTTCCTTTCTTCCTGCTCTCACTACAGATCGGTGCCATCTGCAAACATCAAAGTCCACAGAAACTCCTCCCTGACCTCATCTGTCAGTGATCACCATTGTAAACAAGAAGGGGCTCAGTGCAGATCCCTGATGTTATTCCAGCTCAAACTTGAACCCATCTGTCAGCCTCACATACTTCTCCTTGAAGAGGCAAAAGGAGCTGGTTCACTTCCTCACTTCTCCGCAGTGGGGCGATGTTTCAGACTAGTGACGGTCCAGCTCCATAACCCGGAAACAGCATCACTAAAGGTCTCTTAGCATCACGCTTCCAACATGGCGGTGAATCTGACAGACCTCTCCCTGCCTCAATTAGAGGGACTGAAAACCCAGCTAGACCAGGTAGTGTACCTAGTTTGTCCGTGTGTGTGTGAGGAATGTGTCCTTATAAAGGGGTCTAATCAGAGCTTTAAGCGTGCTGAGAATGGGCCCGGGTATTCAGCCGGCTAGCACCACTGATGCTAACAGTGCAAACCCATTGTTGTTGATGCTGTCGGCACACCTTATCAAGTCAAGCATAAAACCATTGGTTGGTAACCGTGTGCCACTTGCTTTCTACACGTTGTTGTGTCTTTTTGCAGGAAGTTGAGTTCTTGACGTCTTCGATAGGTCAGCTCAAAGTTGTCCAGACCAAGTATGTTGAGGCAAAAGATAGCTTGAATGTCCTAAACAAAAACAATAAAGGTGAGTAATAATTTTAACTTCTGACAGCCTATTAATTCAGTGCACCTCTGGTAGATTGAAAAACATGTTTATCTCAACACTCAAGAGGCGTGAAACTGACTATATCGGCAATAACTCGTATTATTATATATTAGATGAACCGGTATTCAAATGAAATGCAAGTAGCAGCTACTACCCTGTTTATTTACTTCCCCTTTTAACCTGCCAGTTAACTGATAAATGTTATGTAGTGAGAGTGAGGAGCAGGTGGAAGAGAGCCTAGAGAGGTTTGAAAGTCAGCACAAGGGTTGAATGAATGCCATGTTGATGTCAGAGTAGAAAGGTCAGACTGCTTTGAGCTGATGGAAGAACAACAGCAACTCAAATAACCACTCTCAATAACTAAGGTCTAGGACATTCATCGGACGTCCTCTAATAAAAATCAACTACACATCCTGGATTATAGTGTACATGACTGAGTTTGTGGCTATTACCCCTTTCGCAGTTTCAACAAAACAAAAAAGCAAGAGCAAAACACAGAAGGGCTGAGGCGCTGATCTGAGCTCATATGTACGACATCAGCTTTGCTGACACGGCGTCACACTCTAATGATATAACAAGTCATCACATTAAAAATGACACTTGTTACAACCTTATTAGTTCTTATGACACCCCCCACGACCATTTCTGGCCAAAAACAGAATTCTGCTTTTTCAGTAATGTTTGCTGGAAATCTGTGGCTTAATTTGATTTATTATTACCTCCTCCTTTCTCCTCTCTCATATAGGAAAAGAACTCCTTGTGCCTCTTACCAGTTCTGTATCCTTTTGTTTGCACTGGACAGTAAGTGTTTTGCTGTGTTGTATGATGTGCTTTAAATTACGTCACGGTTATCTTGAGCTATGCATGTTTGTCCTTGACATTCCTGTTACTCAGATGTATGTCCCTGGGACATTAAATGATGTGGAACACGTTTTAGTGGATGTGGGGACAGGATACTATGTTGAAAAGGTAAAAAAAAAATAATTGCAATTTGAAAAGCCATGAATGGATTATAATGAAACAAAATGTTTAAATGTGTTTAAGTTGTGTTGAGATTTCTCGTTTATGTCTCTGCAGAATGTGGAAGACTCAAAGGCATTCTTTAAGCGCAAAATAGACTTCCTCACAAAGCAGATAGAGAAAATTCAGCCAGCCCTACAGGAAAAGCATGCCATGAAACAAGGTAACTTCCTTATCTCGGTGCGCCATCATACCATGTGACATTATACTGGTTGATATTAAGCACTGTATGAGTCAGAATTCTGGCTGGGTTGAAGGGGGATGAAATACTTATGTTATTCAATGACATGCATGTTTCTGGACTTTTTATTTTTTTTCTTCAATTAAAATGAAATTATCCTAAAAATTAGACGACAGCAATTATGATTATTTTCACCACATTAATGTCGACTCTTTTTGAATGGATTGAACCTCAGTCTTGAAACTTTACCTTCATTTTGATCTCATCGACAAAGCTTCATGTGTGTATCTTGCAGAGTTGTGATACTGTTGTGGTGACAGATTGTGCCAAATAACAACCAAATTACTCATAGTGCCTTTGCAGTTGTTCCCAGTACAGAAGGTGTCTTCATAAACACATTTTATCATCGTTGACAAAAACAGACTTACAAGGTGAAGATGATATCAGCTAAAAATCCATGTCCACTCATGTGATGAACCGCGTTGGATAATAAGTTTGCAATGCAACATAACTCCCCCACATCTTCACTGTGTCTGTGCCAGGCATCATACTTGTCCTCACTCTGTCTGTTTTTTTTAGTTCGTTTAGCCTTGGCTTTTTTACAGTACAGTTTTTGTTTTATACACTAAAGAGTAGTAAACTAAACTTAAGTAGCTTTCAGCATAGCTAGCTAATATGAATTTTAATGAATTAACTTATAAAGATGACATTTGATGACCTCGCCTGTACCCTCAACCTAGTACACTAATGCTGGGTGATTTAACCCATGTGTAAGTTATATAAAGCAGCATGTTAGTGTTGTTGGGTTAGTAACGACTTTACACCTTGGCATTTATCAATGAAGATGTGGTTCAACAACCATTAGAATAGTATTCGGGTTTATCCAGGGGTAACTAGGGGCAGAAACCCCCTCACTAACTTTTGATTCAAACACACTCATTTTGTTCTAATAGTCAAGAATTAAATATGACAGAAACCACTCAGAAAAGGGTTTCAAGGGTTATTCTGAGTAAGCTATGAAGGGTAATAGAGCTAAAATACAATAAAAGTCGTTCATCAAATCACCTGAGTGAATAGTTCAAATGTGAAGAAAAGCAATGTTTTCAGCCTCTCCCATCCAACAGGAACAGCATGGTAAATTAAGAAACAGCTCAACTGAAAGTCATTTGTATGCTTATGAGCTGCTCAATCTTTAAATTTGGCACATTTCCTGCCCCTCCCTGCTGTCTGTATTGCAATGCAATTCCTGCACTACGCAGGGGTGAGTCTAAGGAGGGGCCAAATGTCACTTTATTTACTATTCTTTGGGATTTGGATAATATAAATTATTAATCTAGCAAGAATTTTATGTATATTCTTATTGATTAAACTAGCAATATATAAAGAAACTAAATATGCTTTTTCTGGGACAGTAAACATTTGATCAATGGACTTATGAACCATGACTGTTTTTGTTTTTTGTTTTTTTTATGAAGCCATGTGTTGAGTCTTTAACATTAAAGAATAACAGTAATTTCCAGTGTCCATGCCATTACAAAAGATGGGTATGAGTGCATATCGGAAAATGTTAATGTTAATCGACAGCGTTGGATTTATATTATACTTGTCTTCTTTTTTGCAGCTGTAATTGAAGTAATGAACATGAAGATCCAGCAGTTACAACAGAGCCAACAAGCCTCGCAACTGGGGACCACCAAGGCATAATAAGAACAGCTGTTTGAACTCCTTATGAGCGGGAGGATTTTTTTAGTTTGTGTTGAGAAAACATGCTTCAATCTGACGAGCACAAACCTTGTTTCAAGTATATTACAAGTAGCCTGTTGTTATTGTAAAGCAGCCATATGCGCTTGGTCAATTTTAAATTAAATTGGGTGTCCAGCATGTTTGATTATTAAAGAGGTCACTGTGGATTCAATGAACATTGAAGTGTTTGTGTTATTGTGTTTATCAGTGAAAGTCAATAAGGACAGCTGTTTTGTTTGTAAGACTGAAGATTGTAAAAATGCACTACTGGACTCTACTTTGGTACTACTTACAAGACACTGCACTCCCACTCCCATGTTTTTATTTATTCTGGTTAATTAAATTCACAGGGGCTGCGCCATCCTTTCTGACTTGTTTAGCTGGGGTTTAGAAGGGGTTGAGTTAGAATGAAGCTTGCAGGGCTTTAAAAGGCAGACAGTGATCATTGTTTCTGTGTTGCAGTGTTTCAGGTGTTAGCAGGGATTTTGACTTATTGCACAGGTTGGGTAATCAGTAATCCACTAATCACATAGTGTTGTGTAAATTGTGTTGCTTTTGAAAGACTGTGGTAAACGAACTCCCTGTAATAAGTTTGACTGAGGTAAATCTCAAAAACAGTGACCTCTACAGGACATTTTGACTGTTTCAGAGTAAACTACAGCTTCTCCCGGCGCCCATGTGCTTAGCTTTACAAAGTGATCATGAGACTTTGACCCCTTCAGGCTGAAGGTGGGCAGGGCCATACTTAAATTGCAAGGTCACTGTAGAAGGCCACAATTGCCCTAAAAAAACAAGTAATGTGACACCATTAAATAAAATTGGAACTAGCTTATTAAATGTCAAATTAAATGAATCGATAACTTATTTATATTGATAAATTATTTCACTTTGTAATTAATAGCAGTTTTTTTAATGATCTAATTTTGTCAGTCCTCCACAGTTCTCTGATTTAATTTGCAGATTTAATCAGCCAAAAGTGAAATCACATGTACGGGTTTTATGAGAGCTGCGCTGATTCAATCGACATGATTTCATCAGTATTGTCGTGCTGGAGCAGCACCGGGTCAAGTTCCACCCACTAATTACTGTTTAGGTGAACTTCGCCCGGTAACCCAGTTTTGTCCGAACTGCATGCTGTCACAGTTCACATTTTAAAAACTCTCCTTGCTTTTACTTTTCCTACTGCGACAACTCAAACTTATTGGACTGGCTCTTTCAAGGCTAATTCAAGGCTGTTTGGCAGTACTCGGTTTCCTGAGGTCACAGATGGTTGCTATGCTGCGCTGCTGTTGCCGTGGAGGCGGAGTGCAGCCTGTCGGGACGGTCGGTGGAAGATAGAGGACGTAACTGTCACATGCTGGAGGAGCGTAGCGAAGTTTATCTGCGGGATGAGGATCTGAATGGAAGAAATTCATGAGTGAAATGGATAGTGCTTGTTAAAAATATATAGCGAAAAAAGTTTTCGGTGTCTTAAAGATAACAGATCTCAAAGTTGTCGTGCGCGCGGACGTGCCTTTGGAACTGGAGCGCGAGCTGTCGTTTAACCGTACTGCCGCAGTTGTTGGAAGAGACGTTAATTAAACGTAGACACCAAGATCAGCAACTTCGGCTTACGATATTTAATAGCAAACTTCGCACGACAATTGAACTATTGGTTCCCCGCGACTGACGAGGACCTACGGAGAAGATCAAATCAGCATGGTGAGTTTTGACGAGGCCTTATTGCTAGCTAACGAGCAGCAACCTGTTTGCTTCCTTTCTCTCGTTTCACACACGCGTGCCGTGTGAAGTTTCTCAGATACTTGTGTGCTTTTTCTTTGATTACACTACACTTTGTCTTTACGTTTCTCATTCCACACAAACACTTCTCTTGCATTATTTTAACCTGTCAAACACATTAGCTTAGTTTAGCAGTACGAAGTGTAGCCGGTGTCGTGTGCGGGTAAGACGAGAGCGAGTTAGCGAAACATGGTGGTGTCACTTGTTACATATGGCAACGTTACGGTAGGACACCAACCAAAGACCCTATTCGGCAAACACGTATTTACGAACTCGTTGACTTGGTGTTGCTGCCTTACGAGTTACACTCGGTGTGCGTTTTAAAGTTGGATTACACGTGTAGTAAATATGGCACGTGATTTGTTAAACGTTAGCACCACTGTAGCTGAATAGCCCGTGATAAAGGTCATAGCACTATGCGACGTTCATTGTGAAAATATAAGAACACGTACAGCAGGGGTAATGATGATCGATGACACCCATTTTAACCAGAGGGAGACTTATTTAAGCGAACTTTAAACGAACACAGTGAATATCACTTCGTGTTTGAAAGCGCTCGGGCATGTCGGTGCCATGTGCTCTTCTCGACCCTCAAAGTACTTCTAGTGTTTCACTGTAAACCCAGACCTGCTGCTTTTGTAACACAGGGTTGGATAGCAGATTGGATTGAAAATAAGATTCTAGTAGTGTGTAGCTACTCTAAATATTGCACACTCGAGATTTTACAATGGATGACAGGTCAAACTGCCTTATTCGAGTCATGCTGCCCTGAGGCGGGTCTGCGCCATGTACGGGTGCATGTGAGCGACTGAGAGGCGGAACAATGGTGATAAGCAAGCCAATGAAAATTCAGCTGGCGCTTACGTGCGTATGCGTGTCAAAGCTTTAGTAGTACTACTTCAGGGCTCCGGTGAATGTGTGTGAAGAGTCGACACATTTGCAAAGCTGGATTAAAGGATCGCTAATGAACAGAGTTCATCCATTGGATTGGCTCTGATGTATAATGCTAAATTAGCTTTGAATGTCTATTTAGGATCTTGACTGACCTGTCTTGTTGGTTGACTTGACATATGGCACACACACAAATGTTTTTTGACACTTGAGACTCATCATGAGTCATTCAGTTTGTTTTGTTTTTTTAAACTCCAGTACATATATTAAAAAAAATATCAAATCAAAAATATGAATGAAGACCACAGTGCAGTAAGTACAACACTAAAGTAATCTCTTTATTCGGTAATATACATGTTTTCACACTATACAAGGCTGTACACAATCTCTAATTTTTAAAAATTACATTTACTCTTGCTACAATTCTTCCAGTCTTACTTTCACTCGACTTTGAGTGACATATTTGAATACCACTTTATGATTGATGAATGTTTCTCAGAAATTAGTGACCTACCAACCAAGTGTAATGTTTGAAGGAAAAAGCTGTTTATTCTGTCTCTTTTAATGATCATGCAGGTTACCACAAAGGGAGCGGGCCTGAACCCCAATGCCAAAGTGTGGCAGGAGATTCCTGCCCAACAGAGTGAGAGTCCCGAGGAGATGGACAATGCTCCATGGCTCAATACCTGCCCTCCTCCTGCTGAAATGACCGAAGGTATGTTTGCAGGGAAGAAAAAGTTAGTTCCTCTTATGTGGTACTACACTAAAACCAAACGTTCTCACTTGCTCTGGTACAGTGTTTAAAAAAAAATAGGGAGTTGATGTGTGGCAAGTATAGACATGTATAGTAAAATTATAGACATGGTATGAGGAAATGGTTGAGGTTGCTTCTCTTGTCCATGGGAGTATGCAGTAAATGCAAACATGACAAACCTTGTTTTGTGTATTATAGTATCAACAGTTATGACATAAATGTTGCACAGTGAGGATTGAATGAATTAAAAGTGTTCAGGTTCACTAAACTGAAAATGCTGACCAAACAGTAGGACCTGAGTGCAACAAAAGTTGGTGGTTTTTCATGAATGAGATTGGGGTTTTTGTTAGTGTGCTCCTGTATTTATCAGGTTCATATTGTTTAGCAAAGTTTGGTCTTGCAGTTTTGTGTTGAAGGCCAATCAAGTTTTGCTTTGTTTTTATTCCCCACCCCCCTGGAAGACCCATGAAGGTTGAGTTCTGTATTGTCCTTGACACTTCTCAAGCAGACAGAGAAACAGTCATTTCCTTTAATAAGCCCTTTGGCAAGTCTGAAACACTGGCCCATCTAATTTCATCACTTAGATTGTGCAAGTGGTACACTCTGTCATTTTAAGAAGACAGATATTGTGTCGCTGATGCTTTGACTAATTTATACGTATTGATTACTGTACCGATTGTCATCACCCATTTTTCTGTAGCCTTTTCTGCTAAAGTCTGTTTGAATTTCACTGGCAGTTGATCCACAATTTGGAGTTCACGTATTCACATGTCATTTTACATGCATGTAGTTGAACTAATTGGAAATCTCTTGGATTAGTTTGCTTATCTCTCATTTTGATGTTAAGGGGCCACAGGGTTATAGTTTATAGCCTGATATAGTTTCAGTGTAGTCCTCAAAAAATATATCTCCATAGGATGAAACCTTGCACTTGTAATATTTGAAATAATGAAACATTTTTAGTGAGATTGCATAAAGGTGCACTCAGTCCTGTTGTGTACTACTTTATTGAATGTGACACTTATCACTTGGCTACTGTTTTCTCTTAGATTACTCAGATGTTCCCTCTTCAGGAGGTAAAGGATACTACAGTGAAAACGTGGACAGCACTGCTGAGTATATCCCTGTGAATGACATCAGTCCGTCTGACCAGGGGTATTTGGGCTTTGACCCACAGTGCGAATCCACCATAGATAATGCATCTGAGGTGCAGGCGATGTCCGAAGAGAGTTTGAGACAGTCTTTAAAGGAACGTCTCGAGTTCTTCTTTTCTAGGTGAGTTGTGTATAATGTATTGTTGCCTTAATGGGACAGCAGTAATCACTGAATTTACTTTGTTTCATAACTGTAAGAAGCCATTTAACTTTTAAGTATATTCTTATATTGAGTCATTGGTGTCTGAAGTTTCTAATTTGGCTTAACTGCGGTTTTCATCTTGATTCAGCTGCACAAACAATGATTCAGGCCGGTAGTGATTTAATGTTCTGAAATGTCTCAGTATTTGCAAACTCTGTGCTTATTGAACAAAACTTCTTTTAAAAATTATTTTATAGTGACGTGTTAAATTGGACAATGTCTAACACAAAAGTGCTTAATAAATGGCTTTCCTACACTAATGTAAATGATTTAACATCAACCCCACCACCAACCACCATCATCATTTTGGTTGTTAAAAGGTTGATGTTTGTGTTTTACTATTACTGCAAAGAAAAAGCTGTAACTCAGAGAGACCAATGTTTTGGGTATTGCAGAGAGAATCTTTCAAAGGACCTCTACTTGATATCCCAGATGGATGGTGATCAGTTTGTTCCCATTTGGACACTTGCTTGTATGGAGAACATTAAAGCTCTTACCACTGACATGGACCTCATTCTGGATGTACTGCGAGGTACAAGTGCTTCTGTTTGTCTTTGTTTCACATAGACAGGCTGATACTTTTAAAAGTTTTGAACTCCAATAGTTCTTAAACTGCTACCTGCTCCAGCTTTATCAAATATAGAAGATTTAATGTAAGACTTTTTATTTATTAGGTAAATGCGATTACCTAGTTTACTACTTAAAGTGCCCATTGTTACTTTTTAAAAAGTAATGCATTACATACTTGAAAGAATTTGTTTCATTACATTCCTTTTGTTTTACTCTTAGCGTGTGGTTAATTTACCACATAAGATTATTCACAGTGTCTACCAACTTTAAATTGGCTACAGTGGAGCAAAAGTCTTTCATAGCTATTACATAAATGGGATATGTCAGTTGTCTTCAGCTGCACTGTGAAGATTTAGGAAAATAATTTTTAAATTATTTTTTTTTAATAAGCCTCCCCCATGGTGCAAGTTGATGAAACTGGGAAGAAGGTTCGACCAAATCACAGTCGCTGCATCATTATTCTAAGAGAAGTGCCGGAGACGACCCCAGTTGAGGTAAAGACGACTCAGACATGATAATAAAATATTGCTCTGTAACCCCAGACTGTCTGACTGAATAGTAAAATCTACAAACGAGGGCTGCAAACTGATTGTGCTTGCATAAATTGTGATAACTATTGTTAGCTTTAGATGATTAAAATATTGTGTGGTAGTGTGTATGCTGTAGCTGAGTGATAGCTCTTTTTCTTTTCGGTCAGACTTTGCATGCTGACTTGTGGAGAGTGATGGAATGGTCTGTTTTAGGTCAAAATGTTTCATGTTGTGTTCCTCTCACAGGAAGTAGAGGCTCTTTTTAAGAGCGAACACTGCCCGAAACTGTTAAGTGTTGAGTTTGCGCACAACAGCAACTGGTACATAACTTTTCAGTCGGACATGGATGCACTACAGGTACGTCCCCTTATGAATTACCACAAGTTACTTTTACTTATTTTTAAACTGGTTGTACAATTTTAGGTTTATACAACCAGTTAAATATTCTATTATTACCTGGCATATTTAACTTAAAATTGCTAAATCTCACTACCAAGCAGATGCAGTACTTTCTGATCTTTTCATGTTTCACTAAGGTTCTGCATTAAAGGAGAGAGCATTTCTACCACATTTTCTTTACTGTTTTCTTTTCTTGCCCTCAGGCTTACAGATACCTAAGAGAGGAAGTTAAAATGTTCCAAGGGAAACCAATCATGGTGAGTAACCCATGTTTTTATTTCTACCTCAGTCACTGCTTGTTATACGTTATAGATGTATGGAGCCTGCTACGCTTTGTGTTCCACTTGATAAGCAAGAATGGGGATTTTTTTTATTTAATTTTTTTTAGGGCTTTTAAAAAAAGTTTTTCTATCAGTGATATTTTTGCTGGACTTTGTTATGACATCGTGTGCCCTGCTCTTTTATCTGATGGAGCAAATGACACAGTGATTTGTTGATGGTCCTGTTTAAGCCCCAGTGATGATCAGTATCGCGCTTGGAAGGACCCATATGCACTGTGGCTGGCTGGGTGGAACCTTTCACTAGCTTTCTTAAAATCTGTCTGTTTCTATGCTGTTCCTCTCTCCCTTATTTTTCTTTTATACTCCTTCCCCTCCTCCCCCTCCTCAACACCTTTCTTTCCTCCTAGTCGGTTCAGTTTTTATGGCCTAATGACCGTGAGATTATGAGATCTGAGGGGACTAAGGACAGTAGAGCTATATGGGTCCTGTGGAAATGTTTTATCGATATTGATTCTCTCATTTTCTCTGCAGGCCCGCATTAAGGCCATTAATACATTCTTTGGCAAGAATGGCTTCTGTAGCGTCCAGGATTCAGGTGTGTACAGTCAACATGCTCCGCTGCAGGCCCCGTATGACTCAAGTGCTCCAGTGTACATGCAGTCGATGTACAGCCCTCAGCAGCAATACCCTGTTTATCCTATTGTGTCTCCCTCCTGGAATCCTCAGCCATCAAACATGCCTTATTTCGAAACACCGCTGGTGAGAACCTTCATATACTATTCAGAATGTCCCTTAAAGCTGCTATGTTATTTATTTTAATGTTTTTAATGCTGTTCAAATTAATGGCAGTCTCCATTGTAACTAATATTTATAACCTCTGTAAACTCAAAGTTAATATTAGAGTATCAGAGGGTTTTTTTTTTTTTGTTTGTTTGTTTTTGGGTTTTTTTTTTTTAGTTACATTTGTAATGATTTTTCCTGTTTGGTGATATGCAGGCACCTTTCCCCAACAGTGGATATATGAATGGTTACAACAGTTCCGGGAACTACAAAGCTAACTCAAGCTCCGTCAACACACATGCTGCTATGACCAGGAACCGGTATGTACAGTTATGATACAAACTTTTAGTTTATTAGATCAGTGCAGACTTGAAGTTACCATCAGGTGCTGGCAGTGTTTGTTGTAAGCTTTAATTTAAGTAATTAAGGACTTTGAACTTGGTAAAATACTTTCTGCGGATGGTAATGCTAGCATCAACTTAACTGGAACGCAGTTTGGTACCAGTCCTTCCGGAGTCCATTATTTTGCTTCAGCACTGAAACTTTTTTTTTTTTTTTTTTTTTTTAAAAGAAAAAAAAAAAGAGTACTGTCAGTTTCCTCTGTTATTGTCATTTGCAAACCAATAAAGATGAGCTTTCTTGCATTGCTCTTGTGTTCACTTTGTTAATAAAACGTGTACAATCCTGTCAAACTGTGCTTTTGTGGTAGCGCTTGATTTCTGTAGTAAAACTTGTAATTTTTTTGTGTGCACCTAGAAATCATTTAAAAGGTCATCCCAGACCTGGAGATGTGCACTCTTCTTTTGCTCCAAGGAACCAGTTGGATGGTGTGTCTGGTCCACAGGTCCTGCAAACACAACAGCTGATCTCTCTGGCCTCCTTCAACCTTAAAGATGTGAGCGGGTCTGGACGGGGCAGGTGAGTTAGTATTATCCTACACTTACCCCTGTTAACACTAAAACGGTTTCCAATCTGATGTGGCAGTCTAATGGTATGTTGTGTTTGTTTGTTTTTATAGAAGAGGCCCCAATAGAAGCACAAGGAGAAAAAGGGAAGATGAGCAGGCAACGGTCAGTCGGTTTCCTCTTTTCGTGCTCTTTATTTAAGAAGTTGACTGCCAGGACTGTGTTCTACAGTGTCTTGGTGTGCTGCTTTTTAATATATTGAATTTTATTTCTTCATTCAATGTAGAAGCCCGTCCCTGTACCGGAGGCCAAGGCATCGCATCCAAAGTTTGACCTGGCAGCCTCCAATTTTCCACCTCTGCCAGGATCTGTGGTCAGTATGCAGGAGGAAAGTGTCCCTGAGATGCGCCTTTCTGATATTGTGCGTGGCCTGAAGGTGACAAACAAGGTGAATATGTTGCCTCTCCTGGTGCTTTCTGTCATTAAGACTCTTTACAAAATAAGGTAAAATATAAATGCACAAATTTTAATTGTCATTACAGTCTGTCGGCAAAGATGTTCCCACAAACATCGCAGAAGGTCCTGTAAACAAACCTGATCCTGTAATTCCACCTAAACGTGCTGTTGTGTCCACACAAACAGCCACTCCACCAGTCTCAAGGTAACCTTTGCTTCAAGCTAATATATCAGTGAATAACAAAGGTATTGAGTCTTCAACAATTCACTTATCCCTTACTTTTTTTGTATACATTTAGTGATTCTACTGTAGTAAAGGAAGAGGATAAAACTGAAGCTCCTGTAACAAAAGAAAATGTCTCCTCATCCGCACAAGCTCACACACAATCACCTTCAGAACATGCTCCCTCCACCTGCAGCCAGGCTCTTTCTACCGAAACATCTTCATCGCCTCCCACATCTCCAACATCAGAACCGGTAAGGACTTCTTTTGTGCTGATTATCACATTATATTGTCTTGTAACATCAGCTTACAACTCTCCAAACTCAGCGTGTTTTGTCATCTTGTTTTTTTGTTTTCATTTTTTTTAAACTGTGGTTCCCTGTTCTTTCACCAGGGTCTAAAAAAGCTCAGTTATGCAGAGGTGTGCCAGAAGCTGGCCAAAGAACCGCTGCCAGCACAGATGCCCTGTCCCTCCACTCCCACCTCTTCAGACAGCCAACCCCTGCAAGAGCTCAAGGTAAACAGGGTGGAGGAGCCTCGTCCCAATGGTCGACAAACTGCAGAGAAACGTGGAGATAAACGGCCTCCTCGGCAACCACTGCGCTCCTTCAGAGGGGGAAGTGGCCAAGCCAGAGTCCGAGAGCCAGGGCAGAAGATTCGGGAACATCAGAAGGGCCTGAACACTGGGAAACGATTTTCACCACAGCGGGCAGCCAGACGCAGTGGCAAAGAACAGAATATCCCTCCAAGTTCACCAAAGTAACCAAAGAGTGGGGGAAAAATGAACTGAAAACAGAAAAGAATATATGTACATATGTAATGTATAAAGACAGATGCCTATATTTCATTTCATGAGTTCGTCACATCTCTTTAGATTACTGCAGGCCTGAAATTATTTGAAAAATTGTAAATAGATTTTCCTTTTCGGAAAAATGTCGTCATGGATGGAATCGCAGGGTTTGCGGTGATGAAGCATACTTTGCTGAAAGTAGTGTCATGATTTGATATGAGGATGTCCCTGTACATTTGTTGAATTTGTGGCATCTACATCTGTGGTTTAGAAAATATGAGACCTTGTATCTCTTTTTAAACATGTAATTAAGAAGTAATCTGAAAAACTAGTATCTATTGTCAGTTATCCATGGACTTGACATGTTCAGCTTCAGAGTGGGTTGAACTTTTGAAAGGTAAGAGTAGCAATATTTGTAGAAATGTTTGTAGACACTTGTTCTACGACTAGTGAATCTTGTCTTGAACTTATAATACTTGTTGGGTTTTGTGTTTTGCAATAATTTTCCTTTGTGGCGCAAATATTGGATCAATACCGCTAACATTGGAATAAGTGGAGCAGATCTGCTTATGTCATTTTTACTAGACTTTACAAAACTTTTTCTTTTTCATAAATTATAAATATCTAATTATTCTATCAGTGCTAATGTAGGCAGGAAAGTGTTTGACCAGATCTTGGTAATGTTGGCATCTGCTTTGTAAAGTACAACTAAAAAGGGTTTGGTTGTTGTTGTTGTTGTTGTTGTTGTTGTTTTTTTTTTTTCAGCTAACTTTGGTTTCTATTTCACAAAACCAGTGTACACTGGGATTCGGTAAATAATCCAGTTAACTAGGTCATTGTAGTAATTTGGTGTTTGTGGTTCCTTCATAGTTTCAGATTGTTGAAGTGGAACAGCCATGCTGACTCAAGTCTTCGTCAGTGAACCCTCTTTACTGCTAAAATATTATGAATGGCCTGAGGGACAGGGAGCAGAAATTTTCCCCTCAATGTTGAATGTTTTCACTGCTTGATTTCAAAAGTAGCATTTTTATTGCTTGAATCACACGTGCTATCAAAATGATGAATGTAGCTGTGGATCTCAAACCATTTTTTCAAATGATTTTTAACATGTATGTTATTTTGTATTTGCAAATTCAGTTTTCGTTTGTCCACATGGTAGTGTATTTTATGTTGTTAGCGTTGACTACATGTTATTCAGTGTTTGTAATGTTGATGAATTGGTGTGTAGACTAATGTTTATTAGCGGTTAGGGTCTGATCTGTAATGCAGCTTGTGGCTCGACAATGAATATCTTTCAGTTACAAATGACAGAAGGGTATTGGGATGGATTTTTCAACTTGTACTTAGATTTTCTTAAATATGGTTAAAAGAGATGAGTAATTTAAGATAGAATTCAGATGTTAACAGGGAATTTACAAGACAGGCTGTACACTGTAGTAATCAGTAGTTTATACTGGGTTTTTTGTTTTGTTTTTTTTAAAGTGTGCAGCTGACTGACACTGCTTGTGTTTTAGACTATAAGGAGTGATCAAACCAAACTCCTAGTGCCTTAATGGGATTTAATTTCATTGTAAAAATGCTGTAAAGGGTGTAAACCTGTCATACTGAATGTGATAAAGTTCACAAAACCCCCTCATTTTGAGGCAACAAAAGTTTCAGTTCATTCTGTAGGACTTGCTGTGTGCATTTTTTTTTTTTTTTTTTTTTTAACTTACCAAAACCATTTCAATCTTGTGCGAATCCTGTTTTTTTTTTTTTTTTTTTTTTTTTTTTAATTATTAAATGGGCTGGACATTTTTCGGAGTACATTGGTTTATACGCTGAGTTATAGTAGCTTGATGTATTCAAAAAAATAAAGGTTTATTTTTTAAAAATGGTTTTGGTTTTTTGTGTTTTAAGCCAGAAAACAAAATCTGTTCAAGGATTTCAACATGCCATCGGCCAAGTAAACATCCGGAAATAAACATTATGTAACTGCTGTAGGCGCGTTTGGCTTAGTCTTCAGTGGGTGTGTTCATAGCTTTCGCTGGTAGTTGACGCGAACACAGCGGAATATATATGTAGAGTTGACATAACGGCACATTGAGATAAAAGTCGGGGAATATGTAATGATTCATATAATATCAATCTTATTTCGTGTAAAATCTACGATCCCTCCCGCACAGAGAAATCCTGTTACATAATAACTCTTCCAAGTTCTCTCGCGGTATTTGGGTAATGGAAGTGTCAAGAGTGTCAACAACGGCCAAGCAGCAGCACAGCAGCGCTGTCCGGAGCTGGGAGGGGGGGAGTGAAGAGGCAGTCTAAACGTGGGGTAAGTTTAGGGCATATTTTAGTAAAATGTAATGTAAATCGTCATTTACAGAAAAAAAAAATGTGTGTGTATATGTGTGTCTGGATATTCATAAGGCATGCACCGCGCTCATACAGTCGTGGCTTGGTATATGGGCACTATTTAGCATTAGCGTGCTAACGTGTAATGCTAGCTACTAAGTTGGCGGACGTGTTAGTGTAACTTAAGGCAAGCTAACGAAGCTTCCATTAGCACTTAGCATGGGCTCAGCTAGGGGATTGTACTTGCACTAAACAGCTTTATTTGCTAGACGTGTCGCGCCTTCTGATATTTGGAATGAGTTTGTTCAATGTTAGCTTCCATGTTCGCTATAATGACACGTATGTCAGGTTGTGGAAAACAGTATTTCACGTGCTTAGCAATGTGGATGTGCTACCTTGCGGCCCATGTCTCATTAAGTCATAGCTAACCAGTAATGAATTGGTAACCTGTGTGTCCTGTCCACAGTCTGTAACCCATGTCTTATAGCTAACTACATAGCCGGACTACATCGACAGCGCTAATAGCCAACGCCAGTGACTCGATCCTGCTAAGTGGAGGTTGCATGGTGAGGTGCTTTGGCTCTTGCTGCCTCATCGTTGAACGCTAGTCCAACATTATACCCAACCGAGTCTAAAGAAATGCTCAAAACAGGCCCACAGTCTTCGGCCTGTGTCCCTCCTATCCAGATGTTATTGTGATTTTGGTGACAGATGAGCAGGCACGTTTAATTATGACGATTTAGATTGTAGTTCTGATCAGCTCCATGACACTCAAGCTGATGCTGTAGGTTAAGAACATTTGGTAGTAACATATCTGGTGCCCTTATGTAATATGTCTTGAGAACCTGAGCATCAGCTAGTTTATCGCCTAATAAATTGGATGACATTGCTGTGTTTGTTGCTTTCTTTTACAGATCATTTGTCTGAGATGGCGGATGACCGGCCCTTTGTATGCACTGCCCCAGGATGTGGGCAGGTATGATTTCTTAAGACATACCTCTAACTCTAAACAGCCATAGGGGTCTGAATCTCTGCTTTTTATTCTCTTGTTATTTACTGAACCCAGCTTAGCTCACCAATTACGATTGCTGATAAGGTGCTGTGTAATGTATGATGAAACATTGCTTTAATAGTGGAAACCAGGCGTTATTAATCTCGCATCAGGATTAAAACTGTCTTGATATTCCTTAAATGTCATGTGTGGTGTCTTTTGCAGAGATTCACAAATGAAGATCACCTGTCAGTACACAAACACAAGCATGAAATGACATTAAAATTTGGTCCTGCCAGGACAGACTCTGTTATCATTGCAGGTAATGGCATCGCCATTTGTCTTTTTTAAATTAATCCGTGCTGAGGAGGTGGTCAGTGCTCTGAATAGATGAATTGTATATAATAGTCTGTGTCTGAAGGTGATATTTTTGTCCACTAATACTGACAGTTTTTTTGTTTTTTGGCAGACCAAACTCCCACTCCCACACGTTTTCTGAAGAACTGTGAGGAGGTCGGTTTGTTCAATGAGCTGGCCACCTCCTTCGAGCAAGAGTTTTGCAAAACGCAGGAAGATGATCAGAGGACGAAAAACCCGGTGAGAAAGACAGGGTTACTGTAGATCACGCGGTGTGCTGGTTTCGAGATAAAAATCTGAAGGCTTTCATCTTCTCATCTTTGCTTTTGGTCTTCAAGGCCGCATCTTTACAAACACCATCTGAAGTAAAAGATGAGGATGAGGGGCCCTTACAAGTCGATTCTTCTCCTCCTGGAACTCCTGATTCCTCGTCCAGCATGTCAGAAAACAGCAGAGACTCTAGGGTGAGAGCTGTGTTGTAATTTGCTGTCCTTGCACGCAGGTAAAAATGATGGACACACAAAAATAGTTACATTGCTTAATTTATTAACAGGAGATCTACACAAAGCCCGTGGCAAGCTCTGCTCCCACTCCAACTATTGTGCGTCCTGGTTCTCTTCCCCTTCACATGAGTAATGACTCACTACACCCCACGTTGCCATCTCCAACCTCCGTCATCACACAAGCTCCACCCTCCAACAGACAGCTTGGGTAAAATAATTTAGGTTGCTGTGGTTTGCTTTACTGTTTGTGGACCATGCTGACAATTTGTAAAACTTAAAATGAATTAACTGCTGGTAAAATGTAGAAATTATAGGTCTAATTTCACATGACCAACTAGCAAGAAAGTCAGTAATCCAGTCCAACCAGAAATCAAAGATGGGGCTGTTTGATTTTTACCTGGTGGGGAGATATGCAACAGTTGCTACAACAGAGACCTGGTACACCTGCAGGAGTGAATTTTTAAAATTAGAGGGAGGTGAATATCTATTACTACATGAAGTCTACTGTGGAAGGTCAAATAAAAACGCTAATCGGTGAAGCTCATGGTGCAGTAATGTGTCCAGAAAGGATAACCGAAAGCATCTTTTTGTTTTTTAATTTCCTAAAGAAGTATGGTTACTATCATCGTATGTGTCTTGATCTACTATGGAAATTGAGGCAGGTGTTGGAGAGCTGCAGCTCTGCACCACTCCGATTCTCCAGACTTGCGTGTTCCTCAAGCCAAGCTTACCTTTGAGAACTTTTGAGTCACATCTTCATGCTGCTTGTGTAAGCTCTGTACAGTTAACTCATGAAGAAGTGTTCATCGGAAAAGTGAAACACTGTAAGCCTGATCTCTGCTCTATCAGTGGGAACACAGTGGAGAAGCACCTATTTACAAATGTCTAATCTGGCCAACAGCTCTCCCACAGGCTCGTATCCACTGGTGAGGCACCTCCCTAATGGGCAGGCAGTTCCTCTCTTGCCCAGTCCTGTGCAGATGACCTCAGTTATATCTGTAAGATATTTTCCTGAAAAATGAAAAACTATACAACAAATTGTACTTGGGATGGAATTTTAACATATCCTTTTGGTTTTTCCCTCTCTTCCACTTTATGGATATTCGTTGCTATGTGGAGCTTGCGAGGCCAGTGAACACAGTGCCTAACATCCCTGGGATTCCAGGACCGCCTGTTGGAGGCGCTAGCAGTGGTTCATCCTCCCCATCTGGCTATACTCTTCACTCTGAGGCAAAGATGGTGAGACCATCAGTTGTACTTTCATCATTTTGTAGGCTGCTGGCTAAACATTTCATTTACATAAACAAACGAATGACATTTATAAAACTTTTACATGACCTGGGTGTTGTCTCTGTGTCTTTTTAGCGGTTGAAGGCAGCTCTAACTCATCAGGGCCCAGGAGCACAAGATAGCATCGGTGGAGGGTCAGGATCCATCCCTGCTGTTCCACAGCGACAGGAACAAAGCCAGCAGCCCTCTCAAAACTCTGATGCACCATCACCTGCCCAACCACAGGTAGGTAGTGCACATATCATACAAGTTATGTGGTCCTAGAGCACACCTAGGACTATAGACTGTTAAATGTGTGTGATGAAGGAAAACCTTTGAATGTTCCCTCAAAAAGCTAAATGAGACTCAATGCTAACAGCTGTAGTTTTCACATTATTGATGGCATCAAAGAGAAAAATTTAGCAGAATGTCAGGCTTGTCCAAAATTTATGCTCACGTATGCAAAATAAAGGCTGAGTCAGTTTAAGTCAAGCATGAGCATTGGATTTAGTGTGTTTTGGTTTGGATGCTTTAATTTGACAGTTAAGGGCACCAAATTGTCTGCTACTCCTGAATTTTTACCCCTGTTAAATGTCAGGAGTTCCTTATGCAGTTGTTCTGTTTTCCCCCACTTACTGATCACATTTGGGTTTACAAGTAGCCAACTTTTACCCCCTCCTCATTCTCCAGGTGTCCCCTGCTCAGCCAACAGGAGGCAGGCGGCGGCGAGCAGCAGAGATGGACCCTGACGAGAGGAGGCAGCGTTTTCTGGAAAGGAATCGGGCAGCTGCTTCCCGCTGCAGGCAAAAGCGGAAGCTGTGGGTGAACTCTCTGGAGAAAAAAGCAGAAGATCTGGCCAACATGAACGTCTCCCTCACAGTGAGTCGTCTCCAGGGCATAACATCAAGCATGTAAACACCCTGGTGGTCATAAATGGGTTTCTGTGTTGATATGGTAATAACGGGGCATGATGGGAATGATTTATGTACTGTATTTCTTTTTGTGCTGCTGTCAGAATGAAGTAACCCATCTGAGGAATGAGGTGGCACAGCTGAAGCAGCTTCTCCTGGCCCACAAGGACTGCCCTGTCACTATTATGCAGAAGAAGGCAGCTTTATTAGGTAACCAGTTGAGATAATGAACTGACCATCAGACTTCTTGTACTGTGTCACTTGTGCCAGGATTCATCTGTCACCTCATCCCATCTAATGCATTATTTTTACTCGCTCACCTCTCTAAGGGTGAATGTTGCTCTCTCTGTCTGTAGCTGCAGGAGGAGAGGAAACCTCCAGGGATACTTCCACTGAACCCATCGGCTCCCCGGCGGCAGTCATTCAGCACGTGCCGTCGCCCTCGGCAGCAAGTCCGGGGGCCACCATCAACGGGCTGAGCGTGCGGGCTGCAGAGGCGGTGGCCATGTCGGTCTTGGCCGGCATGGGATCGGGCCAGGCTGCAGGGGTTGTCATGGCAACGCAGCCGCAGTCCACCCCGAGATGATCCGCAGACACTTAATAGACCAGAATGAACTCGAGTGGCATTCGGAGGTCGGACTCGTGCAAAGATTTCTGAAAAGAGGAAGCTGCCCTCAAATCCCTCTCCCCTTCCAACCCACACCCCAAAACTAAGATCCACTTCCACGCCCACCCAATTCCCTCACAGTCGCTGATAATCACACAAAGACGCGGCACAGTGCCTCCATCAGCCCTCCACTCCAAGCAGGCTCCCTTTTTCATTGAAGCTTCGTCACTCTCTCTATGTAAATATGAATTACACGTCAGACACTCACTCTGCAGGGTTTGGGGTAAGTTCTTGTTCAGTTCTGACACTTGGGAAAGGTTTAAAGGCTCGAGAAGAAAAATCTGAATGGAAAATCATTGCATCGGAAACATCGTTTTTTTTGTAACTTCCTTTCACAAAGCCACTGTAGTCCACCTTCTTCCTACACACTGGTTGTGATGAGTTCTTTTTTTTTCTTTTCTTTATTTGTCCTTCCCAGGCTGACACTTTTTCTGTAAAATATCTTGTATTTTTCATGTGTAAGAAAAGATTTTTTTATGCCCGATATGTTAGTCAGATAATGTTTTGCTAATGCAGTGAAAGTCTGAGGAGAGCTGAATGCAGTGAGCAGTAGCCTGGAAAGTGTTTCTATTGTTTTGTTTTCAACCTGTTCTTTCAGTTTTGAGTTAATACACTTGTTGCTTTAGTCAGCTGAGTTCTTAGCAAACCAAATTGTAGATGGTGTTCACTGTTTACCCTGTGATTGTGTGCCTGACACTTTTTTTTTTTTTTTTTTTTTTTTAATCATGTATTTTAACCCATTCAGAATGGATGACATGTTAGTCCTGTGTATGAAACCCTATTGACTGCATGGAGTATTTAAGGGTGAAGATTACCACTGTTTGTGATTCATCCTATTCACTGTTTTCATGTTATTTTTCGGTTCTCTAACATTGTTATCAATGCAAAAATCGTTGTAAGGATTCCATCCTCGGTCCTAATGTAACACACTTGAAAAGTTTGATCCTTCAGACGGCCTTTAAATGATAATCATACGTAGATTTTTAAACTCCAGTACCCATGCATTTCAGTTGAGGAAAGACTAGTGCAATATATTTTTCTATTGAATATCGATGTTCTTGCATTTAGATGACATGTGTAGTCCAGCTGCTGAGGGGGTGGTGGGTGTTTGGTCGAGTTTTAAAAGCTAAAGTTATGAGGTGACCAAAGCAAATGTGAAGATAAGTATTCTTGAGTGAATGAGATTTGTGATTAGTGTGCATTTTTAGAGAGTTACAGGTGTCCTGGTCTTGTGTGCTTTCCACCTTTTGACGAGCCGTCTTGTATAATGAAGTAGACTCAATACTTGTGCACGGTGCTTCTTTTTAATTGCAAGTTTTAAAATGCAGCTTATTTTATATGGCATTGTACTTCCAAGACTATCATATTGCCCCCCTCCCTGTTGCTCTTTTATAACATGTCTTTGTTTTAAGATGTTTATTTTTGCTCTGTGGGTATGTTAGACCCCCCCACCCCACCCCCAATTCATGTAATAGTACTTCCCCTTAATTTGTAAAGAGGACAGTTTTTAAGTGTTTAGCGTCAGTGAATCCACATGGGAAAATGTCTTGGAAGGAGTTTACTCAGGCCTCAAGATGGGATACATTATTTGTGTACAGTCTCAACTAATGAATAAGTTGTCTTGAGCAAATAATAAAAATAAATTAATGAACCTGATTTGTGCTTCAGTAATAGTATGTTGGGGTTAAAAGTAAGCTGCTTTTAAGCCTGCAAGTCATTTTTCATTAAACTTATCGCATCTTTTTGGGTGCAGCTGATGAAACAATGGCATAAAAATTTCCACTTTTTTTTTTTTTTTTTTTTTTTTTTTTGGTTGGTGGAAAACCAAAAACAAGTTAAAGGGTGTTAAATGCAGGATCTAGACCACTGATTGAAACATAACTCTAAACATAGTGTTGCCTTTACTGCTGTCAAAATAGGTTGGTTAACCTGGCCAAAAGGGCAACAACGTAGATGCATAGAAACACAAATTCTGTTTGTTATATAAATATTATTATAATTATACAAATTAACAGTATTTACTCAAATAAAATAGTTGCACACAGATCTCACCAGGGCTTGACATGGTTAAGACGAACCCCTGAAGTTCAAACTGATCATTAGATTTAAAGGGACTTTGAACATGGCAGAGTTGTTGTGTCAGGTGGGGGTGGTCTGAGTAATTCAGAAACTGGTTATCTAGTAGGATTTTTCACACAAGCACACCAGCCTAGAGATGGTTATTTCCATGCCACCTTGAGCACACCCAAACTTGTCTGATCTCAAAAACTAAGCAGGTAAGCAGGTCTGGCCTGGTTAGTACTTTGATGGCAGACTGCCTTGGCATACCAGGTGCTTTAAGTTTGGGTTGGCTTTAGCTCAGGAGGCGTCTACTAAACGGAAAGTTGGTGGTTCAATCCCTGGCTCCTCCAGTCTGTATGCCAGATATCCTTGGGCAAGATACTAACCTCATGTTGCGCTCTGATGCATCCATTGGTGTGTGAATGTTGGATAAAAAGTGCTTGTATGACTGAGTGAATAAGGTAAGTTGTATAAAGTGCTCGTCTGAAAAAAAGAAAGCATCCAGTAATTCTCTGGATGTAAGAAGAGAATCACTAGACTGCTTTGAACTGACAGCAAGGATAACTCAAGTAAATACTTGTTACAAACAAAGTACGCAGAAGAGCATGTCTGAATGCACAACACGACAAATCTTAAAGCAGATGAGCTACAGCAGCAGAGACCACAGCGGGTTCCATTCCTGCCAGTAACGAACAGGAAACTGGATAATAGAAGATTGGCTCTTAGGTCTGATGAGACTCATTTTTTCATTTTGTGGAAAGAGCAAGAAAACTTGGCTCCATCCTGCCTTGTATCAACAGTTCAGGCTGCTGCTGCTGGTGTAAATGGCATGGAGTATATTCTCTTGGCAGACTTTGGGCCCATTAGAACCAACTGAGCACTGTTTAAACTCCACTCTTTCTGTCTATGCCCATCTCTTTATGCCACTGTCTTCCAGCAACACAGTGTGAAATGTCACAAAGCTCAAATCATCTGAAACTGGTTTCTTGAGCTTGCCACTGTACTCAAATGGCCTCCACAGTCACCAGATCTCAATGGAGCATAGCACATTTGGGAATGTGACGCACCTTGTTGAATCAGCAGTTCTGGAGGCAAAAGACCGACCAACCTGGTACTAGAAAGGTGTGACTACGGAGTTGACCGGCGAGCGTGTTTAAAATGAGTGCGTACATGTGATTTCCGGCGCCATCTTTGTTTGGAATAGGTGGAAAATAAATAAAAAGTGATGCAGCCTGAAAATTTTGTTAAATTTGTTAAGTGTGCGAGTGAACATTACATTTTTTTATTCAGATATTTTGTTCTTATTTATCTATTTTTTATTAGGAAAAGACGCCCCCAATCCACGGGGGATTATATATTTCCTTGAAACATCACACAAAATATCTCTAATAAAACCTGGCGCCACTTCCACCATTAGTGCATGAAAATACCTGTACAAACTCGAGCTAGCACCCACCTGAGGGGAAGGTGGCAGGTGAGCTGAGGCGACAGGAATGCTGTTTTTTTCTTTTTCTTTTTTTCTCCCAGCTGTAAAAACACAACAGCAGAGGGAGCAGAGAGTCTGCTTTTCATCCCACCATCCTGTCACGGCAATTACCATCAAGCCTGGTCATGTGACTGACGGACTCCTCTGGCGAGTTGTTCCCATCTCCCACAGTCATGGCGGTGTCGGGGAGTCGCGGAGATGGAGTAAACAACACGACTACTACATCTTGATTTTTTAAAATCCCCCCACCTCTTCCTCTGAGCTTCATGGTGGATCTTACCTGCTGTCATTTGAGATTTCACAAACATCCCGCAGGCTGCTGCGCTTCCAACGATGGCCGACCGCGGCGTTGATCTGTCGGCTCTGCCTAAAGAGGTCAGGGACCAGCTGGCGGAGTTGGATCTGGAGCTCTCCGAAGGTAGGGTTTGCATCTAGCGGCGATAAGTAGGTGGTGGTGATGGGAAAGCTGCGGCTCGCTGAAGTTAATAGAGAGGGCTGCGTGAGCGTGTTTGTGTGCAGTCATCCACAGTCTGCTTTCCCGTGTCAGCTGGAGGAGAGTCGGTGCTGCTGCAGTGCATCGGGACACGACTGCAAGAATTTATAAAAACAAAGTGACCTCCTTTTCCAGCTGTTGTTTCTCCATCAGTCATCTTCGTGTGTATGGCATGCTCTTAGCATGATCACCTTAATATTTGGGATTTTTATTAATTTTTTTTAGCTTCCCCTTCTCTATATTCTTAATGAACCCACATCTATACCACAATGTTTACAGAGCACATACACTCCTGTCTAATGAAATGGGTCAAGGCATTGTGTGTGAAGAATTTGTGGACACGAACTGATTCATTGGGCTCTCTGAACGCTCTGAACCCTGAACTGCTGCACAAATAAAATGGATTTTGTGCATTTATTTAATTATTTATTTTTGTAAGAATGGCTGGAAGAAAACAGAATATGGAGCTGACTGTTATGCAAGTCTCCTCCTCACACTGTGAATCACTGTGCAGCAACTTGATTGGTGCTGTGCAGTTCTCAGGTGCCTGGGGGTGGATGAGTAATGTTGTGTTTCACATGGAGAGCCATGCAGGAGGAAGCATGGGCCACTAATGATGCCTCAGTCTCTGTTGCAGCGCAGAGTTGCCCAGCCCATGTGAAAGAAGAGGTGAACGAGAGCGAGAAGAACCTCGGCAAAAGTGTCGTGACTTTCTTTTTTTTTATTCATTCAAAAGGTGACACCTCTGTGAAATGTAAAACATGTTTTCCCCCTTTTTGGTTTAGATTCAGGTTATAGGAACTGCAAAATAAACAAAACAGCACCACTCTTAATAGACTAGACTCTCAGAGCATGACTGCAGCCTGTTCAGACCTGAGCTAGTGCTGGGAAAGAGTTGTGTCTTTAATTATAGGCTCCAATCAGCAGTGTGATAATGAGAGTGAATAGCTGAGGTTGTTCACTGTATGTTCATCTCATTGAACGTGGCTGAGAGGCAGCGAATGAGAAATAACCGTAACGATGTGCACACTGGCGTGCAGTAATGGCACATTCATAACTGCGATTGTTATCATCCTGCACTTTTCATGATGAACTTTTAAAAAAGAAAAAGGAAAAAAAAAAAAAGCTTGTTTGTGAATGAATTAGGTGACTGCAGTGTCAGATCAGTTTACCTGGTGTGGGTTGGTGTTTGAGCACTGTGGCACGATTGCAAAATGAAAATGCCACTGAGCCCAAAAGGCAGCACTTTGGTTGTGAAACTTACTGTTTTAAGAGTTTGAGATTTTTTAAGTCAGATCTTCTGTAAGAGAACCTATCATGTAGTTTGGAAATGTCTTTGTAAAAGAAATGAATATCCTCTGTTCCACTATAAATATAGTTAGTTGAGTGTCTGGAGCATCGGTTTTGGCAGGTCTTCTTATTAAAATGGCCAAAAGCAATAAAAAAATGGTAAATGGCCTTTATTTGTATTGCGCTTTACTAGTCCCTAAGGACCCCAAAGCGCTTTACACATTCAGTCATTCACCCATTCACACACTGGTGATGGCAAGCTACATTGTAGCCACAGCTGCCCTGGGGCGCACTGACAGAGGCGAGGCTGCCGGACACTGGCGCCACCGGGCCCTCTGACCACCACCAGTAGGCAATGGGTGAAGTGTCTTGCCCAAGGACACAACGACCGAGACTGTCAGAGCCGGGGCTCGAATCAGCAACCTTCCGATTACAAGACGAACTGCTGACTCTTGAGCCACAATCACCCAGGGTTATTCATAAACTGTCAGGACTTTTTTTTAAATAAATGAAGGCCACTCATTGCCAGGTCCGAGTGTGTGTACCACTACCTTCAAACATGCTCCAGAGTATGTCAGAGTCCTTAGTTTGAGAAACACATGCCTCTCGGGTCCTCAGTGGCTACTTCACTGAATAATACTGCTTAGAGCCAGATTGTGCTGGTTTGTGAAGGACGCTGTTGTCTACAGCATGGAGTAGCCTTCTTTCCTTAGAAGAAGAAAAGAAATAAGTTTTAGAGGAAAGTTCTTCTGTAACCCACAGAAGCTGTGCTCGGTACACTTGACCAGTTAACACCGTGGACCACTGGGCCACAGGAGGGAATTTGCTAAAAATGGTTCTCTGTGCACCTTTATAGATATTTATGATAAACAATTTATTTCTAGTATATTTTTATTCTTATAATAGGAGGAAACAAATGTGCTTTTCTTTATAGGATGTCTATCAGGTTTCAAACTACTCGTTATTTACTCTAATCTGATTGGATTTCAAGTCATCTGATTTCAGCTGTGTACAGTTTTCGGTGTTTTTGCTTTGTTATAACCTCGCAAACGGTTGCTTCTTCATTCTTGTCAAATGGTCTGCCTGGAGCAGCTGTTGCTGACAAGCAGGAATTTTTGAGCATAGGGGCCTACCGTGGTCAGAGTTACCTGCGAGAGTCTTTTAGTGAGATTGTGAGGTAAGTCGACACCACTTGTCCCTCTTCTGGGGACTGAGCCTCAGAGGGTGAGTGCATCGTTTGTAACTTTAGATGAGACATGATTCTCTTGCTAATGAAAAGGTTCGCTGCTGTCCAGATGTCCTGTTTCTGTATCCGCAACTTCTAGTGAGATAAAGTGCCCTCGCCGTCTGCTCAGAATACACACAATGGGACAAGGCGAACAGCAGCTGGACCCCCAATGAGTCTGAAGCTCTCTCATGGCTATCTTATACATAGCAACAATTTCCCCCATTGTTGCCCACATAGATGGGACTCCCCTAGCAACAAACAGAGGAAATGTGCATCAGCGTTTTTTTGACAGAAATAGTTGTGGGCTGCAGTGTGGGTGTTTATTCGTCTGTATTTGTGTGTGTCTGTGTGTGTGAGAGAGAGAGAAAGGGCACAGCTCCACCTACTTTAACCTCTTTGACTGTACGGACACAAAGAGAACCTTTGAGGCGGGGGGAGTGGGGGTGGGGGGGTTGGTTGGTGTCAAAGACTTGCTGTTTGAACTCGACTGGAATTTGGAGCCTCTGAACCACAACTGTTTTCTGCATTTGGGCTTCATAATATCAGCAGCTTCTATCTTCAGAGTATGTTAGTGAGTGAAAGTAAAAGAGGGAAAGTGAAAAACAACTGCCCAGCTTGTCAAGCAATGTTGAGTATCCTGTTTAGTTATTCTCCAGTCAGACAATTATTGATTTGAACTAAACACTGTTGTTGTGGGATCACAGCAGCTGTGACACCATTTCATTGTCAGGTCACACCTGCCCTTGAGCTATGACTTTCACACACCTGTCAATAGGGCTGTTCGATATAACGATAAATATTGGATGACGATATAAAAACGTCTATCGTTTAATTTTATGCTATCGTTTGTTTCGTGGTGTCGCAAAATAAACTGTTTACGGCAATATTTTTTCATCGTTTTGATGGTCACTGTAGTGACTATATTAATTTCTTCTTTCTCTCTTTCTCTTTTATTTAATATAACCACACTACTGACGGAAAAGCGCCTGTTTTATGCGTTGTCGTTAGCAACAACAACGGTAACACCATCGCGTGTCCGCTTGTTTATGTTCCACATAAACCTTTCACAATAAAGCTCAAGATCCTGTTGAGACTTTTCAAAATAAACGGAATCACGTGAAAGAGCAGATTATTTACGGATGAGAAGTAAAAAAGAGCCATCAGGTGCTAAAAAAATAAACCTTAGACTCAAACGTTAGAGCAGGCTTTTCCCCGCAGCACGCCGTGTAATAAATACTCACAAAGAAAACGGCGGCCGTTACAACTTATGTCTAAAAATGTAGTTTCATGCATCGTTAAAACACTCGACTCCAGGTACATGACGCGCAGCTGGAAACACTTCCCGCAAGTCGAGCTGCCCGAGATTCACATAATTTACAGAAAATGTTAAATTTTTGTGATTTATATCGTTATCGGGATGATAGAATTCTTATATCGGGATATGAAATTGTGTTCATATCGCACAGCCCTACCTGTCAAGCTTTTTGACTCTATTCCATTCAGTGCTGAAATGCTACCAGTTTTATATACCAAATGGAAAGACATGGAAATACATCATGTGTGAAAAAAATCTGGTATAGGAGCATACTGTGGGAAGGGCCCATAGCCCCCTTGACCCTACTTCCGGCACTATTTATGGGATGGCACTGATCCATCTTTGAACTCGGGCTTCATTTTGAGCTCAACTCAGCTCTAGTAAAGTTTGATGATAGCATCTTGTACAGTTGCGGCACTATCGTGTTGACAAATCTGGCCGCTGTGAGCCCGTGGACCCTATCTACACCTTTGTAATAGTTTGCACATTTTGCCATGGTGTATTCTTCGAAGATCATGAATATACGTCTGCATTTTTATGACAGTTTATCCAACAGTGGGTGAGATGTTTGAGTAGACTGTCAGATTGAATTTGCTGCCCCCAAACCTATGCAATGCTATGCTAAAAACAAAACAAAAACAGCATTTTGCTATTAGTGTTGAAGCTTAGATATCATTTTGGTGCTTGTAATGATAATATATGCCATCTGCGCCATGATTTTCTGCATGGATGTGTTTGACCATAAGTGCATCACGAGTCCAGTAAGACTGCAGTTATGTGTTTACATAGTATTTTTTTTCTCATATTTTTACGAGCTCCCCAGTCCCTGTTGCAAAGGGCCGGCTGTTGAGTGGACGTGTGTATTCTCTAATGAACAGCATCCATCCCGCTGTCTGCCTGCGATGCTGCTGCAGAGGGGATGCAGGTTTTCATGTCGGCAGCCCGCTACATACTGAGAGAGAGGGAGAGAAATGAGAGATTATAGCCTTTCCTGCGTCTCTCAATCTAGGTCACAGAGCATCAGGGGGCAACAAGCCTGGCTCATTTAGCCTGTGAAGCACAGTGGGCCAGGACTGCTGCGGGGGATCTCTCCTCCTTTCCCACCCATCCACTCTGACTCTAAAAATGACTCTCTCAGTCTTCCTCTGTCCCCCTATTGCTTTATTATTTCAGTATTACCCTCCACAAAAATAGATGAAATGCTGTCCTGTGTGTCTGATTAAAAAATTAACAATAATACTGAAGTAGTTCTGTTGGCATTTCCTGCAGTGAAGAGTGTTAAGAGCAGAAGCAGGGTGTATGTTGGAGTGACTCAGTGGGCTGTTTTTTATAATAAGACCTAATACAATTATAGTTTGTCATTATGACAGACTGTATATAAAAGATGGACAGGTTTGTTTTTAGAAGTCGTCTTGGCCGTCGTGTTGTTAGCTTCTTTATTTAAAAACTGGACATAACCACATTCGAATTAGGGTAGACCTTCAGTGTTGTCTGCTAGTGCTAGCTAGGCTGATTTACTCTGATTTGTGATGGGATGCTAACTTTGGCCAGCATCAGCAAATCTAAGCTCTTAGGGTGTCTTTTAGTGCAACCAAACACTGAACATCAGTCAACACCCACCTAAAGCAGTCACACCCTTAATATCACATAACATTAACCTTATAGTATAACTGAGTGAAGTTAATCCTTTGTACCTGTTGGTGAAATTACCTCTACCAAACCCTTTTTTGGTACCAGGCTTTAAAAATGTGTGTATTCATGTTGCAGAGCGTACAGCTCCAATTATTTGTGGCTGGTGTGCACACAGCATTGACCGGGACAGGAAGGAGGCTGATTTAGCTTTTATCTCTTTAATTTTATCTCTTTAAAAGCTCATTAACTGTTGCAGAGGAGCTGCCCTCTGATCTTCACTGTCCCAGGCCACAGGCTTGATCATACACCATGAAAAGATGAACTCTTCTGCTGCTTGTTTCACAGCAGGATCCGGTTTGGTTTGTTTTAATTTGTGGATCATGGTTTTCATGTAAAACTTTGCATGTCCACTTTCACCATGAGCGCAGACACACTGTTACTAAAAACCCTCTGCTGCTTTGTGTACTAAAGAAACTGAATTATTTAGATGACATTCGAGCGCACCCCTCCAGCTGGGTAACTGAATCGTCTCACGTTCAAGTTCACAGTGAACCACAGGTGGGTCTTTAGCCTCCTCTGGCTTTAAAGTTGTGCTTCCCAACACCTTCTGGTAATTAAAGCTAAACTTCCTCTGATCTGTTAGTTTCCATTCTCATGCCACTTTCTGCTAAAAATAGCACAAGTCAAAGAAATGCCAGAGTGAGGGTGACAGTGTTGGAAAGAGAGAGTGTGGTTAAGTCGATATGCTATTTGCTGAATTATTAAAAAGTGGCAAATAGAAGTGGCAGTCGGACTTGGCCTCACATGCTTCAGTCCAGGCAGTGCACTGCTACTTAATCCAAGTTTCTTTCTGGTTTATGTTGCTTTCACTTTCAGGCCGAGCCTCCTGAGCTCAACACGTTATACTTATTCTACGTGTCAGTGGGTTAATATTTTGATAAATTGTCCTCATCATAACTCAGCCCAAATCAATTACTGATTGTACTGGCTGGAAATACTGTTATAGTAGCTGCTAATTCAAGCACAAGAACTACAGAGGAATAGCTTAAAAGAGCCTTGTGCCGCTTGACCCTTTCGATCAGATACGAGGCTTCTCATCCTGCCTTGTCTGGATGTCTGTCTGTGATCAAACCAAACATACTGAAATAGAGTTAAACATGCAAGTTCATTGCCCTAACACAGATATGTTAGCCTGCAGTTTTGTTGCCTGGAGGCCCTGTTGGCTGTAATATGCAAACTACTGCAAACTACGTTACACTTGACTGTTCGCCCATCCGTTTATCAACATCCATTGCACAATAGGACCTCTTCAGCATGCTGTTGATCATTTTGGAGCCGACTCCAAATAAATGCTCATTCAGTGACTGAGCAAAGTTCACAAGCTTACTTCTGTAAATCTATTTCATCTTGCATTTCATTTCATTCATTCATTCATTTGGGAAACTCCAGGCCTCCAGGGCCGGTGTCCTGCAGGTTTTAGATCTCACCCTGGGTCAGCACACCTGAATCAAATGATTACTTCATTACCAGGCCTCTGGAGAATTCCAAGACATGTTGAGGAGGTAATTTAGCCATTTAAATCAGCTGTGTTGGATCAAGGGCACATCTAAAACCTGCAGGACACCATCATGGATTCGTATGTCACGTTCCCTCGTGCTGCACCACACAGTGGTATGGACACAGCTCTTGTGTGACCACCCACACCCTGCCCCCAAATCCTCCCTCCCCCCCCTTACACATGCATTTTTTCCTTTTGAAATTTCCTATAAAGCCTTTATCAGATTAAAACAGCCATATGTTGAAGCACATACAGGAACACAACTGCACACTGTGCTAAGCTGTTAAAACCATTATACGGGAAACATGAGGCTTCTGCCACCAATGATAATGTTCTGAGATGCTTTTGCAAATGTGGGGGAGAAATGCAGCTGAGTGTTGCTGTGTTGCATGATTTTCTTATAAATCATATTAGTCAATCGAGAGCAATTAGCCGATTCCCATCAACCCGTGAAGACAGGAAATGCACTATACGCTTTAGCTGGTTATAGTTTCAACTGTACAAATAAAAGCCCTTCATGGGTGTATATATTCTACATTTTTAATGTTCCTCCGTGAATCTTTTGCAAATGAATACAGCAACAAAGAAGTTTTATTCGGTTGGACGAGTAAAAGTTCTGCAGTTGCTAACAGATTAAAAACAAGGCATCTGATTGGATAATTATAACTGTGAGGTCAAAGGAGGGGGTCCTGACAAAAGTTTAAAAAAAAAAAGAAAAACCCAAGACGAAACGCTCAGACTTCAAATAACCAAAGAGGCAAAAAAGTGCTACAGAGCAGGGATCCTTAAGCAAAACCATTAACAATTAAAGCAAGTTATAGTAACTGTAATATTTATGAGAGGCCTAATAACCTTCTAATGCTTTCTTAATTATTTACAGCTCAGTTTGTAAATGCTTAGCTGCACACTTTAATAGAAGGGAATATAAACAAAGATGTAAAATCAAAAAGAAAATAATCTCAAATGAATTCATGGTGAAAATAGTCTTTCACCATGAATTTGAATGAATTTTTGAAGTTTCTACATCAGGGGGGGGGAATTCCAGGCCTCGAGGGCCGGTGTCCTGCAGGTTTTAGATCTCACCTTGGGTCAACACACCTGAATCACATGATTAGTTCGTTACCAGGCCTCTGGAGAACTTCAGGACATGTTGAGGAGCTAATTTAACCATTTAAATCAGCTGTGTTGGATCAAGGACACATATAAAACCTGGAGGGACACCAGCCCTCGAGGCCTGGAGTTGCCCACCCCTGTTCTACATGCTTCTGAGGGAAACCTCACACTGGTTAATGAGGAGTGCCCATCATAGTTTTCACGTCTTGTTCTCTGGATTTTCACGTTAAGTCATGCTTTGCTGTCCTCCAAAATAAACTGTCTCTGTGGAATGGGTCTTTGGAAGTATCAGGGCTTGCATTAAACAGGGCTACTCTCATGTGTTTTGCTTAACACCGAAACCGTTTTTAAGTGAGCTCCTTTGGTGCTTTTGTTGTTCTTATACAACATGAAACTTTTATTTTGAAAAACAAATCATTTTTTTTATTGAGTTATTTTTAAATTTTGCTCATAAGGACCACATCACTTGTTCGCACATCCTCATGTTTGATCAAATTCTTACAGTTGATGTCTACATACTTGGATACTGGCCACTGGTACAGGTCTCAGCAAGAAAACTGGTGTGTGAAGAGTTTTCGTAGGAATTGCAAATGACAGTGAGAACGAGTTAAGCAGAGGTAGCCTCTTTCTGCTCTGCCAGGCTGATTGTTCTGATCTCATCAACTAAACCACACGTCCACTTAGCTGCTCCATTCACTGACCCTTAACCTTTGCTGTTACACCATTTTGAAACCTTACCAGACTTTTTTATAATAGCTTCATCTCCCATTTTCATTTTCTGTTTTCCTTTGAGGTTCTAGAGTGTACAGGCTTGGTCATGAACCCTCACAGGGAGACGTTATACATTACAGTCAGCTGTACAAATACACTTGATGTAATCTGACTTGACTGGAAAGGATTTGACTGTGACATCTGCTCACCAGGCAGTTCTGTGACTGCCTAAAAGTGTGTTGAACTTCACAGTCAGCATTTCAGCCCCCACCACACACACACACACACACACACACACACACACACACACACACACACACACACACACACACAAACCCGGAATACAATCCTCGTCTGGGTTTAGATCTCGCTTTGTAAGACGCTCGACATATGCAGTCAAAGACAGCACAAAATCATAGCATTTGCTAAGTTAGCATAATATTTAAAAAATATAAAAACAGATATATTGTGTTTAACAGCGTGCAAAACTCTGTCAGCACCTGCGTGATGTTTTTGGACACGGTGATACTGCTCCTGGGACATTTTTGTTTTTAGGTTTACATCATTTGTCATACATAATATTACAGCCAGAACTCAGCGTCTCACTGGTTGTGTAAATCCCGTAGGAGGATATGCGTTTGACGGTGTTCAACGTTTGTAACGGCTTCTTCCAGCAAATGTTGAAATGCAATGTGTCAGGTGTGTCTCCACACCCTTTTCTTTCAGTCTTGTTTCCAGCAAAGACAGAAACTAAGGAAGGAGGTGGAAGGGCTGCCGACTGAGTCACGGTTTCATCCCAGACACGTCTTGAGCTCAGTGTGTGGAGGCAAACATGGAAACATGAATTGCACTGTTGGCCAGAGTTAACCACACCCTGCTTACAATTTCAGGGAAAACAAATCACCTGAGAGATCAACTACAGGGAAACTGTGTATATGTGTGTGTGTGTTTTAGAGCTTGAGGCTTTTTTGAAGCACTTTCTTTCACTCACCAGTGCCTGTAATTCCAGTTTTGTTGTCTGACAGAGTAAAGGTACAGGTAAAGGTAAAGGTACACAGAAATTCTCTGTTGCTTTCTTTTCGATAAGCCATTGTTGTTTTTTGTATCCACCCAAACGGCAATAATTACTAAAACCATCATTATAAAATTCTCTAAAAAAGATAAAGATGTTTTGTTTGGTGAAATAAAACATTGCACAAGACACCTTGAATTGGGGAAATGATCATTAAAAAAAAGCAGTGTAAAAGTGTGATATGTCAGACAGTGTAGAATAAGATCATCGACGCTGTTTTGTCAGTAGCACCCTAAGTGTCATTCACACTTGCATGGTCTTGTTGATACGCTTGCATGGTCTTGTATTCTCAAGCAGTCTGGACTGATTGTTCAGTACAGAAAGCATGCATCATACAAAGGACATGAACCATTTGCTTGGATCTACATTTATGTTCCATATAGACAAAAGTATTTGGATGTACATATTTATCTACAGGCTGCACCCTGTACCAGGTCGCCCGTCTGTCACATGGCTCACACAGAGAAACAGACAACATACATTTTTTTTTTATCTAGCTATATTATCCCAGTGTGGGTGTGTGTGTCTTCTAGTATACACATTCAGTTTTCTTGTTGTCTAAAAGCAGCGCTGATAATCAAATTCAAATGTGTTCTTAATATTTTGTCCCCTTAATATATTATTAATGCGTGGACAAAATCCTGAAATGTCACCACTAGGTTTCAGTTCAATCTTATAGATGTTCCCTTGAACTCAGTCAGCAAATGCAGAGGAACCCCAGAGCCAAAGAGCAGGGGCCATATGTCAGTTACTCTGGGTAAATTCGAATACTTCACTGACAAACTTGTTTTATTCCGTTTGGAGGATCCTCCTTGGAGTTTGCTATTGTGTGATTGTAGTAGACACATTATCATCAGGCTTATTCGCTCTTGTAAGATGAGAGAAAACGGCAGGAAATCCACGTTTCCTCTGTAATATTTTGCCAAGTGTTTATATAATTTTCACAAAGCAGGTGTTAACACGACTTTAAGTTGTTTGTTTCTTTTTTTTCTTTTTGGAGACAAAGTAGTTGAATGATAATGTGATGAGGGAGAGAAAGAAGCAGGGAAAGAAAATAGAGGGCAGTAGCTAATTACTATTCAGACTGAGTGCCTGTGGGGAGGAAGGAGAGTGCAGGCCTGCTGCAATTCAAATAATCTGAAGCTAGAAAGTGTGAGAGTGTGGAGGGCTTAGACAAGGCACTGCTTTGATGTTTCTCCCCTTCACGTCGTGGAAAGTGAAAACGTACGCTCTGAGGTGCACGCACGGGTTTCCTTTACTGATGCAACTGTCAAACAAAGACAGGAGAGCAGAGTGGCGGCAGCCTCGTCTGAAGCCTGACTGTAACACTGAAATAGTCGCATGGTGACCTCTCCACCAATAGGACAGACGTGACTGGGCCACTCTGAGAAAGTGGGTTAACGAGTGAGGCCCTCATCACTTCAGCAGGGCTGTGATTTGCCTCGAGCAGATTTCTTTGACTGTTTGCATCTATAGTGTGTGTAGACATGTTTGTCTTTATAATATAAGCTAGGCTAAATAATACATCTTTTTAACTCTTTTTCTGGTAACATTTTATAATACGGCTTGCAACTAAGGGTGTAATTCCCCTCTAATTAAATGGGATTTCAATGTTTTTTATGTGAAATTACAATGTCATTATATTTACCCACAAATACGCAGTCTGACTAAAACAGTAGTGCCTCATGTCTTTACTGAAAAGTGTTGGTAAAGTATGGGAATTCTTGAATATAGACCCTCCTTAATTTGCTCCCCCTTGGATGCCTGCTAGGGGTAACCCTTGTTTCTTTTCTTTTTTCTGGAGTGAGCACTTTCTGTCATATTTCAGGCCTGCTTGCTCGAGAAGCAGGCCTGAAATATGGTGGTGATATACATTTAGGGGACCGAACTTTGTCATTAAGGGTACGGGGAGGTTGTCAAACGTCGTATTTTTGCGGGAAAGAGTCAAACAGTGACGACCTTTACTTATGAGACTTGCACAATGGTGAGGAGGAAAAAATCTCCCAACAAAACCATTTCAGCTCATAAATGTTTCAGGGTTGTTCTTATTGAACAGAATGTCAGAAAAACAGGATTTTACCTTGGCCATTGCAAAACATTAGTTTTATTTATTTTTTAACAATATCATTGTGGATGTACCTGTGTGCTTTGACTCATTCTGCTTGCACAACACGACCGAGGTCCATGGTCATGGACTGCTGCTCAGACACGCTCCTGCAAAATTTCACAATGAAATTCAGACCTAATCTGTCCAAGTCCCAAATCTTGATGGCCCGTCCACATAACTTGTTTTGTCCTCCAAACACAACATTTATAACTTTTATCAGAAAATTACATTTTTATCTCATCTGTGTTACCGAACAGTCAATTTTTGTCTCACACTGGACACTTTAACAAAGATTAAGTTGCGGTGTGGAGTTATCTGCAGGTGCTCTGCCGTTCCCGTGGATTTTTTTTTCACCACTTCTGGGCTGTGTTCATAGTGTAAACTTTGTATGATGCCCGACACTATGGAGAGTTCCTCTATTGCTAGACTAGGGATGTTAAACATAAAACCCAGGGGCCAGAATGGGCCCATTAAAGATCTCCAATCCAGCCCACTGGATGGCATTGGAACATGTAAAGGAGAGCATAAACTTTGGAACTTTAACTCCAAATTTTAATAGGTTTTAATAGGATTTATGGGCATCCATAAAACACACCATCTACTAAAGGTGGTTTGAGTTGTTGTGCTAGTTATCATGAACTGAGAAAACCCCAAAGTCTTTATAAATGCTTCTGGAGCCATTTCTAGCATATTGCACTTTGATTTTTTTTTCTATGATGATGTGAAAAATTGAGGCGCGTCACACTAACTGATCCTTCTTCTAAGAACTTGCCATATCAGTTTTTTTTTGTTTTTCCTGTGCCCTTTATTCACAGGGCGAGGCACCGCTACAAGCTGCAAGCGTTGAAGTGTTTCCAATCCCATGGAAAACCTCACTCAAAATAGCTTTTTGGAAAAGTACAAAAAAAAAAGATGTTGGTAATTGTAATAGTTTTTTTTTTATAGTCACATTTTAGGAATAATTGATGGAAAAAAATATAAGGGAGCACACATACATATTTTCAGTGCTTTCACATCAGTTTAACCCTTCAGCTTCAACTGCTGGAGACCAAATGTGATGACGCAGCCGTAAAAACGCAGATGACTTTCAAATCATCCAGATGGAACAGTGATTACTTTGAGATTCATTTAATGCCACACAAGCCCCTCCCCCTTCACTGACTCCATCTCCCTCTCTGCCTATCTGCAGTGAAACTGCCTGTTCACATAAGCTAAAAATAAATTGTGTCACTGAGCGTGGCCAACTGTACTGTTCATGCATTACTTATGGAAGTGTTTGCTTTTCTTCCATTTTCAGAAAAAAAGGGCCCTCAGTCGCCGAGCAGATATTGTGTTGGAGTGGTCTCTCACGCAATATCCTCCAAACAGGAGCACTTTCACTGTTGCCGTCCTATCCACAGTGATGTCAGCAGTGTGGCAATTTATATGGCTGTGTTGTAGGTTGCCTAAGCTTTTCTGTCTCTTCTGCTTAAGAGTTGTGTTAGAGGTTCTGTTTAAGACCAAGCAGATTAGTCAGTTTTTAAATATAAGAGGAGGATCTTTGTATCATCTGTAATGTCAATTACGCAAAATGTGATTCTTATTGTTTTCATCCTTTCATAACAACAAATCCAAAAATTCCAACAATCATAAAGCAGGAAACAGAGGCCCAGCTTGAATATCCACCACAGTTAAAAACACCTTTAGCCTAACATGTGAGGCCATACATTCTCACTCTTTACAAAATAAGAATAACTAAAGTTTAAGCAAACTGCATTTTCAAAGGTATTGCTGTATTTTTTTTCTGGACTGTTTAGTCATAACCGACATCTAAAGATGAAGTTTGCATATAATTGTGGATACAAATCGTCAGCTATTTCTCTGAGCGGTTTTCTAAGTAGATTCAAAGTTACTCAGAGCGAACTTGGATGATGTCTTGACTGCATGTGTTGTAAATCATATGCGTTTCATGTGGATTTAATAATAACATGTTCACAGTGCAAACTTCTTTGCACATCTCCTGTAAAGAATTCATACAAATTTGTGACCTTGAACCTCTTTCTGTTTTGGTTTGCGCTGGAAGGCCTTCTGTTTTGGGGATTCGTGTAACCATCATGATTTTGTCCCAATTTTATGCTGCTTTGCTTTTAACACGCCGACTTCAAAAAGTGACACTTCACTTGCTGCTTTATGTTCCACCCTTTGTCTTTGTAACAAGATGCTCACTTCACGTTAGTGCTTTTAACTTTGTGGTTTGTTGGAACCACATCAGAAAATCCTCATCTCCTCTCTGTTGTCCTCTGTGCTGTAACTGGGCAGAGAATAACAATCAGTGCCAGAAAGATTTGTATTTTTCTTTGCATCTCAGAATCCTAAATTGTAATCACAGATTAAAACTGAGGCCCACAGGGCATTATGCTACTGAGTGGCTGATTCACAAACATCAGGGTCCTCCATCAGACCGGCCGATACTTGTAGTTGATATAAATCTATCTCCCCTTCGCACAGACATTTTCAGGCACTGTAAAAGGATAACCGGTTGTTTCAGAGATATGTGGAGATGAAGTTTAAAAAGCAGCCAGGGCAGCTACTGGTGAACATACTGAATGAATCATTGCTGATCAAAACAATTACTGTAAGAGTGTGTACGGGCTCTCCAGATGGATTTTTAGTAACTCAAAACCTGACAGCTTTGCCCACAGAAGAGTTTGGCAGAGTTTCTGTATCGCTTCGGGGCCAGCCGAGAGCTCAGTCAGGCTGTGTTGGGTCTGGTGGGGTGGAGGAAGCTGCAGATGGGCTGTTGGCAGGAGGGATGGAAGATGGTGTCGAAAGGACACTGCTTACCTATCACTTGAATACCATCAAGTCAAACCCGTGGCTCAGGATTCTTCCTCTTCTGTCCTTTGCAGCATCATTCTCATTTTCATAAGCATTTTCTGACTTCATCGCTTTATCTTCTCTGCATTTCCGTTTTTCCCTTTCTTGTCCTCAGTTTTCACACTTCTCTCTTTTCTCCCGGTGTCTCTGAATCATCCCATCTCTTGCCCACGCTTCCGTACGTTTCCAGATTTAGTCCTGTTTTGTTTTTCTCTTCTTTGAGGCTGGAATCGAGCCACATGTTTGACGCCTGCAGTCATCTCCAGAGATTACTGCAACACTGTGTGGGTCCAACTGTGTTTTCATCATCTTCTTTATCATTTTTTTTCTTTTTTCCCCTGCTGCTTCCTGCTTTTTCTATCACAGTGGGTTGGAACAGGTGTTGGCTGACTCCATTCACAGATAAAAAGCTGATCATGCTGAAGCTGTTTATTCTACCATCGATCTGCGATAACACTTGAGTAACTGTTGTTTGGTCCTTATGACAGTCTTTCTATGATCTGCTCTGCTGAAGCAGGGTTAATGAGAGGAAAAAAGTGATATTAATAATGCTGATATTGTTGTAATGGCAAAGAGAAATGTGAAAACACTACCATCATAACATTTTTTATTAAAGTTCAGGGTTCAAATGAGCACCTTTGACAGTCTAACTGGTGTATATTTGAATTCCATCAAATAAAACAATCAGAGTTTGAGATGTTTTGTTATTTTTATGGTGGCATATCTTATGCTCATTTTTTCAGAAGCAATACAGAGTTTTATTTTATTTTATTTTTTCTACAGGTGACATCACACAGAAGGGCTATGAGAAGAAAAGGGCAAAACTTCTGGCTCCCTACATAATCCACACTCCACGTAAGTGTTCATAATCCCTTTTTTGATCGGGCTAAGCATAGATGTGCATCCCCCGTGTCTTTGCTGTTTTCCTGTCTTGCTTAGGCATACTCAAAACAATATTTTTCTTTGTCTTTTTGCCGTGGCAAAGAATCTGTTCTTGACTTAAATTAAAAAACTATATCTAAAAATAGAATCATTTCACACCCAGTTTTTTATTATGTTACAAAAATGAAATAAAAAAACAAAAAAACAGACTTGGAACAACAGATCTACAAAGCAGACAAACACGAGCCGACTCTCTCAGTTGGAATATGACAATCCATGTCCTTAAAACAACGTCCAAAAAGCCCACCTAAAAAAAATAAATGTAGTTTCAAACACACACACAAAAAAATAAATTTTAATATTTTTCATGTCATTTGAAATTTACATTCAGTTCAGTTCAATTTGATTTCAAATATATGGCGCCAAATCACAGCAACAGTCACTTCAAAACACTTTATATTACAATATTATAGAGAAAACCGCAACAATCCTCAGAGTAAGCACTTGGCAACAGTGGGAAGGAAGGTCCCCCTTTTAACAGGAAAAACCTCCGACAGAACCAGACTCACAGAGGAGTGGCCATCTGTAATAATAGCGATAGCAGAGACCAATTGAAATGACAAGTATACATGGTGTGTTTAATGCACAGCCACACTGTGCACATATGACAGCAACATGGTTTCATGGTAAAAAGGCTAAAGTGTCATTTGAGGTTTTCCTAAAACAGAGAAAACTATCCAGTCTTTGTTGTGATGCTCATTAATATCCATTACTATCATCACTGAGGTTCTGAAGAATATTAAATGGTCTGATTCCTATATAGTGCTTTCCCACTCCAGGTGAACATTCAATGTTGCTACATGGCTCTGACTCTTTGCGGGTAGTGCAGAAGGACATAAACCAAATCATCACCTTCCACAGCACAGTTAAACAGATAGTGTTTAACAGAAACAGTTAAAAGTTCAGCAGATACTCAAGGCCTGTTACAGGAAAGTCTTCTGCCTATTAAATCAAAGTGTTTGCAGAAATGAGTATGTAAAGCAGTTTTTGATTGTTTTGTAACAATGCATGTATTTTGTGTTTATTTTACAGCACCACCTCCTCAAAACGTACAGCCTCCTGCTCCTAGTTCCTTGAGCCATGCACCTCCACCCTCCAGCTCATCCCGGTATCGTGAGCGACGCGCTCGCAGAACGCATCGCAGTGGAGGAACCCGGGATGACCGCTACAGATCAGGTGATCAAGAAGTCCAGCGTCAAAATGTTCTTCATCCCACTTTGGTTGTCCCACCACGGTCACACCAGCGGTACAGCGCACTGCAGCACAGTCTTCAGAGCTGAAACGATCCGACAACAGTCTGTTTTTAAGCTCAGATCCTGGGCTGTTTCAAAGGGACAAATTAAAGAGCTGTGGGGAACGTGTGTGTGAGAGCGAGGCAGACAGCAGTGCATTGCCGCAGCTGGGAAGCCCCCTTAGTGAGGACCCCCTTCTCAGGCAGAAGAGTGATGTCAGTGGCTGGCTATGTATGAGAAGGTTGTGAGGAGAGCAGGGAAATACAGATTTTTTTTTTTTTTTTTTTTTTTTTACAAAAAAAATCCTATATAAGTGGTAAAGATCTGAGAAAGTTGATTCTGTTCAGCCGCTGTGTTTTCAGTGGGAGAAACGTTTCGTCACTCATCCATGTGACATGTTCTGCAGCTTACTGCAGATTTCCTCAGCCTCATAAACACTATATTTACTTAATGATCAAAACCAACACCACTGACTAACAGTGGGGCTGTGCGGCCAGTTTCATGATCATTACTGTGTAAGTTGTCAAGACTGATGATCAATACTCACGAGTACCATTCAGAGAGTAGTGAATGTCTGCGATCTCAGCATTGTTACATGTTGAAAGATGTACCCTTAGGCCCCTTCCTCGATTCAGAGATGGTTGTTTCCTTTTCACGTGAAGATGAGACAAGAGAAGCACAAAGCACGTGTGCAGGACACAACTAGTGTTTGTTGACTGAGAGTCGGACTCTAAAAGCATCTCCCTGTGGGCTGACCCACACCCTGCTGGTTCTTTTCTTAAAAAGCCTCTCAGCCTGTGCAGCATGCTAAATGCCAGGCTGACTAATCTAAAGTCTGTCAGACTGGAGTTTGGTGGAGAGTTGTCTAAAAATGTTTCAGCTTTACAGAAAATCTTACTGGCAAAATCTTATCTTTTTGTTTAATCTGGTTGGAGGATTCAGAAAGATTAGAGCTTAAAAAAACTCAGTAGAGGCTAAATTGAAATTGTGATAACAGGTCTGTGTTAGGAAATAAATCTTTTGAAAGTCCCAAAAAGCTATGTACATATTTGTGTCCTGGCTTCAAAATAGGTTGTTGTTATGTTGGTCAGGCTATGATTGTTATACTTACCGTGAGTCAAACTTGGCAATAAAGCTCCCTTGTGTATTCAGTTACTGCTCTTTTATAAGACAATCAGTAGTTTACAGTGTAGTGGGCAGTGAATTTAGATTTGAGACACATGCATTTATCTGTGCTGTTGTCTATGTCACAGTCACTTCTGTGGTTCAAAACCCTTAATTTGGATTCCATATTTAGTGGAATGAAAATTGCTCCCAGAATTGTTGTGCTTTCTTCCACAATGTTTTCGTAGTCTCGAAAGTCTCCTACATATGAAATGAATTCTGGTATAAAGAATTGCAAATACTGCAAAAGTGGTTAAATTGAGAGATGAGAAAATGTAAAATAAAACCAAGCTGAATGACAGATGGTATTCCTCAACTAATTTTATATTGCAGGATGAGAAAAAAAAGGAGTGTCACAGTGGACAAGAAGTTCCTTTACATGTTGGAAAATACAGAATATGCAAATATATTGATGCACTGAGGAAATACAACACTACACACATTGATGTTTTCACAATTATGTTTATTCAACTAAAATCTAAGAGGACCCATTCTTTCAGAAATGTTTTTAGAGGCAGGCTGTGTGGCTAGGTTTCTTTGGTTTTATACACCTGTGGCAATGAGACTGAAAACACCTGAATTCCAAGATTAAGGCATTGTTTGGCCCAATACTGTGTCCACATAGTGCATATTTAACTCTGAGGTTTGGAGAAAATCAACAAAAAACATTTCAGCACAGAATGTATAAAACAATATTTCTGTTCCTGATCCTGTTCCCTTTTGCAAATTTTAGGCTACACGACTAAGTCCGAAGCTGTGGTGATTCCATTCAATTCAGTTTTATTTATATAGCACCAAATCACAACAGCAGTTGCCTCAAGCACTTTATACTGTAAAGTAGCAACCCTACAATAATGGAGAGAAAACCCCAACAATAACGACCTCCTATGAGCAGGCATTTGGTGACAGTGGGAAGGAAAAACTCCCTTTTAACAGGAAGAAACCTGCTGGAGGTTTCTTCCTGTTATAAGGGAATCTGCCACAACCGGTTGTAGGTGAGGGGAAGAAGAGTTGTGGTAGTAAGTTTATGGGGGTGTATGCTGAAGCTGAATGCTAGTCTTGCCATGTACAACGGCAATGCTAATAACTGATGTTAGCACGTTAATTAGCTTGCACACGTTTTGCTAATGTGCAGTAAAACAGAAGCTAAAGCTGAGCCCATCAGTTTTGAGGTACTTTGTTGTAATTTTGCACTAATGAAAAAAAATCATCAAAAGTGTTACATTTCACCCTGAGGCACATGGATATCTCATGATAAAGGCTGGCAGCATGTATTGAGACATTTTACATAAAAAATAAAATAAAAATGCAAATGTGTTTCTGATGGTGGCATGAGGAAAAAAAGAAGATCACTAAAGTCAGGAGGTGTACCCCTCTGGGGAACAAAGGATTACTATAGTAGGCTTATAATGGCAGTTCATCCAAAAACCGATGAGGAGTTTCTATCAGAACCAAAGTTGTGATCCTACTCGACAGAAAAAATGAACTTGATGACCTTGAGTCATGTTGTTAGAAAATGGCAGGTCAGAGATTTCTAATTAGAAGTGTTATAGCCTAAAATAATGTAAGAATAGTAGAAACTGCAGCAGTGAGGAACACAAAAAATAAGGTGGTTATAATTTTAACAGACTGCAGAACAATTTAATTGCCTCTGGCTTCCTGCAGTTATTACACCTCTTACACAGCCTGTCACTACGGAGTTCACTTGAATACACCGCTGACTGCTTTCTGGAGCTGCTCTCGCTATGATTACACTTTATGTTTTATGTACACCATTTTAGATTCAGATTAAGAAGATAAATAAAACGGGCATGCATCAAAGACATAACTAAGTAAAGGTCCTCAGCTGCCCACATGTCAGTGTTGATTGGAACTGGAGTAAAACTCACCGCAAGCTGCCACGCACCCCACTGTGCCCATCACCGTGGAAACCTCCCTCATCCTCCCGGACATGTGCAAGGAGTCGTCTCTCCTGACGCTCCGGTGCGAGGATGCGCAACAGCACATTATGAGAGAGAATGATTTAGCTGAGAACAATCTGTTAAGCAGAATGGCAGTTATGTAATTATGGTCCCCACTGCTGCTGTGAAATGAGCTGTGCTCTGTGATTTATTTAAATCTGTTGATGTTTCAACAAAAATGATGCCCTCCAGTCGATAGATGTGAAAATTCACTAAGTCGTCTTTTGCGGCGCGTGTTCTGTTACGTGGTCTGAGCGTGCGTCTGTTTACGCGGTGCCTTTTAATGCGCCTGTGGGTGTCATCAAGCGAAAGTATCTCGGCATTCATTACTGTGTGCATTTGCGCGTGTAGGCATGTGAGTGGGCTAATACACGGCTTGGCTCTCTCCTCTCTGTGTGCCGTTTCATTGGGAAAACGCTGTCTTCCTGTAAGGATTTCTTCAGGCTTCTCACCTGTCACCGTTCTTCAAGTTTTAAACATGACTTATAGACATAACGCTACACTCCTGCTCTCAAAAAAATGCTGTCACCAGCTAAAGCAAAGTAATGTTTTTCATCATTATTTTGCAAGCTTGCTAGATTCTTCTCTTCTTCTTTTTCTCTTCATCGTGGGACCCCTAAAGTTAGTTACTGTGCCTTGAAATCTCATTTAGGGGGCTCGGCTCCTCGGTTGAGATCCCCTATGGAAATCATTCAAACATATGAAAATGTTATTCACACAGCGGTGACTCTTTGAAGTAGTTCAATAAACTTTCATATAATGGAAAAGAAAAGGTCTCACTAATGGAAGAAAAAGACCATAAATGGAGGTAGTAAACAAAATGTACATTCTTGAGTCATGTTGAAAGAATGTTAACAGCTTTTTTTCTTTGTGGCCTTCTTTGTTTTGTTGCTCTGAATGAGATCCAAAGCCATTGGAACTAATCTCTACCTAAACTAAATGTGTTTGTGTCAATACAGATATCCATACTGAGGCAGTACAAGCTGCCTTGGCTAAACATAAGGAGGAGAAGATGGCGCTCCCCATGCCTACCAAACGGAGGTCCACATACGTGCAGTCACCCATTGAAACACGCACACCACCAGGTAGGACGTGTGAAGGCATTACAGTTGGACTTTTTAGTTAAGAATTATGGACATTTACATTTTGTTTTGTGGCACTAAGACTCCTCGTCTGGGTCCGAAGATGAGACAGCCGTGCGCAGGCAGTCGTCAGTGGTTGCTCCCCAGCCTCAGGTCAACCCCAACCTGCAGAGCCCGGAGTCTTGGGTCAACCACATCGTCCAGGGCTCTTCCACCTCCTCCTCGGCCTCCTCCACCCTCTCACAGGAGGCCAAACCACAGCCTCAGAGCCAACCTCAGCCTCAGTACAAACCGCAGTACCAGCCTCTTTATAAGCCTCACCACCAACCACAGTACCAACCTCAGCACCAGCCCCACGAGCAGCCTCGCACTGCCGCAGTGACGGACATGCTGGCTCACAGTCGCATTGGTGAGACGTGCGCCTGTGTGGAGAATATTCTGTGCAGACGTTGCGTATGTTAAAGCAAAAGACAGTAGACTTATTAATTATTTAACTGGAGGAAAAGCAGCAGGTAAAAAGTTTGGATCATCTGATTGGTCAATTTATGTAATGCTGTACAACTAGCTTTAATATTGCCTAATCCTGTAATGCAGAGTACATAAACCTACCAGCTATAGTTAGCTTGTGAGTAGTGTTTCACATACAAATAAACTGAGGGCTTTTCACTGCCATGTGTGAAGGTAATAATAGTCTTTTGTTTTTGCTAATGCATGAGTGTTTTATTTTTATTTTTTAAATTTAAAATTAAAATTATAGCTACAGTACATTCGTCCCATTAAAACATGTGGACATCTCACTGCTTTCCCTTACAGCCCACTCAGAGAATAGTGCACCTCCTCCAGATGTGACAGCTGTGGCCCCTCCGGCCAGAGGCCCACGCGTGGACCTGCCCTCCAACGCTGTCGTCCGAGGGATGAGCCGGGGACAGAGCCGCTCGAGCATGATGGAGACAGCGGATGGTAATGGAGAACAGTTCATTTTTAACATTTTGTGTCTCTTTGCAAGAATCTGATTTCTCTCTCTTCAAATAAGTGTTGACTTCCAGCTGTGACCTTTTTATTAATCAAGTTGTTTTTCTTCCCGATTTTTTTTTTCTTTTTCTTTTTTCCACTCTGTCAAATTATTTTTGACCGGCTGATAGGAAGAGGTAATATACAGAGTAAGGAAACTCCTTAATCTACAATGTCCATGGCGTTCTGTGTTTCTGACTCTCCCTGCTGTGTGTACTTAGTGATTTTACCAGGAAATGAAACAAAAGCAACGTCTACACGCACAAAAAGAATCCTCATGTGTGATCCCAAACCAAAAAAAAACTTTATCCCGGCTCTCACTCCGTTCTCCTTGTGTTGACGCCACCCACCGCGCTGCTGCTTTTCAGTCCGGACATATGTTACAGATTCAAAATGGTGTATCTGTGGTTAATTCAATTTTTTACTAAAAAGTTACGGCATGAAAAACAGCAGACTATGTGATGGTAAGACGCTTAAACAATGTTCTAATGTTCTGTCACTGTGTGTCAGAGCCGTGGGATGTGTGACTGTGTATTTATCCCTGCTGCTGCCCCTCTCCACCTTCACCCTGCCTGTAGGAGTTCCTGTAAGCAGCAGGGTCTCCACTAAGATTCAGCAGCTGCTGAACACCCTGAAGAGGCCTAAGAGGCCCCCGCTCAGTGACTTCTTCACCGATGACGCCGAGGAGATCGTAGAAGGTACGCTGCTGCACTGAATTAGCTGTAGCGGTAGACTGTTTGACTTGCACAAATTACACATAGAAAAATTGGAATTTGTGCCCCTCCTTACTCCAACGTTTTATAATAAGTTAAAATAGTCAGATGTAGTGCTCCAAAAAGACATTTCTGATTATTTATGAACACTTACCTGTTTTACAAATGTATATTTAGGTTTCTCTAATAAGCCAAAGAGTTTAAAAGTTGTAACTAACTAGCATAGTTCATTTAGGGTGAGTGTGATGCAGGATATTTTAGGGGCTACATGCAAAGATGTTTCCTAAATGCCACACATGCAGGAAGTTGGTCTAAAAGAGGACAACTCTAAGGATGCACGCAGTGAAAGCATGTATGCCACTGTTTCTAAACACTGTAATCTGTACAGAAATCAGAGCTAATGCTAACTGAGTCAACAGCTGCTGGTAAGGAGAAACCTAGTTTGTATTATTTTATTAAACCACATATGCAATGACTGGTTTAGTCATTGCATATGTGGTATGAACTGATTGTTTTATAAATGTCCCCAAATTTCTTTTGCAGGTTGAGAATTTGCTTGTAAAGGTGTGTGGCCAGGCTAGAATTTACTGATGTTCTCTGAACGTCTCACATGCACTGTTATTGAAAACTTCAAACTTAGCGGCTCCATGGTATAGTGGTGCATGCACTCACCTAGCAAGCGACAATCCCTGGTTTCTCTTCCTGGAGGAGACAAAAATCCCTTTGGGCTTGCGTCAGGAAGGCCATCTGGTGTAAAAACTGCCACATAAAATATCTATCTGCTATAGTGACCCCTTGTGAATAAGGAAAGTAGCTCACAGAAAACTTCAAAGTCAACACTGCACTCTGTCGGGTTCCCTGCAAACCAGATGAACAGACACATGCAGAGACATACAGAGATTCCTGGATTTTTTTTTAGTTAGTAAAAACACAAAATAAGGATAATTAACGAATCAAGTCGGCATCCCTAACAGGTAATATGTTGGTAATAAATTAAATGATCTACAAATGAACCATTTTTCACAACCTGGTGACAGAAAAGTGCTTTGTATTTGTAAATCATTTTAAATAAGTGTCTTTATATATGAGATTTTTTGGAATTCAAATTTGTGTGATGTAAAGCAAAACACTGATAAAAATCTATTTTAAAATAAGGAGATAGTGCTAAATCTTTGGCATATATATATATATATATATTGTAAATAAAAAAAAAAAGCAGGTAACATGAGAGCTCAGGAAACAAAGGGGGAAACCATGTAGGAGGAAACTGATACCCCGCATGGACCGGTTTTACCTCCGTGATATCTCATCTCATTAGTCTCTAATATACTCAAAAGTGTCCTGTTGTCTCTCTTTCACAGTGCCCCAACCGGACCCCAACACACCCAAGCCAGAGGGCCGTCAGATCATCCCAGTGAAAGGGGAGCCTTTGGGAGTGGTCAGTAACTGGCCCCCAGCCCTGCAGGCAGCGCTGGCTCGCTGGGGAGCCACTCAGGGGAAGAGCCCCGCCCTTACTGCTCTCGACATCACGGGCAAACCACTCTATACACTGACTTATGGTGAGACACAAGATTCAAACAGAGAAGTGTAACGTCATCAAGTCAGTAAAATAATATGTCATTTAATGTCATAAACACTTATTGTGACCACTGAAAGATAACATTATATATGTTTATTATTTTAAAACCTAGTAATAGTAAAAAAAAATGTGCAAACTCTTTGACATTATATTTTTCTAAAGGTGCTAACACCCCCCTGCCCCCCCCCAAAATCTACCATCTGTCTGTTAGGGAAGCTGTGGAGTCGCAGTGTGAAGCTGGCGTACACCCTCCTGAACAAACTGGGCACTAAAAACGAGCAAATCCTCAAACCAGGAGACCGAGTAAGAGCTCACACTCAGAAAAAACACACATATTTACAGCAAATGATTATTTTTAACTTGTGTACTTGCAATGAACATTGACTGTATCACGATTTATCGCTGCTGCCTCTGTGGGAGGCAGGATTTTTTTGTTGTTGTTGAAAATAACAGCAAAAAAGACCGTTTTTAGTTTTTCACACACTGCTTCTATGCTGCTTTTATGTCTATTATGTCCTGTTACGTAAAACGACTGATATGGAAGAGGGTTTACTTTATTAAAATGACCACTGGCCCCAGAAAGTGCTTGTTTTAACGTCCAACTAAACTGTCTTGGTAGGTGGCGCTGGTGTACCCCAACAGTGACCCCGGGATGTTCTGGGTGGCATTTTATGGATGCCTCCTTGCTGAAGTTATACCTGTACCTATTGAGGTACCGCTGTCTCGCAAGGTATAAAAACCGTCACAGGAAACTTTCATTTTATGTTTTTATTATGTTCAAAAATCTGAGTGCTTTCTTGTTGTCCTGTTTGTGACGTGTTTAGGATGCAGGTATCAGCCAGGTGGGTTTTCTGCTCGGTAGCTGTGGCGTTGGTCTGGCTCTGACTAGTGAGATCTGCCTGAAAGGCCTACCCAAGACCCCCACGGGTGAAATACTACAATTTAAAGGTCAGCAAGCAAGTTCTGTCCTGAATGTCCTGAATACCTGTTTTGTTTGAAAAAAAAAAAGCAACCTTTGTCTAATTCAACACTAATGTCAAAAACATTGGGATGCTTTGTTTTGAAAATTTCATAAACTCCTATTATATATTCACAGTAGAACCTGGAAAACAGACCAAATGTTTTAAATGAGAAAAAGTAACATTTCATAGCAACACGTATCAAAAAAGTTAGAACAGGGCTGTGCGTACCGCTGTGTGGCATCCAGTCCATAAACATCTGGAAACTGAGGAACCAGCTGCTGGACCTTTTGGAAGGAAATGTTGTCCCATTATTGTCTGCTCAACAGTCCTGGGTCTTCTTTGTCCTATTTTTTGTTTCATGATGAGCCAAATGTTCTCATTTGGCAAACGGTGTGAACTGCAGGCAGGCCAGTTCAGTACCTCGACTCTTCTACTATGAAGCTGTTGTAATAGATGCAGTATGCTGTTTAGCATTGTCTCCAGGCCTTCCATGAAGGAGGTGTTTGTCTTAATGGGAGCATATACCTTTCTGCATTGTTGGCACCTTTAAACTTGTGAAAGATACCGTTTCCAAAAAGGCACCAATGCAGCTCTATTCCCTCAGAGATGCAGGCTTTTGAACTGAGCATGGAAAACAAGCCAGATAGTCCCTCTTCACTTTAGTCCACAGGATGCAGCATCCATGTTTTCCAAAGACAATACAAAATTTTGATTCATCTGACCACAGAATAGTTTTACACTTTGCCTCAGTCCATTTTAAAAGCACTTTGGTCCAGGGAAGACGGCACTTTTTTCTTGATCATGTTCACTTACGGCTGCTTCTTTGCACAATAAAGCTTCAAACTGCATTTGTCGATCGCACAGCGAACTGTATTCAAAGACTGTGATTTCTGGAAGTGTCCCTGAGTCCATGAAGTGATTTCCATGACAGAGTCACGCCTTAATGCAGTGCCACCTGAAGGCCTAGAGATCACAGGCATCCAATATAGATTTTTGGCCTTGTCCCTTCTCCAGATTCTCTTCATCTTTTGATGACATTATTTAGATGAGGGGAGATGACCTATTCAAAGTCTTCAAAGTTTACATAGTTTACACCATTATTGTGAAATTGCTCCACAATTTGTAGTCTCAGTTTTTTCCAGATTCACACTCGTGTTACTGACCCAGTTAGTTCAGTTCAGCATAACTTTCTTTTCCATCCTTTTGTCTCTTCCATCTCAACTTTTTCAGACATGTTACAAAATCCATCCAAATACAAAATGATGTAATATTTGTATGCCTGAGTTTAAACATTTGACATGTTTTCTGTGTTATGTGTGAGTTTATATGATTTGCAAATCATTGCATTTTGTTTTTCTTTACACATTACTCAGCATCCCATTTTTTGGGGAGAATTGGGGTTGTAATTCAGATCAATTTTGGTGGCTTTTAGAAAACCTGTGAAGTTTTTTGTTGTTGTTGTTTTTGTGTTTTTAAAGAAATTAAATATTTCTCGAAATTGTTGTGTGATGCATATCTTCCCTGTCTCTGTTAGGCTGGCCTCGAATGAAGTGGGTGATAACAGATTCAAAGTACCTGACGAAACCATCCAAAGACTGGCAGCCGCACATTCCCACTGCTAACACTGACCCTGCATATATAGAGGTAACACAGCTGTGCTTATTATTATTTTTACTTGTGTTGCTTCATTCTTAGAACCTATTCCATCCTGTCAAAGTACCAAAAATATTTTAAAGCTTCATTTTAGTCTGGTGTGTTGTGGCTCATTTGTTGCTTCATCTCTTTGTAGTATAAAGCAAATAAGGAGGGCACAGTGGTGGGCGTGGCTGTGTCTAAAGTGGCCATGTTAACCCACTGCCAATCACTGACTCAGGCCTGCAACTACTGTGAGGGTGAGTAGAAGGATAGTGTTTGCATCATCCATTACACAAAGCTTTATTTCGGTTCAGCTCCATGTTATTTATATAACAGCAAATCACAACTTGAGTCATGTCTCAGTGTAGATTGTTTAGACATAGCCAACCTCACTTGTGTCTTTGTGTCTCTGTTTTAAGGGGAAACTTTGGTGAATGTCTTGGACTTCAAAAAGGACATGGGCTTATGGCATGGAGTTCTCACAGTGAGTGTCATTAGCTGTAGATTTCTAGGTTAGGTTAGGTTGCATATACAGTTAGGTGCATGTACAATGTCTTAATTTGTGTGCACATTATATCTGAACTATAAATTCTCCAGTAAATATAAAATGTTAAATTACTAATGAAAGAGATTTCTTGCGCAAAATCATCACAAAATAGGTTTCTCACTGTTTGTGTTGTTTGTCAAGTTGGAAGGAAAAAAATCCCTTCCAGTTTTTTTTTCTTTGCAACCTCCAGTAATCAGGTTGTTTGATTGCAGGCTGTAATGAACAGGATACACACGATCAGCGTTCCCTATGCAGTGATGAAAGCCTGTCCTCTCTCCTGGGTGCAGAGGGTCCACATCCATAAAGGTAAATTATCTTTTACTCTGAGACGAAGTGTATTAAAAAATGATTTTATAATTTTATAATACTCCATGTAACTCCTGCTGTTGTGCTGTTGTGCTGTTGTGCAGCTCGTGTAGCTCTGGTGAAGTGCCGTGATCTGCACTGGGCCATGATGGCTCATCGGGAGCAGAGAGACATCAGCCTGGCTTCCTTACGAATGCTCATTGTTGCTGATGGTGCTAATCCCTGTGAGTATGTCCCGAGCCATCGCTGCTTTGTAAAACTGGGTCTTTTCCAACAAGCCAAATTAGATGTCACACTTTTAAAATTGTGCTTTCCAGGGTCAGTGTCTTCCTGCGATGCCTTCCTGAACAAGTTCCAGTCTCATGGGCTGAAGCCTGAGGTGATTTGCCCCTGTGCCACATCTCCAGAGGCCATGACGGTAGCTATACGAAGGTAACTCACTGACCTATATTCACTGTTCTTATTGGATGTTGTTAAACATTACAGAAAACTTAAAGACAAAACAGAAGAAGATTAAAACCAAATTCTTTCTATTCTTTCATGTCTCACACAAGCCACCTTCACAGCCTGTATTTCAGTCCAACTAGACAGAATTTATATGTGATGTTGTTCATAAGAGGGTAGGCAGATGGCTAACAGATGGAAACATCCATGTTTGATTGTGAACTGTCTACTCGTGTAGACCCGGAGTGCCTGGTGCGCCTCTCCCTGCCCGTGCCATCCTTTCCATGGGTGGCTTGAGCCACGGTGTCATCAGGGTGAACACGGAAGACAAGAACTCCGCTCTGACTGTACAAGATGTGGGGCACGTCATGCCTGGAGGTGAGGGTAGAAGAAAAGCTGCATGATAAACGGCTTTTCGTTTGCATTTGTTTTTTTGATTGTAATTAATTTGCTAAAAAAGAGACCATTACTGACTGACACTTCAACAACAAAAAAAACAGTTTTCTATACATATTAGGAGATTACAATATTGACTAACTATAACCACGTGGTTATAGTGTAAAAATGTAATAGGCCTAGTTGCCGCCAGCTCTGAAATCTTTCTGTTTGACCTTTTGCACGTATCCAAGAAAATGGAGGCAAACAAGGTTGTTCAAAAATATAATCATAAAATTATAATCATATGAGAAAATTAGAAATTCAAATAATTATCTTCTTCTTTTCAACATCCAGATAAAATGTTCCAGTTTTTTGATCATCTGCATGGCAGATGTTTATTTCTAAGACTTCATGACATAAACAGTTGGGTTTTTGAACACTAAAGCAGCATTTATTATTTTGGCTATATACCAACACTTGTTCATGTTACAGTTTGTAATGAATATGCAGACTTTAAGCTTTCACTGCCATTTTTATATATATAGTGCCCTGTTTATCTGGGCTCATGTGTAATTGGACAATCCATACGAAAACTTGACTTAATATTTCCTCATAAATGAATGAGATCAAAGGTTTGGAAGTGATTTCAAGTGTGGCATTTCATTTTTAAAAGCTTAATCTGTGAACCCACAACATGCACTAAAGGAGCTCTCAGTGGAGGTCAATATCCACCAGAGAACTAGCAGGGACATTAGCACGTTGGCACAATAATGAAGGGGGTAAAAGGATGCACTGTTGTACTTGAACCTGGACTAATTTGGTCAGTGATCATGGGATCCTTTCCATCATAAAGAGAAAAAAAACATTTATCAAACCTCTAGGAGACAGACATGTCATTACCCAAGCCTGTAATAAGCCCCTCATAAGCCTCAGCAGTAGAAAACAAAGATTAGACATTGGAGACAGTCTGATGCATAAGTGTGCATCTGTGGTTAAGCAGACAAATTTGTACTTTAAGCTAAAATGAAACCCAGGAGTTTTTGAAGGTAAAGAAAGGCAAGACTGAAGGCATAAAGAACCACAAAATATAAAAAACATTTGCAGCAAAAGGCCTGGCAACAAAGAATCCCAAAGGAGGAAACTCATTCTTTGGTGTTATCTGTTTGCTTCCTGACATCGTGCAGCCATTTCCTGCAAAGGATCCTCAGCAAAGTCTTTAAAATGAATATTTTGATGTAACTGTGTTAATTTGTTCATTTATATTTATGACGCTCAGATAGGGGACTGCATATAAAAATTGTTAATTGTTAAAACAAGTAATACACTCTTTTATTAAATTCCCTTCAAATTTAAGCTGAAAGTCTACACTTTCCCACATTCAGTCAATCCAGTCAATCCTTTTAAACTGCAAAAATAACAGAAAGCATGTAAATCTGAATACATGTACGCAACAAAGAATGAAAATGGGACTTTTTTTTTTTTAATCATACGTCTAAGATAAAATTATCAAGGGAATTATTTTAAATTAGGAAGTCCGTGTTTTCTTAACTTTGCCTTTTTGTCCCTCCAGCTCTGATGTGTATCGTTAAGCCAGATGGACCGCCTCAGTTGTGTAAAACAGACGAAATTGGAGAGATAATTATCAACTCCCGTGCAGGAGGCAACATGTACTACGGTCTGCCTGGACTCACCAAAAACACCTTTGAGGTGCGAAAGCAGAATAACCAACACTCAAACTGCACATGCTGCCACCATCGTTAGTAAGGGACGCAGTTAAAGCTGATTCTGTTTTTGTGTGTTTTGCTGTTCTTTCTTTGCGTCGTCATGCCCAGGTGATACCGGTTAACGCTAACGGAGTTCCCATTGGAGAGATTCCATTTGTGCGATCTGGACTCCTGGGGTTTGTTGGCCCAGTAAGTAGGACTCTTTCATTAGAGCACTTCTGTGGTAACCTGAAACCATTCGTCTCTCTCACTAACAGTATAACAACCCTGCTGTTGCATCACTTGCTCCGTACAGGGCAGTCTCATCTTCGTGGTGGGGAAGATCGAAGGCCTGCTGATGGTGAGCGGGCGGAGACACAACGCCGACGACTTGGTGGCCACAGCTCTTGCAGTTGAGCCGGTCAAGACTGTGTACCGTGGCAGGTGAGGCAAAACTCTTCTTCACGGATTAAAGAAAATAATCTTAGAGCTCTTTGGTGGGTCAAGTGCAAATCTTATTTATAACTACTGACATCTAGTGGTATAGAGGAAACACAGCAGGCCCCACACTGACAACTAGAGGGATTATTGAAAGATAAAGTATTTCCACTTTCTGTATGCTTTAAACTGCTCATTTGTGTTTGATTTCCACGACTTCTGGCTAATCTTCAGTGAGTTTGTGTATCCTTGTGTGTGTCAGGATCGCTGTGTTTTCAGTCACGGTGTTCTATGATGAGAGGGTTGTAATTGTGGCAGAGCAGAGGCCCGATGCCAGCGAGGAGGACAGCTTCCAGTGGATGAGCCGGGTGCTTCAGGTAAATTCAGCCACAGCGTTCGAATGGAAGCCTCCATTCAGTGTGTCTACAATATAATCTTCAGTCTTTGGAGTTTTCGAAAAATCATTCGTCATATAGAGCATTACCCAGCAAAGCTAATCTCAGTGCTTGGTTTCATCTGTAGGCTATTGATAGCATCCACCAAGTGGGGCTCTACTGCTTGGCTCTGGTCCCGGCGAACACCTTACCAAAAACGCCGCTGGGTGGCATCCACATTTCTGACGCAAAGCAGTTTTTCTTAGAGGGCAATCTCCACCCCTGCAACATCCTAATGTGTCCCCATACCTGTGTCACCAACCTGCCCAAGCCCCGCCAGAAGCAGCCAGGTAGGTCTGTCTGACACAAACTTCTGTTCAACATGACTGAAAATGATCCTCATCAATTTCTTACAAGATTATGCCAAACGAAGCCTCGGTGAGGAGGTTCATAATTTAAACGTATTTAGCATAAATTATTAAATGGAGTCCAGCACAGAGACTGTTTATAGATGTAGTTTGTAGGAAACCTATGGGTCTGCCGTGCAGTCATAAGGATATATATGCAGTAATCTGCAAATGTCTTAAGTCACCCCTCATTTCTAGGCGCTTTGCTAGGAAACTGAGAAATAAGAGCAGGAACTTATTGAAATGTGCAAACATACATGACATCTAAATAAACAGTGATTGTACTATTCTAACAATTCAGTATTTGGTTTGACGACCTTCAGTCTTAAACAGAGTCTGAACTCTCTTAGACAAGCTTTCCTGTCATTTTTGGGGGCAGGGCTAGCTCAGTAGGTAGAGTGTTGGCCCCATTATCGGAAGGTCGGGGGTTCGAATCCACTGAACAGCTACACTGAGGTACCCCTGAGCAAGGTACCGTCCCTACACACTGCTCCCCGGCGCCCAATGGCTGCCCACTGCTTCACTTAGTGAATGGGTCAAATGCAGAGAGGAATTTTCCCACAGGGATCAATAAAGTATACATTATTTTTTTTATGTATTTATTTTTTAAGTAGTTTTCAGGAATAGTTCTCCAGGCTTCTTGAAGGACATTCAAAGCTCTTCTCTCGATGCTGCCTTTTGTTTGTTTCTGTGTCAAGATGATCTCACACAGCTTTGATAATTTTGAGGTCTGGCCTCCCTGTCTTGTTTGTGCCTCCTACTTTATTTCACTTTATCTCTTTCGGACTGTTTTGTCTTGTAGTTGGTGTCGGTCCTGCATCTGTCATGGTGGGAAACCTGGTGGCAGGAAAGAGGATTGCCCAGGCTGCAGGGAGAGACCTCGGTCTGATTGACGATCAGGATCTGGTCCGAAAGGTACTAGAACTATGAGCACCGAACTCCGAATCTGACAACCCAAACTGATCAAACTGCCGGCAGAAGTGGCCATAAAATGTTCATCTTCTCATCCTCTTTGGCACTGGTTGAAATGTTCTGGCCTCTACTGCACATTAATTGGAATCTGCAATAAATGAAAATGTGAATGGATGAATGTATGCAAGAACTATATCAGAATTTTGCGTTGTTTCTTGCAGTGTGACCGTACCCTTTTTAACCACATTCCTGTTTTTCAAATGAGCTAAATGCAAGTCTTTCAGAAGCTGCAGGCACCCTGTGCATGTGATTAACAGCATTGCTCAGCAAAGTGTGTGTTAAAATAGGAAACACTGAAACATTTCAGCTGCCACTGTAACAATGGCTCTACCTCAGCCAGAGCTCAGTTTTATAGAAAAATCTGGACTCTTCTTTCTCTCTTCTCTCGTCACTCTCTGGATGTAGCTCTGTATGTGGCCCACCGTGATGGTAAGAATCACGACCCTCTCTGGCATGTTCCCCACCCTCGTTTATTCTGGTCATGCTCGAATCTGTATTGTATTGTGGTTTTAGTTTGTGTGCTTTCGTTCAGTTCTGACGTAAGCAAGAATTTGCATGGGTTTTTAATTTTTTGGTATTTCAGAAAATAAGCACCTTCCATGAATGTCACCCTTTTTTTTTTATTGCTGATGTACCTTTCACATCCTAAGTTAGTGTTCATTACTATAAGACCTATATTGGCTTAGTGTGCTATAAATTCTTGTTCAGATCATTTATACCAGACAGCTCTCAGACAGCACACTCAGTGTAAGCACCGCTTTGTTTATTTTAAATTTAGACCCTAATAAATTCTTTTTTTCAACACCACCCTTCCTGTATTTACCCTCAGTGGCTGGGTTTGTAATATTTTATACACTTAAACAAAAAAAAAACCTCAGTTTACAGTGTATAATTATGTTTCTTATTTAATAACAGCATCAGTATTTGACAGAGGCGCTACAATGGAGGGCACAGACAGACCCAGACCACGTTCTCTACATTCTTCTTAATGCCAAGGTACCAAACCGATCTGTCCATACACTGCAAAATGCCGTACATCTTCTATGTGATTGACAAAAACAATACATAGTAACCTTACTGTCACCTGTCCTTCAGGGTGTGACAGTGGGGACAGCGACCTGTGTCCAGCTTCATAAGCGAGCTGAGAAGATAGCTGCAGCGCTCACTGAGAAAGGCAGCATCAACACAGGAGAGAATGTAGTGCTGCTCTATCCTCCTGGTGGGTTCTACCTCCGGCTCCATGTCTAAGCGTTCCTTCCGTCATCATTGTTATGAAATGATTTTCCTCTGTTTGTTTTCCCTCAGGGATCGATTTGATTGCTGCTTTTTACGGCTGTCTCTATGCTGGATGTGTTCCTGTAAACGTCAGGCCTCCGCACCCTCAGAACCTGGCAGCCACGCTGCCTACTGTCCGCATGATCATTGACGTAAGTGCATGTGGTTACATGCATTTATGCCTGTTCTTTCATTTAATCCTAAGCAGGATCTCATTCATGTAGATATTAGGACTAAAAAAAACACGTACATACACTGGATTACTTCTGCTTATGCTTTCACCAAAAATAACTCTGCAACTACTTGGCGCCTCTCTGCGCTTCATTAGATTTTAACAGATCTTTATGGCATCCAGTTTCCTGAAATAATTTCCATTTACAAGCTACATTGATTCCGAGAGCAAATTATGCTCATGAAGTGGGTCCAGTTACAGTGTCCATCATAGTTTCCACTTTTTAACTGTAATCGACCCGCTGATGGAATGTGCTGCTCACAATTTTACAACAAAAATGATTCTGACTGTTGTGTTGTCACGCTCCCATTCAAATGTGTTTTGTTACCAGGTCAGTAAAGCTGCGTGCATCCTTACGACACAAAACCTCATGAGGACTCTGCGCTCCAAAGAGGCAGCTGCCTCTGTTAATGTTAAAACCTGGCCAACAATCATTGACACAGGTAGTAAATACTCTTAGTATGTTAATCAAGCCTGAACATATCTGAGTACTGCATGATGCTCTGGTTACAAGCCATGGGCCAAATCAGGCCCCCCCTTGTGGTGTCAGTTGGTATTATTGAGACGTTCCAGCTATTTTTAATGTTTTATAAACACCGTCAAGTATTTGCAACTCAGATGTAAGTATGCAGTTAGTATTCAGTTATTAATCCTTGTATCAAAGAATTATGAATAATAAGTCAGTAATGTGAAAGTCAGGCATTCTAAAGAAAGATGATTCACTGTCCTCACAGTTCATTCATTTTGGTAAATATTCTGGTAAATATAAAAGTTTACCAGAATGTTGATCAAAATTAATCAAAAATTAAAGGTTAATGACTCTTTGTTTTTATTAGTAGCTTCATAGTATAGTGGTTTACACATTTGCCTAACAAGGAAAAGATCCATTACTTGGTCTCCGTGGGTTACACAAATCCTTTTTGGGGTTGTGTCCAATGTAAAAGCATCCAATGCAAAAGCAAACGTGTGTAGCTGCCCGCTGCAGTGCCCCATTGTGACTGAGTGAGCTGCTTTTATAACAGTTTGCTGTCATTTTGCTATGCTATAGTTTTCAATGGTCCATCAACATGATTTTTAAATAAATCAGCCGTGGAAGCTGTAAATAAGCAAACACGCCGAAAAGAAAATGAGAAAATAAAACACTTTTTCCCCTGTTCAGTTTTAACATATGACAAAACTTTAAATCCTGCAGTTTCTTGTTATTTACGAACACACTCCAAATTAAGCACACATTGTTCACAGCGCTTGACTTTCTCATGTGTCAGATTCAAAGCAGGAACAGGGTTCATTAGTTGTGGGTCGCAGTCGAGGCAGCGTAGATGAAGTTGGCGTCGGTTATTGTGGACTGTTTGAATCTGCAACACTGAGACACTAAAACAGGAAGCTAGACATTTCACTGCTTTCTACAATTGTTATCCAAGTTGCTCAGCAGGTAGATTTGTGAATAGACACCTGTTTGGTGAACTTTGAGTTAGTTGTTGCTTGCTGGATCCTATTCTATGTCATTGCTCAATATTATCTTAAGTTTACTTTGTGCACAGCGCTGTAAAACCCGCATTATTCGTGTTTGCAGATGACCTTCCTCGCCGCCGGCCTCCACAGATCTATAAGCCGCCCACAGCAGAGATGATAGCTTATCTGGATTTCAGCGTGTCCACAACAGGCATGCTCACTGGAGTCAAGGTGAGACACGTGACTTTTTATATGACTCCTCTACTGACTGGGGCTTTTACAGGATGAATTTTGCCACATGAAAAAGACTGTAAAAATACTGCGTTCTGTCACGGCGCTATTTTAAACCAAATATTGGCATCAATTCTGTAGTCGTTTTTTAATTTCATGTTGGCTGTATCTTAAACTTGTTAATGACTGTCTGGTACACTGTCTCATACATTATAGCAGTAGTAGAGTAGTACTGAAACACCAGCAGGAATCAGCAGGGTGTCGTTTTTCTTGTTGTAATCCAGTACAGTCACAGATGCACATACCTGGAGCATGTCTTCATTTTTAAAAAGTGAAAGCGTGTAAGGAACAGTTTCTGGTTATATATGAGTGGCAGATATCTATGGAAGACTTTACTTTGCTTTATAAAACATACAAAAAATAAATTCTTTATCTTTTCTTGTCTTTTATCAGATCTCTCATGCAGCAGTCAGCGCACTTTGCCGCTCTATAAAGCTTCAGTGTGAACTGTACTCCTCTCGCCAAATAGCCATCTGTCTGGATCCTTATTGTGGTCTGGGCTTCGTCTTGTGGTGCCTCGCCAGGTACGGTAAAACGTCAGCTACAATATTTCATGGTTATTTACAAAGGTATCACTTTCCCCACTTTTTCACCTACATGTTTTGTCTCTCAGTGTCTACTCAGGTCACCAGTCAATCCTGATTCCTCCATTCGAGCTGGAGACCAGCTTGTCTCTGTGGCTAAGCACGCTCAGTCAGTACCGTATCAGAGACACCTTCTGCTCCTACTCTGTCATGGAGCTCTGCACTAAGGGATTGGGTACTCAGACAGATTTACTCAAGGTTAGGACTCGACATGCAGGAAGAGAAACAATACAGCTATTTTTTAAAATAAAACATCATGGGTTTGATCATTTGCATGTTTGTTTAAGGCCCGTGGTGTGAACCTGTCGTGTGTGCGGAGCTGCGTGGTGATAGCAGAGGAACGCCCTCGTCTTGCCCTCACACACTCCTTCTCCAAACTGTTTAAGGATGTCGGGCTGTCGTCCAGAGCTGTCAGCACTGCTTTTGGTTCCAGAGTTAACCTGGCCATCTGCCTGCAGGTACACCAACCAGCAGGACGTCGCTGTTGATCATAGATCAAATGAGAAAGAAGTGGGACCTCTTTAAACCTGTTCTTTTATATATGTGTGTGTTTCAGGGCACCACTGGTCCTGATCCCTGTACGGTGTATGTGGACATGAAGTCCCTGCGCCATGACAGGTGAGAACAGTCAAGTTAGTTAAAGTAAACTTGCTAGTATTTAGTAAAAGCTTACTTTACACTTTTTTTTCTAGCTAAATGGGATTTATTGGATGTGATCAATATAAAAAATAATATCACGTGTGAACATAAAGTTGTTTTATATTATATTATATTATATTATATTATATTATATACAAAAAAAACTCATATGTCCTCATGTGGAGACAGTTTATTTTATATTATGACACAAAGAATAAAATGCTTTATTAAGCAGAATGACGGATGAGGTGCAGGAAAGCCAAAATGTAACGCTCCCATATGAGGACTCAGGGTTTCAGGAGGTTCATTGACAAAATTGTATGTATTTTTCTGGGGGGGTTTCTGAAAAAACAATAAAAACAATAACACAAAAGATTTTTCTTTGGCTCTGGCTAAAACCTCACTGGCATCAGAACCTTCTCTTTGCAGGAAAATCCCTGACATGGTCCAATTCGCAAAGATTAATTAGAACTTTGAATATTTATAAATGCGCTGTCTGTGTTTTTGGCAGAGTGAGGCTGGTGGAGAGAGGAGCACCTCAGAGTCTTCCTCTAATGGAGTCTGGCAAGGTGAAACTCATTATGCGCTGTCCTGTGTGGGGTTTTTTATCAATTTTTGAGAGGTTTAATGAAAAGCATGTCAGAGTTGTATTTAGTGTCTTTGTTTCTCTGTCATTTTTAGATACTGCCAGGTGTTCGGGTGATCATAGTAAATCCAGAGACCCGAGGCCCACTTGGCGATTCTCATCTAGGAGAGGTTAACCACAGCACACACGCATATCGAGACCACACCTGCAGCTAGAGAAGATTTTTCTCTGAAAGTTACATATGTTTCTTTCTCTTAGATCTGGGTAAACAGCCCTCACAGTGCCAGTGGCTACTACACCATATACGGAGAGGAAAGTCTTCAGGCTGATCACTTCAACACCAAGCTCAGCTTCGGAGACCCGCACACTTTATGGGCCAGAACTGGATACCTGGGTTTTGTGAAGAGGACCGAGCTACTGGATGCAAGCGGGGGTAAATAGACCATAACTGAGCTAAAACCTGGACTCAAAAATATTGATGGAATAGTGCTGATAAGTTTAATGTAACAAGGTTTGCAGATTTAAACCTGATAAAGCATAAACTTAAACTTTATGAAACTAAAGTAACCTCGATCCTACAGTAACCGATTACAAATTTTGCTCTAATGTGACTGAATTTGTTTGGGGGGGTGTTGCTTATATTGTTTGCATTTCTGTGCTCAGATCGGCATGATGCTCTGTTTGTGGTGGGCTCACTGGATGAGACATTGGAGCTACGAGGCTTGCGCTACCATCCTATTGACATTGAAACGTCAGTGTCACGGGCTCACCGAAGTATTGCTGAGAGGTGCGAATGCATGCACACACACCGACGCACACTTTAATGTTTTTAACAATGTAGGAGTAGGTAATAACTGTACATAGATAACCTGAGCTTAATATATAATAATATCCTATAGTATTTATCAAAAATAAAAGGGCAGCTCATTCTCTTTCTTTTGGCAGGACTTTAGATATATAACAAATTTTGGGGTTAACTTGAGAAAAAAGGCAGTTGGAAAGGTCAAATGTATCATGATACTATATTGTGATATTTAAAAACCCCATGTAACAGTATCATTTCTGAAATGTTGTCAACACAATTAAAGGCAGTACAATTATAAACATAGTTTTAAAGATAAAAGACATGTTATGAACATCCCTACATGTGCCTATATGCTGTTAATGCAAACAAAGTCAATATAGCATTAATATCATTTTGACCTACAGAGGAATCGATGGACTTTGAAGGATAAGTCAGAGGTCACATATGAAGTCATATTTGAAGTGTTTAAACAGTACTTTCTGTATCTTGACAAAACATACCACACCTCTGAGATTCCTGTCAATTCTCGACCAACAAATCATTAACCTGACCTTGAACAACTTCATGGATTTAAGCCAGATTTTAATGGATCATTAACATGACCCTACAAAGTTTTATCAGAATTCATTCAAAATGTTTCCAGCTATTCTGTTTACAGACAGAAAGACACACAGAAACGCTGCCAAAAACATAACCTCCTTGGCGTGAGTAAAAAGCCTGGCTGGTACTAATAAGGATAGAAATCTAAACCTTGCAGATAATCGTTGAAAATATTATGTCTACATTCATTTAGAAATCAGCTGTTTTTGTTGTTGTTTATGGGAGAAAGAAATACAAGAAGTGATGAGCTAATTTCAAAGGAGGAGCAACTGAGAAAATAACCTCACTTTTTTCATTTGTGAAAACATAATTAATAAAAAGAGCAGCAGAATGGGTTCTTCCCAGTTTCTTATTATTGCTAAACCTTGAAAACATGAAGGTAAAAGCAGAAAATTGGGCCTTTGTGTATAAATTTTGGAACCCCACTGCCTTAATAAAACATTACATTACAGGCTGTCATCACAACGTAATATCCGATTAGTTTTTATTATTCCTCATCGTGACACTGCTGTTAAGTGCCTCGTCCTTGTGCCTCACAGTGCTGTGTTTACGTGGACCAACCTGCTGGTGGTGGTGTCGGAGCTGTGTGGTTCAGAGCAGGATGCGTTGGACCTGGTGCCTCTGATAACCAACGTGGTGCTGGAGGAGCACCACCTCATTGTGGGTGTGGTGGTCATCGTTGACCCCGGTGTCATTCCGATCAACTCCAGGGGAGAAAAGCAACGCATGCACCTTCGTGACTCTTTCCTCGCTGACCAGCTGGATCCTATCTATGTTGCTTACAACATGTGAGCGCTTGTGGTGGTGTTCTGGGATTTAAAAAAAATAATAATAATTTTTTAGCCATTATCCCGCCATCTGGCTACTGGCTTGGTTGAGGTGTAAGGCAAAAGCATGAACCACATATACTGACACCTAGCCCTGTGTGACACCAGCATATCTTGGCCACATGCATGTCTGTGATTGGATCTGTGATGCTTGGAGTTGTTCACTGTGTTTTTTTTTTTTGGTTTTTTTTCAATATATAGAATTTTGGGGAAGAGGTAACATGTGCATGTCGCACATTGGAAGCAAAAAAAGAAAAAGTCCCTGCTGCTCCTATTCTTTTCTTTTTTTGTTCTGCAGAAGGGGCGGAACAACACATACAACAGGACCACTTTTTATCAAATCTTTGTGAAAATCCATCCTTTTATTATGCCGTTACCACAAAAACCTTCCCTTTTGTGTCTACGCACCGCAACTGCACTTCAATCTGCAACTTGAAATATTTTTACATTTCAGACGCACACAAACGCATCTGCTGAGCCCTCGTCATTTATCACTAATACAGATGAATAAGAGGGCAAACTGTGAAAATAACAGCAAGTCTGTGGACATTACTTAAAATGCTTTTTTTTCCCTTAATAATGAAGCCAAATAGATTTTCCTGCCCTAATATATTTCTTGCCTTATAAAACTTTCAAACAGCCATACATTCCTAACTTAATTTTTAAGAATTTACCCTGAACGGCTGTTGATTCTTCTTTGGGTCTGAATAGTAGTTGAAATCCTGGTAGATATCCAAAGGGATCAAAGCAAAAGATGAAAGAGGCCATATTCTGTACTGTACTTACAAGGGCCTCCTTTTATTTTAGATACTGTACGTAACTGTATAGATATTTTTAATTGTAAAAATGTATAGATGCTTACTCAGCTCTCTCGGTTGATGGTTTGTAGATAAAGAACCCAACGGGGAGATTACAACAGTAGCAGAAAGAAGATTGTAAATACAGTTTAACAGTTTCGAAGTGGTACACTAGCTATGTAATGGAGGATAAAGGTAAATAACTTTAAAGCATTATTAGTCAGGATGAATTTAACATTGCACTTTCACAAAAAAATCTCTATTTTATTATAACAATGAGGCATTATAAATGGTTCAGGAGCATGTGTGTGATGAATCTTGGCTGAGGACTTTTGAGGTGTCAGTGGGAGGGCTATTGCTGGTAATGCCAGGAAACTTTCTATCAGCCGCTGCGGGGGGGCGGGGGGGAGTGTCTACGGAGAAGGCTAAAAAACAATATTATGACTGTTTTCAGGCTACCAGGTTATTTTGTAAGAAAAAGCAGGCCCCACAAGTGTTCATATATAATCCATTACCATCATACTTGCAAAAGAGCCATGCCCCTCTAAGTTTATTTTACACAATAGAGCAAGTATGTAAAGGTTCAGCCCGTTTCTCCCCTCACCGCTAGAAGGTTCATTCAAACTGTGTTTTGTCTTTGTGCAACTTTGTAAATAGTTAACTCTGAATGGCAAAAGCAATGCTGTTAGTGCCGTCATTATGTATCTGGATTATTTTCTGTGTTCAGTCACTGGATTTTTAGAAGCACTCGTGAATCCATCTGCAGAGCTTAGCCAGATTTAAAACATCTTTGGTTGATAATGAAAGGTAATGCAGAAAAATGGGTAAAAAAAAAAAAAAAAAAGAGCAGCTAGATATATTTGCAAACTGTAGTTGGATTCCTGCGAACTTGTGCTCCTCAGAGAAGTAAAAGTTTGTTTGTTTTGGATCATACTGTTTCAGTGATGAACCTTGAATATCAACATGTATATAGTAATTGTTTTTTTGTTTTGTTTTTTGTTCTGTTTGGACTTTTGCTGTAGTTTTATTATAACATTCAGTCATGCCAAACATTTTAGAAACAACTTTAACATAACTGGGAATGATAATCATTTAATGACTGCACTTTGCACTGGTGGTACTTAACAGCAGGTTTCTAATGTGTGGACTTTATCCCCGTTCAATGTTACATTAAGTATGTAATGTAATTTTACAGCTTGATACTTGTTTTTGCCTAGTTTTAAATCCACACACACACACACACACACACACACACACACACACACACACACACACACACACACACACACATATAAACGAATAGCTCTTCATCTTAGCTTTAACACTGCATCCTACAGTTGCAGCAGAATGTTTGCATGACTCAGCCAAGCACAAGAAGGAATTGTCTTGAGGCACATCTTGTCTTGAGGCACAAATGTGGGGGAGGGAGGGGATTTAAATATGTTTGAAACTGTATATTCAGGGAACAAAACTCCTAGGACAGGGATGGACCAGCTGGTCCCGTGGTGCAATCTGTGAAGAGTACCCATAAAATGTAGACATTTGTCAAAATGAGGCGTTACAAACCTAATAAGCATACAGAGGGGTAACTGACAACCAGTGTCCATCTACCATCAACCTGCTTCACTGGGAAGTCTACAAGGGCTTCTTCTGGTTTCCACTCTTTTTTCTCCGTCAGAGTTCTTACACACTATGCAATCCCGACGACGGTGCAATTTCTTTTCAAAGCTTGCACAGTCTGGTGAAATAAACATGATGCTTATACATTTTGTAATTACTAAGAACGGAGGACTGAACAAATTTAACCAGTAGTGTACTTAAGACTGTATTCATCTCTTGAGTTGTTCTGTCAATGTTTTGTGTATGCACACTTTAGTATGTTGTATTTTAATTATTTGGTGAAATCTAAACTTGCTCCAAGAAGGTGTGATCCACTGATTAATCTTTATTGCTACAGAGGTGTTTCAACTCGTATAGTTAAAAAAAATAATACTAAGGTGGTACACTTTCCCATTTTCTCACTTATTTTCTATTTTGGTTTGTTGTACTTTGTTTTATACTTTATGTATAAGTAATGCAGAATAAAAAGAACCATTTAATCATTTCAAGTGTCTGGATATTCTTGAGCTTACTAATGAATACTGTTATTACTCTAAATATCTTACACTCTTTGAATTATTGTACACACTGCATCCCCACAGACTGCGGTCAAAAAGGGATGGACATGGTCAGTGACTCACGTAGGCTGTGGTGTTTAAACGATGCTCAGCTGGGGCCCCAAATGTTCCAAGAAAAGATCCCCCACACCATTACTGCACCACCACCAGTTGGAACTGTTGATATAACAGGATGGATCTATGTTTCCAGCCAGATTTTGACCCTGCCATCCGAATGTTGAAATCGAAACTTAGCAGACCAGGAAACCTTTTTCCAATTTTAGTGAGCCCATGTGAATTTTAGCCTTGACAAACCTGGCACCCGATGAGGTCTTCTGCTGCTGTAGCCCATCTACTTCAAAGGTAGATGTCTTGCATTTCTGCATAGCTTGGCTGTAACAAGTTGTTATTTGAATTATCGTCTTTTCCTATCAGGTAGAAGCAGTTTGGCCTCTGACCATAATCACCATAACTAGTTCATGCCTGTGTCAGTTTGTGTCAAATCTGAAAAAAATTGCCTCATGGAGTTTGAGATTTACATTTGCACAGCTGTCACTGACGCCGAGCTGAAAACATATCAAAGTCTTTTAAAAGATATGCAACAAATATGAACCTAACTTTTAGCAAATGGGTCAAACCACTGATGCGACTTCAGAGGGGATTTTTTTTTTTTTTTTTACTGGTACTGAGATTTTACTCACCCCTAACCAGCTGTGGCGGATGGCTGCCCCTCCCTGAACCTGGTTCAGCCTGAGGTTTATTCCTGTTAAAAAGGAGTTCTTTCTTCCCACTTTGGCCAAGCGGGTTGTTTGATTGCTGGATTTTTCTCCATTTTCTGTAGGGTCTACACTTTACAATATAAAGTGCCTTGAGGTGACTGTTGTTGTGATTTGGCATTATATAAATGAAATTCATGTGAACTAAATTAAATTACATGCGTACATAAAAGTGGCAAGTGTCTAAGAAGCGTTAACAACAAAATATACTACAGGCTGGGCCATTTATATAGATACACCATAATAACATGGGAATGGTTGGTGATATTAAAGTCCTGTTTGTGGCACATTAGTATATGTAAGGGGGCAAACTCCTCAAGATTGGTGGTGACCATGGTGGCTATTTAGAAGTCGGCCATCTTGGATACAACTTTTGTTTTTTCAATAGGAAGAGGGCCATGTGACACATCAAACTTATTGGTAATGTCACAAGAAAAACCTAAATCTAAATTGCCACTAGGTGTGAATGTGAGTGCGAATGGTTGTCTGTCCCTGTGTGTTGGCCCTGCCACAGACTGGCAACCTGTCCTGGGTGTACCCCGCCTCTCGCCCTATGACACCTGGGATAGGCTCCAGCGTCCCCCGCGACCCTGAAAAGGATAAGCGGAAGCGAATGGATGGATGGATTGCAAAAACAAAGTCATATGTATATATATATATATATATATATATATATATATATATATATATATATATATATATATATATATATGTGTGTGTGTAAATATCATAGATAGTTGAGTTTGTTGTTTCATTAAAGGCAAGAAAAAAATTGGCCTTTTGTGTGCAAATTTTGATTTGAGAATGCGTAGAACATGGCAAGAACCTGCACTACATGAATAATATAAAATGCATAATCAGCAACAACTAGAGAAGAATCAGAGAAAATGTTGTCAACTATATCAACCGTTAACATGAAGACAAAAACAAATGAGAAGATGTGTCAGGAGGCTGTCCACAGATAGAGCATTTCACACCTGTCATTCTTTGATCAGTTTAAATTAACCTTCTTCAAGTCAACATCTCAGAAAATGTTGCAGCTCGAATAGTCAGAATTGTCTTTATTCCCTGAAAACATAATGAAGTAAACTTCATTTCTCTGTGTTTACTAGTAGTTCAAACTCTTCGCACCAATCACAAAGCCTAAAGAAACTGTTACGTAATGCGTCTTTGCTTTAGCAGCACCGCCCATTTCCTTTGGGAAAAAAGTGGTCAGCGATTTTTTTAGCTGACATCTTTATGTTTTTAGCCTTTTAGCCTTCGGTGCTAAGTACTTTTAGGATTACTTTTTTTGATCAAAGGTCTATACCCAAATCGCAGGAAGTCCACGCTGTGAGCGAGAGCAGCTTCTCTGCATTTGAAAAGGTAAATTTCAGCTGCCTGAGCGGCAATTTTGTGCTCGTGTGGCTGTCTGCTCGGCTGTGGCGGTAATGGCGGCTGCTACTTCGTCAACTCCTCGCCGTTTTACGAAAAGGGAAGGTGTAGTTAGCTTAATGGCTCCCCGTATCGCTGACGTCTGTTGACGCGGTAACTTGCGTGCCAGTGACAGAGTTGCACATATTTGCTCATTCAGACAAAAGCTTGTCCATCCTTTGAATCAGAGGAGAGAAACTTGCCTGAACCTATGAAATCGATTTATAAGATTTAAACTGCTCAACATCCGTTTTACTGTACGTTAGCTACCGTTAACTAGCAAGTGTAACCTTAGTGATCTAGATCATTCTAGCAGTGAGAAGCTTTTATTTCACCCGAAAACGTTTGCTTGGGATGGAAGTTGCACATTGTAAAATTAGCAATAAATGAATAAAGAAAAAAAAGTTAAAACTGTTGACTGTCGGGCCTAGGCATGTTTCGTAACTCCTTTGCAACGTTAGTTGCATTTGGGCTAGCGCGACCTAACCAAAGAGGAAGTTGGTTTTTTTAGTTGGCTTTAATTCACGTTTTTTAAACTGCAGAATAATTAAATAAACTGTGATTTGACCGCTCATATATTCTTCACAGTGATTGTATTAATGGTGTTAAGTAGTAGAGGAAAAGAAGCAGAGAAGGCCACAGCGTTTTGGTTACAACATGTCACAGGCGTACCACCCCGCCACAGAAAGTTGTTGTTAACACTAGCGCCACTATGAAACGGTAATATTGACTTATTTCTTCCCAGTTACTATGGAAGAAGTACAGCAGGTCAGCAATGGCATTGAGTCACAGACTGCAACCATTGCCACTACCATCACAACCTCTCAGTTCTCACAGATAGGCCACCAGGTAACTAATAGATTCAAAATGCATTAAGAAGTATCACTGCTATAGTACAGCTGCTCTCGCACTGCTGATAATACAAGGCCACTTATGAATGCCAGGCTGAAAGCGCATATCTGACCTTTTGTTACAGCTTCATGTTTAGGTTCATTCATGAAGTTTTTTGTTTTCAACTCTTGCTGTCACACACCTTAAATTTGTTTACTTAAAATGGATTAAAGAAAAATTGAAACGAAATAACCAAATACATTCTAGGTTGTAGTGTAGTAAGTCTGCTTGGCTTAGTCTTGCTGCTTATTTCATAAAGCTGTTTCAATTCATATCTGTAGTACTATTGAGGTCACAGTATCTATGAACTATCCACTTAAAGTACATGGTGTCCAAATGAGGATAAATGAAGACTTAAATGTGACAAAAAGCAACTATGTGGAATCATATTGTTATCAGCTTGTCAGGTTTATAAATAATAATTTTAAAGATAATTTTTCTTAAGATATCCTCTTATAGTTTGTTATTTTTAGTCATACTAATTGGATATTGCCCTTGCTACTGAGTGTCTTTTAAAAAAAGGAGGGGAAAAGCTTTTGTGAACAATTAAAGACGAATTTACCTCTACTAAAACTACACCGGAGTGCCACAGGAAGCTTTGTGGCTAAATATGGCAAAAATAAAAAGTATGTTGTGTGTAAATTTGAGTGAAAATTTCCTTATATCCTTATTAATATTTCTGTTGTTCTCAAAGGTTCTGAGCACACTTGTGTGTATGTATACACACACACACACACACACACACACTGATACCAAGCTACTATGTCAAACATACAGTTTTTTGATATTTAGAACTTTTCTGTGTTTTTTTCCAGATGTCACTGGGTGGTTCTCCTGTAGCTGTTGTGCAGCTGCCTGGTGGTCAGTTTCAGGTTCAGGGTGTGATCCAGTCTGCACAGTCATCAGTCATTCAGTCCCCTCAGGGGCAAAATACACAGGTAAGACCGGCTGCTTTTCTCAGCTCTGTATTTATTTTATTTTCAAATGGACCTTTTGCTTAAATTGTTTTTATATCATAATTGACCACCTACTTTCAAGACCCTGGGTACAGACAGTGAAGACTCACAGGATTCATCAGACAGTGGAGCAGCAACTCAAAAAACCAGAGAAATACTGGCGAGGCGGCCTTCATATCGGTAAGGAAAACAAACAAACAAAAAGAAGCTGAAAACCCAGTTCTTGTTTAATAAACAACAATTCAGGAACTGTCATTTTCTCACATTATAGAAAAATCCTGAATGACCTTTCAGCAGAGGAAGTGGCACACATTGAGGGAAAGGACAGCAGTCCCACATCCACAGGAGTTACGGGTGTTACAGTACCAACCACACCAATCTACCAGACCAGCAGCGGCCAGTACAGTAAGAGCTTTTCCCTTCGGTTATACTTGAAAGGAGAACCTACAAAATGTTTCTCGCTGACTTGCGAAATTAAGAATTGCCTTGAAATGTAAAATATATATATATAGGGAAAAGAGCTCTATATACATGGAGCGCTATACTGAAAGTTAGAATTTTTGTAGTACTTGAGCTACTCACAAAAAATTTAATTTTTACTTTTTCTTTACCAGCTTCTAATACTGTTTGTGTAATTTTTTTCTAGTTACCATAGCTGCAAATGGCACAATCCAGCTGGCATCTCCAGGGTCCGAAGGCATTCAGGGACTTCAGGCTGTCACCATGGCCAGCTCTGGTGGAGCCCAGTCAAGCACCACCATCCTTCAGTATGCCCAGACACCTGATGGACAGCAGATACTGGTGCCTAGCAATCAGGTTGTTGTACAAGGTGAGTCAATAAAATTTGCCAGAGTTTTCAACCAGTTTTTTCCTGATTACTTTTTTGTGAGCTTAAATGTGTTCAGCTAAATTATGCTCTCTCATAACATGTTCCAGTCAGATGACGGTGCCTTATCAAGGGGCTCTGACTACACGAACAATGTAGGATTGGCAGTCAAAAAAGTAAATCCAGTCACAAGTCTTCCTGGAGCTTACTCCAACATCCTGTAGTACATACCACGGACCAGTAGAATATGGGAAAACACACATACTACACTAAATACTTACCTACCATGCAGCATATTGTGTAGTGGCCTTGTGTCTGAAAATCTTTACATTCTTAGATTTTATCTGCTCAGTGGTATGTGTGTAGTAACTTACCAAATACAGCTTGTAAGGTTATTTACAAGAACCATCATACTTCCAACAAGATGTCTTTTTTTTTTTTCAGTCTAATTATTGTTTATTTGAAAAACAAACCCAAACTGCTAGTTGAGTCACATAGGTTTGAAATCTTTTGAAATAAGAAGGGTAGAAAAAAGGCCAACAAACCCGAGCAGTAATAATTCAAATTTCAGGTGAACACAAGAATTCCTCGTGTGTGCCAAGTGAAGTAACATATGTCTTGTTGGACTATACCACTGTACATAGTTCTGGTCAACTGAGAAGTAATTACTGATCAAACATCTTAACTCATGCCTGCATGCAAAAACTCTTGTTTTTCCGGTTGTAATTCTTTGACTCTTGTTCTACACAGGTGCAGGAGGAGAAGTGCAGACGTACCAGATCCGCACAGCACCCACATCCACTTCCTTGCCTCAGACTGTAGTTATGACATCTCCTGTGGGACTGTCCCAGACTAAAACTGATGATCCAACACTGAAAAGAGAAATTAGGCTTGCAAAAAACAGGTAAATCCACAGTGTATTTGTGAGTAAAACAAGGTCTCATATTCTGCCTGGATGGGGAAGCTTTAATAAGTTGTATGAAAAAGCTACAAGTTTACAAAATCATCAACTGATTTGGACCCAAAAAAAAACAATCTATAGGTGTGAAAATGCCCCAGGTGCTTTTACTTTGTGTACATTCATTTTATGGTTATAGTTGTAGTTTGGGGAGGTAGGGATTGGACAAAATCCTCTATCACCGTATCAGTACGTTTATGCTGCACATTGTGAAACACTTTTTTTCCTGTTTTCAGAGAGGCAGCCCGTGAATGTCGACGGAAGAAAAAGGAATATGTTAAATGCCTGGAAAACCGCGTAGCTGTTCTCGAGAACCAAAACAAGACTCTGATTGAAGAACTCAAAACATTAAAAGATCTTTATTGTGTTAAAACAGGGTAACCTGTGTGAATAATGTTCATGGATTGGGACGTAGTGTGACAGTGGTGCACCTCAGCCATTTGGACGTGATGGGGTTTCTGGGAACACTTCATTTCAGGCTGAGATTCTACAGGGTTTTGTTTTTTGTTTTGTTTTTTTTACTCTGTTTGATATAAAAAAAAAAGTGACTTATAGCAGTGACATTTACTCGGGAAAAAAATACAAATTGGCCATTTTTCCACCTGCTGTTTTTAAAAAATGCTAATGCTATAACATTTATAGTTGTGTACATTTTTAATAATGGGAGATGTGAAATTGTGAGCTTTAATGTTGAGTCTGTTTCTAAATGTATCCCTTTCCTTTTTTCTTGTTTTGTTTTTAAACTTTGCTGTTGGATTTTTTTTTCTTAAACAACATCTGCAGGAATTTGACTATATAATTACTACACAGACATATTTTGTTTATTTTATGAACCAGCATTTCCCCTCATTTCCCTATAAGGAGATGTTACAATTGTCATTCCTTATGTTTGTGCAATGCAATATAAAAGGTAAGAGAGAAAGGAAACAAACAAAATTAAGTGTGGTTTGTTTGGGTGTTTTATGGCCGTTCCTTAGACAATCAGGGAAAAAAAGCACAGTGTCCAGGTAATATTTATTATATACATCATGGGAGGGAAGGGAAAGGAGAACAAAACAGTAAATGAAATGTTGCTGATTGTGTAAATAAATATATTTTCACTCAATTTATGTAGTGTGGCTAATGTATTGCAATAAAAATGTAAGCAGATCTGTTATAATTACAGGGATGAATGAAAATAATTTCAGGTGTTTTTTCAGAATTTTAAACTTGTGTGCACTCAGATGGGCTGCCTTTCAAAATAAACCTCAAGCCTGAACTTGGACCTCAACTAGTAGTTTGAAATTCATATGTGAACTCTGGACAGGCCATTACAAGTGTTGCTTTAGGATGTATGTCACTGTATAACCTGAATGTTTTAATATAAACTCCACAGTCCACCATGCAGTCATTTAATACAATATCCCATGATGTGTGGCCTGATCATCAAACTGACATCTGGAGCATCAATGTGTCTCAAGTTAAGCTTGGAAAAACCAGCTACCTCTATATCTTTCCATGTTGCTCTGGTAATCTTGCATCCATCCCCGAGAAAGCACCAGAGAGGCTCAAACACATACTGCAAAAAGTATGTCCAGGATGAAGAATCTGAGACAACATGTTCCAAAAAGTAGAAGGCGCCACCCTGAAACACAGTCAGCAAAAAAGATTACATTGTGTTCATGTGTGGTTGTGTAATGCTGGTTATACATACACTGGGGCTGACTTTCTGGCTGATACTGGTTCAAATTAGATGAACTGTGACAGAGAAGGGGTGTGGCGATTCCAGTATAACCATTGGACTCCTCCATTGGAGCCATACATCTATCAGATATCTTAGGATTTGCTAACAGTAAAAAATCTTCTTGACAAGCATAAAGGGAAAAAGAAGTCTACTTTAAAAGTGCGGTCTTTTGCATATTTTAACTTAAAATATTTAACAGAGTTGTTCAAATGCCATGCAAGACGTGTGAGGTTCAGGTAAAATATCACCTTCAGTGGGTCGACCACAGATGATGCAAAATCTGCATAAGTGGATACTTCACAGAGAAACCAGTCTAATACTTTGTAGAATGGCTTCATTTCATTTCATCACTTGAGATGCCACTGACTATACTACATGTTGAGTACTTCTGGAAGAAGGGCTTCGAGAGCTACAGATTTTTGCCCAGTCTCTAGCCCTAGCTTTTGATATTGGCGGAAGTTGGGGCCAAATATTTTAAGCAGCCGGTGATATATTTTAATCAGATTCATTGCATAAGATGATTTCTGGGTTAAAATTACCCCAACCCGTTGTGGCAGATGGCTGTTCCTCCCTGAGCCTGGTTTTGCCAGAGGTTTCCTCCTGTTAAAAGGGAGTTTTTCCTTCTCACTGTTGCCAAGTGCCTGGGGCTCATCTGATGTAAAGCATGTTGAGAGTAGGTTGTTGTTCTGATGTAACGCTATGTAAATAAGACTGAGTTAAATTGGATATGTTGTCCACTGCTCTACAAGAAGCCGGGAAATGGTGGTAATAACACACCGAGTGTGTTTAATACCACATAATGGATTTACTAGCCGTCCTCATGTAACCGACTACACTGCCATTCATGCGCATTAGCAGCAAATAAAATAAATCCTACTGAGCCTGAAGGCAGCACCGAGACGTTACTTACTGTTCTGAGAACGCGCCGGGCCTCCTGCAGGACCTGCTGCACATTGCTGACAGAGCACAGGACCAAGGTGCAGACAACAACGTCCGCAGAGCCGTCCCGTACTCCCCGCATGTCCTCCCCGGAGACGCACATAAACTTGTCGTAAGTCAGATGCTGGTTTGCGTCCATGCTCATCCGCAGGTACTTCTCGAAGTGCGGGTTGGGGTCAGTGCAGATCACCGTGCAGCCGTGGGGGTAAAACTTGAAGTTAGCTCCGCTGCCGCACCCGATCTCCAGCAGGCGAAGGGTGCCATCGGTATCTGCAAATTTGGCCATGTTTCGGAAAAGCTCCCTCTTCACTCTGTGCATTTTGTCGTTGTATGAAAATGTCACATTGTAGGCGAGCAAGGGAAAAAGGCGTTTGTACATGCCACGCAGCCCTATGACCTGCATTGCGTGCAAGGGCAGACTCAAGGCTGAACAAAGCAGTCTGCATAATTTCATTAGACAAACCTTCATTTCTCACCGAGCTTACCTGAAACTTTGCTGTGGCACCTGAAGATGAACGACTTAAGAAGCTCAAAAGATTATAATCTTTAACACCTGACCAACGCCTCTCATTGACACCAGGGGGTGCTGGAAATGCAGTGCAGCCTACATGAGAGTGAAAGCAACACCGAGTTCCTCCAATCTTTGAAAGAAAACACAGACAAACTCAGTGGGATAAAGACTTTTAATTGCTGCTGTTTTGACACAGTCACCTAAATAACAGCAAAAAATATAAATTTTATCTGATTCTAATCACAAAAGGTACAAATCAATCCCCATAGCTCACAAACACTAAGACAATTTTTTTCCCGGCAAGCAGTTTGGGAATGAGGAATGGAGGACGAAACACCACAATGTATTTGTCACTTTAGCTGGATTCAAAATTAGAGTTGTGTGCTGTCTATGTAAGGTTGTCTTTTTAGTGTTCATCTTTTTTGTACAACACTAATGGCTCACTCTAATAAAAAATAGTATTAAGGTGACTGGTGGTTTCTATTACTGGTGGTCACATGATAGAAGAGGAAAAAGGCAGTTAATGCTCAGCGTATTCAGAAGCTGGTTGTGTGTGTCTGTGTGTTTTGGAAGGGGGTGGGGGGGCTCCCTAAAAAGACAATCAGACTGCATTTATTTGACAGCATAGCCCGAGATGTGAGGTTTTATTATGAAGAAGAGTGGCGCTTCAATGTGTCTTAGTTTGAGATCAGAGAATCCGGCTTCCTCCACATATTTCCATGTTTCCCGGATGATCCGACATCCGTCACCGCAGTAGTACCACAAAGGCTGGAGAACGTGCTGAAAGAAGTACGTCCAAGTCGAGGTGTCACCAGCTACGTGCTCTAAGAAGAAGAAGGCTCCACCCTGCACGACAAAGATTTAACATGTAAACTATAAAGTGTGTCAATATTGGGTAATGAGTGGTAAATTAATAGTTTAACTGGAAAACACGTAGGCGCTCATTTCGTCTTAAGATCTACTACAGAACACACAAATTAATAAACAGAAAAAATACATCCCCAACAAAAAACCCCAACCAACAAAAACAGTGGAACAGTGGTGAGCTTTTGTAGCTGTGGCCAGCCTACCAAAATCACTCGAAGAAAACATCAATGTCTCATCCAGGAGGACAGGAAAAAAAAAACCAGAACATCATCTAAAGACTGAGAAATTTGTTTACTGAAAAAAATCCCTAAGAAGAATGTCCGGCCATCAATTCATGTCCTAAATCTCAAGGTTATTTGGATTATGCAGCAGGACGATAATCCGAAACACTAGCAAGTCCACCTCTGAATGGCTCAAAAAAAGAAATGACGGTTTTGGCGTGGCCTAGCCAAAGTCTAGAGTGAAATAAGTTTGAGATCCTTTGACATAGCCATAAACAGCCATTCGTGCTCAAAAACCCTTCAGTGTAGCTGAATTAAAACACAAGACTTGCCCAGAATTCCTCCACAGACATGTGAAAGACTGATTCCAGTTATCACAAACACTTGATAACAGTTCTTGTTGTCAAGGGTGGAAAAACCAGTTACCAGGTTTAGGGAGTGATTACTTTTTCATATAGGGCCAGGTAGGTTTGGATAAATTTTTAACCCTTAATAAATGAAATCATCATCATTTAAAAACTGCATTTTGCATTTACTTGGATGACCTTTGCCCAGTATTACATTTTTGATGAATTGTTCAATGATTTCAAACATGCAAGTGTGAGAAATATGCAAAAACATAAGGATTCAGGCAGGGCAAATACTTTTTCACAGCACCGTACTTGCAAGCATTAACTTATTTTTCCTGTTCAAAAAATTATTAATACAAGCATGAAGTGAAATTTACAGCCTACATTGGACGCATAATGCTTTGTAGTAATGTGAAAAATATGGCTGCCAGTATTACCCTTGTGAACTGTTTATGCAGGATTTTAACAATAAGGAGTTTTAGCCTACCATTCAAGAACTTCTAACCAGTGTTGTTTTATATGTTGTAGCATGTCTCAATGGGATGTGTAAGTTTTTAACCTCCTACAAGTGCCTAAATTAACAATACTAGCAACTACCAAAATCACTGGTTTAATCTTTCTGTAATGGTTAATCCACTAGTACAAACTCTTTAATCAAAATGTTATTTTCAATGCTAAATGCAATTATTGTTCTAATCCAGGAACTCTTCAAATTTACTGTGTTAAAATAAATAAATACATAGATGAAATGGTCAACAACATCAATTTGTTTTTTAATAAGATGCCAAAATACAGTTATTTACTGTTAAAGTAAAGAACTTTTGTAAAATACATGTAAAAGTCACTTTTATTGGCAAGACGCAGAATATTGTTATGTTGGAAGTCCCCTTCTCCCCCATCCTGGGAAATCTGGATCAGAGATGCTTTGCATTTTAGCAAACTCGAAAAGATTAAATTCACCCTGCGTGGGTCTATGGCCAAATTTTTTAAGACCTGGCAACCCTTTTTTGACCATGTTCAGACTTTGCGGTCTCGCAACGCTCCCAATTAGCCAGCTCAGACTTTATTCTATTTTATTTTATCTTATGTTTAAGTTTAAGTATATGGACTCTATTGTGCCTGCGCCTTATGATGGCATTTACTTACCTACTTTATACATATTTCTTTTCTCTTACAGATTTGACTTATCTCTACAACTAAGCTGACCACTCATTATGTCTGTGTTTTTTTTTTTGTTTTTTTTTCTTGGATTGTGTGTTTTGTTTTTTCCGTGTCTGTGTGGGGGTGTGGGCTCTGAAACTCTCCACATCTCTCTTGTACACTCAGGAACTGTTATCTTGTACTCCAGGGTTTACTATTCGTATTATTAGATTGGACCCTTTCTTTTTTCTTTTTGTACACCCACTGGTACTCCTATAATTATGAGGTGGGAGTGTATGTTTCATATTGTTTTATGTTCTTCAAAAAGAAAACGGCATATTGTTCAATTTGTCTTTTGTAAAAATGGATGCAGAAACTTTAATAAAAAAAAGGGGGGGAAAAAATAAATAAAAGTCACTTTGACAGTATTTAAACTGTGTGGAAATGACTTGTTGGCCTGTCAAACATATCTGTAATTAATTACTCCAAGTCATTCTCAGCCTGAAACAACATTCCTGTCACGAGATCAAAGGTGCAATCAGTTTTTGGCATTCGTTTCTTGCAAAATGCAGGAAATCGCTTTTTATGTTAAACAGAATGCCTCACTGCATCTGACACATACATCGAAATTGGGCGTCTCTCTTGATCAAGGAAAATTGCTTTTCACACATATCCAATAAATTAAAAATGTAATGTATAAAACAATATCCTTAAGAAATATGTGCACTATAATGATCTAATAATTTAATTAATATTGCTTTAAATTAATATGGAATCCCATAAAACAGATCTAAATGCCTTAAACTGGAGACAGATTTAAAAAAAAAAAAAAGGTGCATGATACAAAGTGCTATAACTGTCCATCTAGTGACTTAGTGCCTATTGGACTGATATTGGAAACTAAGAACAGTATTGCTGTTGGATATAACAGGTGGTCTCTAATAAATTTAAGTAATGTTTATGTTGTGCAATCAAACAGAAAATGATGATAAACTTTTTAAAGAGTGAACACTGCAGTTGTTTTCTTGATGACTCCTCAACTTTTACTGATTAATGCAGAACCACAGCTGGAAGGCAGTAAATTCCACCAAGAGTAGGTGGCAGTACCCGCTTATCACGATCACGTGTCCTAAAGCTCACAATTGTTAATGCGATAGAGAACACTTCGACAATTATGACTTCCATGAAAATATATTGACTCTAGACAATGACAGACTAGGATACGAAGCAACCCCCCCGGAGAAGCAGCACAAATAATAACATAAACAGCATGGCTGCCAATCAGTGTTTAATATGGACTCGATTCAGTCTGAAGTAACTGCTGCAAAACCCACTCACTGGTCGCAGTATGCGGTGTGCCTCTCGCAGGGTTTGGCTCACGTCGTGCACAGAGCAGAGCACCAGGGTACAGACTACAACATCTATCGAGTCGTCCTCCACTGCCCTCAGGTCCTCCCCCGACGCCACCACAAATCTCTCATATCTCAGGTGATCGTTCTTGGCCATAGTTTCTGTCAGATATTTCGCAAAGTGCGGGTTGGGGTCGGTACAGATCAATCTGCTACCAGGCGGATAAAACTCAAAATTTGCACCTGTGCCGCAGCCAATCTCCAAAATTGTGAGCTGCCCGCCAGCCTTCTTGAACTCTGGCAAAACGCAAAACAAATCCTTCTTTTTATCGTGCATCTTCTTATTGTACGATTTCGCCATCCGATTTATACAAATTGGGAAAATACGTTTGTATATTCCGGACAGGCCGACGGCGTGAATCAGGTGAAGTGGAATGCATAATATATTTACTACAGAGCTCAGAAATCTCATTACAGAAGTCATTTTTGCGGAGCACGACTGTCGTGCAGCTAAGCCGCGTAAACAGCAGCGAATGATCGCGAGATAGGAGGTCAGACGGGAAGTGTGTCACGCTTTTCAAAATAAAAGTCTACCTAAAAAAGCTATCAGGTTACAAACAGTAGCTGCAAGCATGCAGGAAACAGTCATCAGAACCCAACCCTAATATTGATATGAACCTAAGGCAGGCACTAATAAAATTATGATAAATATATATATCTGTAGGTGGCGGTATTGCTCAAGTTTACAGAAATATATTTCAGAAACTAGTTAACCTGCTCATATTTCAATATTACCGCATATCAGTACAGTGTAATTCACTGGTAACAGGTCAGTCTCAGACAATATATCATATATCAATGATACTTTAATGGACATGGGCATATCCATTATGGTGGAATCATGTTTTTGACCACCCATCCTTTATCACGTTTTTATAAGATCATTTTTTTCCTCCATCGACTTCTCAAAAATTGTCGAGTCATGTCAAAAAAAAAAGGGAAAAAAAGAGTTTATCCCCTTTTCAATTGTCTGTGAAGGTTCTCGCTCATCCAGGTCATTGCAGTCTTTCACCCCTCATCTAAGACGCTTCTTCAGTTAAATTCTGGTGTTTTACTATGAAAACTGACCAGGTTATAAAATACAATCTCAGATGAATGAACAGCACATGACAGACTACACTGGGTCATTATTTATTTTAGTAACTGTATAGGCAAGAGTCTCTGAAGATGAGGAACAGAATAACAAACACCAAAATACATTTGTCACTTTAGCTGGATACAAAATCAGTATTATCAGTGTTTTTTTAGTGTTTATCTTTTCTTTTTACAACACTAAAGGGTCGCTCTAAGGTGACCGGCACTTTTTATCTCTGCTGGTCACATGACAAAGGAGAGGAAAGTGAGTTAAAGTTCAATGTATTCTCACGCTTGTTTGTCTCTATCTCTCTGAAAACAGGACAAAGGTATATAACCTAACATGAGACACAGAGTAACCATTACCAAAAGCTAACTAACAAATATAGAGTTAGACACACATATAAATGCAGAACCTTTACACTGAGAGAAACAAGCAAGAAAACAATTACCATAAAAGCTATTAATAATCACAATAAACACAAATTCTACTAGTTACTAAAACCAGTTCCAAATCAATTATTTTTCTCTCTGGTAAAATCCATATTTTATAACAATCTTTTTTTTTTTTTTACCCATTTACTACTAAACTACATTTACTACATAACTTGCAACACAATTACTATGAAGGTTGACATGAAATTGAACTGCATATATTAAATGAAAAACTTAGCTTAGAATTAACGGCAAGCTGTTTCAAAATAAATGGCGAGCAGAACTGTATATTGTCTAATCCACTATGTTCACAAAGAGGGAAGATTCAATTGATGTCAAAAGTTAAAAGGAAAAAAAATGTCTGGTGGACTGCTCCAAGATTAAGCAGAAAGTTGATGTGGAAAATCAAGAACATTTTGGCTTAGCGGAAGACTGAAGGGTTAAAGAGCAGAGAGCAGGTCAGATAAGTGACTGCAAAAATGGCTACTGAAGCTGGCTTTGCAGGCTCTATCGCTCTTGTGCCCGGCGTGCCTTTTAGGTGAAACCAGCAGACACTGGAGATGTGGACAGAACTGCACATGTGCACCAGGAAAGCCTCCATGCTAATATGAAAATTCTGACATATAATGTCAAGGCTGACTGGGAAGCCTTTTATTCACAGTTTCAAATTTAAGTCCAGGCTGTGGTGGCAAATTAGAGAACTGGCTAATGGTACTGAAGGAATGGTTTACTGCACCTAAGCTCACATGGCCATTCAGAGTGACTTAGCTTGTGGTATCTTCACGACATTCTTGCGCACAGTGCATCTTTCAATGGTGATTTTGAAGCCCTTGGATTTGTACTGGAGAGGATGAAGCCAGGAAGGCAAAAACATCTACATAAATGGTGCTTCATGTGGCATAAGGCCATGTTAGTAGGCCACAGGCTAAGGCACTGATGCTGTAAGCTCCGTAGAATGTGTAAGGGATTGGCCCACCCTCAGATGTATTCAGGACTTAAAGAGGGGTTTCTGTACACAAAAACTGTGCTCCTTTCTATAGTAAGTAGATCAAAGAACAACAGTGGAAGAGAAACCCCTTACAAGCCTTCTGTAGTTTGATGGAAGCCCAAAAACCTCTTTAAGGTTTCACTTCACTACAGATGGCTTAGTGGAGGTCCCAGTGCGTTCCTCACTTGAGCCCTTCTTCCTTTTGGTCTCGATATGGATGTCAGCAGTGTTGGATCAGGTGCTCTGCTGGCTGAGGTGAGACCTTGAACATTGCAGGGTTTTTTGAAGAGACATCAGCCAAAAGCTTACTGCTATGGATGCAGCAGAGTGGAGGTTGATACATGAAGATGATTTTCACATCAAACTGGTACTTGTGTGAGATTACCATGGTGTCTCAAGCTCCAAAGGGACTCTGGTTGGTGTTTGATTGTTTATGTTAGTGTAATGCTGGTGAGAGCCACCCACAGGAGAAAAGAAATGGCAGTTGCTCATACCACCGACCTGTGGGAGATGGTGCTCCAGGTGATGTCCATCTTCAATGGTTTTCTGCAGGGTACCCAATGGAGAGAGTGGGGAAAGACATCCATGGTCTTTTCCCCCAAACTATGAGGGGAAACCACCATGCCCTCCCAGCTATATAGAGTATTTCACTAATTACATTCAGGGGTCGGCCCTGAGCCCCTTGCACTCGTAATAGACATGCTGAGAGATGAGGTCAGGCAGGCGTCTCCATAGACTATGATGTTTGCAGATGATATTGATCTGTAGTGGAAGTAGGGAGTAGGTGGAAGAGAGCCTGGACAGGTTTGAATAACTGGGGTCAATCATCGAAAGAAATGGACAATTCAGGAGACAAGTGAAGAAGAAAGTGTAGGACGGTGTGGATGGAGACGAGTGTTAGGGGTGACTTGTGACAGATAGCGGCAAGAGCAAAAAGGAAAGTTTGCAAGGTGAGACCTAATATATGGTTTGGAGGAGGAAAAGAGGAAGACCACAGACAAGTTTTATGGATGTAATGAAGGAGAACATGCAGAGGGGAGAGAGGGTGATATGGAGCAGATGATCTGCTATGGTGACCCCTAAATGGACAAGCTAAAAGAAGACAAAGATGAAGAAGATTGTCTGTATTTTCAGTGCTTAGAGTAAAACCATCTATGCATGGTTACAGATTTAATTTCACATTTGCATATATGGTTACACACACATTCCAAATTACACATGAACAAATCTCTGTAAAGATTTACAAATATATTTGCACATTTCTGATCACACATACATGAATCAGAATACACACACACACAAATCCCCACAGAGATCAAAATGCACACACACAAATAATTTTGCTAGAATAATAGCCCCATAGTAGAGTCCACCATGTGAAACTAGCAGATTAGCCTAAAATACAACCTCAGATGACCAACAGCACATGACATATTACATTGTCTCATTATTTATTTAATAATAGCACCCTTTTTGTTTCCAATAAGAGGAATTAAGAAGGTAAATAGCAGCCAGGTGCTGCTAATCAAATGCATTCGATTAACATGTCATCAATAAGTGTGGACACCCATGGAAACAGTTTTGGCAGTTTGTTGGTCTGGAGCAAAGCCTCGACCTCAACCCTAATGAAAATTTGAAGCTTGAACTTAAAAGCCAGGTCTGTACCAGAAACCAACCAAATACTGAAATTGTCAATGGCTACTAAAACTGTCAGATTTAACCAAATATTAGCGGGGATGTATTGTATTGTTGAGGCTATATGTGCAGTTTTGACCCTGTGTGGATTTGGGAAAATCAAAAATAAATTCATGCTTTTGCACCCCGTTCTTCTTTTTTAAAGTCAACATAGATGTGTGCTGTGCAGTCATTCGACCCAGGAAAACAGTTCAAAGAAATTATATAAAGCCCAAAATGACATTCATGCCAATGATGATGGTATGAAAACTTCTAATCACAACTGTAGAGCTATAAATGTCTTTATTTTTGTAATTCTTCTTTGTCAAAAAACACAATGGCATGATTTCAATACGCTTCTTTAACCCCTTTGCAAAGGTAAATAAAACTAATAACGATAATTTGGTTGTGTGTACGTCCTTTTTTTTTCAGATTTCATCAACCAGCTGTCAAGATGGTGGCCCAGGGATGATGATTTGGGCACCTTATAGTCACTGAAATGACCATGAACTTCTGTGTGTATTCTAGAGTCAAATGTGAGGGCAAGAAAGAACTCAAGGTGACATAATGTCCCAGTTAAATTCCAGACCTCAACCAGATTGAAATGCTGCAGGACATTAAACGGGCTGTGCCTAAAAAACACCTACACACCTTATTGAACTAAAGCAATACTGTAAAGAGTAGAGGGCCAAAATTCCCCTACAACAATGTGAGAACTTGATAAAGTTATACAGGACAATGATTGTTACAAGATATTTCCTCTAAAGGTGGTTCTACAAGCTACTGAGTCATGACATGTACCTAGTTTTTCCAAACACTGTTTCTAATAATGACACTGTAAAATAGTTCATGTATTGTTGTTCATCTATTCATTTGATGTGTTTAAACAATTTGAGAACCTGCCATGGACCTGATTCTTCTTCTTTCTTTTTTTTAAATTATGTCCTAATGTTTAAAACCTTACAGCTGCTTCAGTTTTTTTAACAGGTGCATTTTATATGGCAAAGGTTTGTCTCTAGGTTTTTCAATCACATAAACTGTGTGTTGTGTGGTTTACACTGAAAAGAGTCATGGTACTGAACCAAACAATACACTTACAGGTTCATAAATGAAAACATCAATCAAAAAAAGCCAGAAGTGAAGAATTTAGTCAATGTTTAATTTTTGGCCTGTTTGTCACTAAAAGCAAAATCTGTCATAGACTAAAATTATTTAATTTGTTATTAATAATGTGATTATTTTGGGGAACAGCACAGATGGTGTATGTGTGGATGTTTTTATTATTCATCCAGTTTTTCAGCAAGTGAAGACATGTATAAAACTCCATGTTTGGAGTTTTATACATGTTTGGAGTTTTATACATTTTTTTATACATTCTGGTAGCAGAATGTATTGCTGGTCACATGTAACTGGAGAAGAGCTTCTAAGACAACCTGGTGGATGTCTCTGTCTCGTCTATAGTACACTATACAAATAATCTACTCGGGACATCTATTTCCCATGCTTAAAGTTTTTTAAATGGCTCACTTATTTCCAATAGACATTAAACTGCAGTTCTTTAATGCTCCACTAGATAGAGACATTGTTAGCTCACGACACTTCCTTCATAAACTCCCCCAACACTGTAATTTGAAGGGTGAGGAATATAGACAACATATTGCAAATCATTTGTGACTGAAAGCAAGCTACAGGTAAGAATTTTGTAATCTACAGGGTTGTGTTTTTTTTAGTCTCATAGGGGAATGACGGCACACTTAACGATGTGAGGTCCATGTGCAGTAAAGACAGTAAGTCTGTTTTCTATATTTAACATAAATTGCACAATTTCCAGTCATTTTTGACAATTTCATAAACAAAACAGTGTATTATTGTGTTTATGTAAAACCTTAATCATCAAATTTATTTCACAGTGCTGGTGATTTTTGGTTAGCCTGCTATGGGGCTCCAAAAGTTCAAACCCAGTGTTTTAAATTAGTCAAGTCTTGAAACAATTCTTAGAACTCTAAACAGCATGGTTTACAGTTAATTTTACTGCTTGCTACAAGGTTTGGGAGCTTCGTTGAGGTTCTCCATCAAATAACTGCGCACATAGAATTTTTGAAATGATTACATCCAATAGAAAGTTGAGCTTTAAAGCTGTAAGCTCGGAGCTGGTTGTTCCAGTTTTGAACAGCTGTAACAAGATTGATGCTAGTCTGTTTATGTTGTACACATTACATGTGTGAGAATCACACACACACACACACACACACACACACACACACACACACACACACACACACACACACACACACACACACACATCTATCTATCTATCTATCTATCTATCTATTTATCTAGAGAGAGAGAGTTTAAGAATAAACTTGTTTTATAGTTATAACAAGTTGCAGACTTCTTGTTTATTCTCTGCCCAACTCTGCTTGTATCAACTGATCGTTGTGTTTGTGGCATTTCAAACACACATTGCCAACAGACAAGCTGCCCTCTGGTCAACAAACTATGCATTATCAGCACTCACTTTACAGAATGTTGTCCAATTCTTATCTGATAAAGGATTTCATCTGCTCAACAGTCCTGGTTCTTCTTTGTTGTATATTCAATTTCATGACACACCAGATGTTTTCAGTTGGTGAAAGGTCTGCGCTGCAGGCAGGCCAATTCATCACCCGGACTCTCCTATTACAAAGCCATGCTGTTGCAATAACTACATTATGTGATTTAGCATTGCCTTGCTGAAATATGCAAGATCTTGCATGTAAAACGCAACATCTGGGAGCATATGTTGCTCTAAAACCTGCATATACCTGTCTGCATTGATGGCACCTTTCCACATTTGAAAGATGCCAATTCCAAAGGCACTAAAACACTTCCATACTATCAGAGATTCAGGCTTTTCGAACTTAATGCTGACAACAAACTGGATAGTCCTCCTCTCTTCTCTCCTCTCTCGTCTTCAGTTTCTCCAAAGGAGATTTTCAAGTTTTGATTTGTCTTACCAAGGAACAATTTTACACCTCACATCAGTCCTTTTTAAATTAGCTTTGGTCCAGAGAAAATTATGGCATTTCTGTGTCATGTTCACTTATGGTTTCTTCCTTACACGGTGAAGCTTTAGCCTGCATTTGTGGATGAGACAGCAAACTGTGGTCACAGTGATTTCTGGATGTGTTCTTGAGGCTGTGCAGTGATTTCAATGGCAGGATCATGCCTTCTTGTACTGTCTGAGGGCCTGGAGATTATGGGCATCCAATATTGATTTTTGGCCTTGTGTTTTTGTGCAAGGAGATTTCTCCAGATTCTCGGAATCTTTTGTCAATATTATGTGTTATAGACGATAAGATATTCAAAATGTTCACAATGTTTGAGGAAGATTATTCTTAAATTGCTCCACAATTTGTAGACAGTTGTGCTCATCTTTAACATGCTAAGATGCTCTTTTATTTACCAAATCATGTTACTGAGCAGTTGCCAGCAGTTGCCACTGCACAGACTCAAACTTTTTTTTTCACGTGACTGTATTTACAGTGATGCTGTGCTTTTCCAGTTAGAATAATTAGATGCAAATGCTGCCATCAAATTCCAAGCTAATATTGAGCTGAGGTAATATTTCTCATGAAATGTTAAAATGTTTCAGTTTAAACACGTGATGTATTTTCTCTGTTCTGATGTGAACAAAATGTGGATTTATGAGATTTCCAGAGCACTGCATTCTATCTTTACTTACATATTACAAAACAACCCAACATTTTGGAGCAGGGGTATTATATACCACTGCTGGTATATACCTTATATTTTGTCTTCTTTCAACTGTATTGCATGCTTCATCCTGTCACCCCAATGCTATGCGCTCCTTAATCATGGGATGTACTTAGTTCTTCACAGGACTACACAGACTCAAACTTTCTTTTTCACATGACTGTATTTACAGTGATGCTGTGCTTTTCCAGAAAGGAACTTATAAAAAAATAGCAATTCTGGTTTTGTATCTGCTTATTTATGACACAAGGTGTGACAAATTTCGTGTTAAACTTAATTCTACAAATCAGTTGTATTGAATGCATATATCTATCTATACTGCAGTCTAAGCATTAAAGTAATATTAAACAAATTATTTGTTTTTGGTTTGGTTTATTAATTTGCAAAAATGAAAGATTAAGGTATATTTTGCTAACTGCTTACAAATCCCAACCAGAATACGAACGAGTTATCTTACATGAGTAGCGTACACTGTCCTTTTTTTTTTAAATAAAAAAAATAAATAAAAAATAAATAAAAAATACATTTCCTTACGACGCTGCGGTCTCTCGTCCGTTATTGAAACCAGAGGCATTTACCGACACTCCCCAACAATTTGCTGAGAGTCATCAATTATGCAGGGTAGCCGCACGCACTGGGAAGGAAGATAGCAGCAACAATATGGCGACAGCCGCATTTACTCCCGGCTCTTTCTCACATCTGCAGTTCGGTGACAGCTGTCTGGATTTCTGTTAATGCGAGAAAAAGTAAGTAGACCTTATTTTTTCTGCTTTGTCTTTTATTTCACGTCACGGGATGGATCTCGGTCTTACTTTGTCGACTGACTGCATCCCAGTGCCGCAGAGCGGTCCCTCTCTCAGCATCTTTTCCCAGCGTCTGTGGAGGGCTCCTTGCCAGTACATGGACTAATATGTAAGCGGGGCGGCAGGCAGAAGTAGCAAAGATGTGATTTATGGAAGGAAAAACAGCCATCGAAATGCGACGTGGTAGAAAAAGGGGAGACGGGAGGTTGTTAAGGGAGTTGGCCCGCCGCTGGATGATAGGCTATGACATTTCAGTGTGTCGGGATGTAAAACACAGCCTACGCATATAAGTGAGATCATGTCAAACTTCTGTCAGTGGCCACAGCAACTATGGTGTGTGCTCTCAATGGCTACGCGAATAATGCGCCCCTGGCATAAAATCATCCTCCCAGCATTTCCAGCTTTGTGCCATTATTTTCTAGGCTAACTGATAGTTTTACCCCCTCCTCTGCCACCCCCACACTCCACCTCTGTGCCCCCCTCCCTCTTTCAGTCTCTTTGGAGACTGTATTGCAGGAAGAGGTAGGTGCGTCTGTAGTTTGGCAGTCCTCAAAGGGGACCACGACACCCCTTTCTAGTCTTTTCGTGCAGTATTTCCCGCGGTGGTGGTACTCTGTAAACCTGCATCACAAGGAGTCTATAGATCTCCGAGGTCTATAGATACGGGTGCGGTGGCTAAGCTGTAACATTAAGGCCATTTTAGTTTCGTTTATTTTCTGCAAAAAGCCCAATTTCACTTTCTGCTGGGCGAACTGGGTTGTGCTGACTTCGTGTGTGTTTTTGTCGGTCCAGAAATGAGTATTCGGGATGTAGCTTGTGCATTTAACTGACCTACTAGAGTCAGAGCCCATATAGCAGCAGTAAACCACACTGCAGTATTTTAGGCTATGGCCCTATAGAACAACGGCGCGCCTCAGTAACAGTGGACTTTACCCTGGACTGCACAGGCTACATATCAGCATCACCAGGCCACTTTCATGGCAAGACGTAGAATATTAAAGAGGGAGTGGGTGGTCTTAATCCCACAAAGGGTAGAAGTTCTCTAAGAAATAGGAAGATGTGTGCTTGATTTGTGTTCAGTTTTACCGCACAGCTCCCTGAAGGGAAGCGCTCTGTAATAATTGTTTCTCTTTCCTCGTCTGTTCTCTGAGGACAAACGGGTTCAGATGAATAATCAACTCATCAAATTCCCACTCAGGACATCAAAACTTCGGGCCTACCTGAAATAGAGTCAGCTCTGTCATCCCCGTATATGATACGAGGGGGTTACTTGAGCCCCCTTTCATATTTGGCAAGCAGCTTATTTTCTCAGCAACGCTTTCGTTTTGATGGCATTTAGAGGCTGGCAACGTTTAGACTTCGCTGTAGGAAATGAAGGATGAAGTTCTGTCCGATCCATGTGACTCTGATGCAAGAGCCCCGTACGCCTCCTACTCTGGAGCACAGTTGTCTCCGCGGTGTCCTGATAGCTTCATCACATGTCAGGTCATCATCAGAGAGAGAGCGAGCCGAATCAAAAGCTTCTCTTTTCTTCACCGGGAGTGCGGCCGCTGTGCGCCTGGATGCCTTTCCTATGCGCAGAGGGCGCAGCGTCACGGCTATTTTTCAATGGGAGGCAACTGAGGCTCTCGGAGTTTTTGGGCTTTTCTATCATCCATTCCTTATTTTCACTTTGAGCGGATTTTAATCAAACCGAGACCGGGTTGGCTCTGCGGACTTTAGCTCCGGCTGTGTGCGGTAGCATTCACTGCAAATTATGTAAGAGTGACCCGAGCGGCGCTTTTAATTCGAGAAAAAGTCCTATTTTTGCACTTTTTTAAAAATTCTTTTCATGTGATCCTTTAAGTTTTGCTGGAAATCATAAAAACGACATCTGCAAAATTTCGAGCAGTTTTACTGCCTGTTTTTTTGTTTGTTTGTTTGTTTTAGATTTGTCCCAGCTTTACCTGTGAGTGCACATGAACTGCTGGTCATGCTATTGCATCCTGGTTTGAATCACCTTGACGGATCAATTGATGTAGCGTTGGTGGAAGGAGACTTGGAGGTTGTGCCGTGGTTGGGTTACTTAAATCGGACTTCGTTCCCCTTCTTTTTCTCCAACATACTCAGATACCGGGTTGCCGGATCTCTCTCTGCCTGTGGATTGCTTTTGAGTTCTTTTTTGATTTATACCCAGGTCTGTAACCTTGCCATTGTTCCCCTAAATGTTTTGCACACACTCATGTTTGAATTTTTTGACTTGACTGTTTAATATAGTGTATTATAGAACATGCACAGCCATCTGGGGGACTGAAATCTATCTATTCAGGGTGCATGAAGACAGTATTATAACCTTACTTTTAAGCAATGAGTCAGAGTATGAGAGGCTAAATAACAGTGACCAATTCATAAAATCATTTATGCATTGTGGCATTTGTAAAGTGTATCACAGTAGGGGTCAGGTGGATGAATTTGAATTTGAATCACAAAAACTGTGATTTATGGGCAAACTAAATGTATTTTAAAGCCAGCTCATCATGCACAGTGAATATTTACATTATCATCATGGATGAAACCCCACCCTGACTCGCATTAAGTTTATTAAGTTCTTTTGGTGACAGTGTTCTCATGTCTGACTTTACTGAAATGAGAAATGTCTGGTGCTTTCTGGCTTGTGTGTTTGTTTTGCACTGAAGAAGGCTGAATTTGCCTGTGTGCACTTAACATTTCTACTAGCAGCAAGAGCTGTTTGAACTCCACCACAGCTTAGTTTTTCCATATCTGGGTATATCATTTCCATAGCTGAAAGCTGCACATATGCTGCTGCAGAGTTGGATGTCTCTTCTAGTGAGAGCTACCACTTTCACATTATGGTTTTTCATTTTATTCTTCACTACTTTAGGTGCTGTGTAGATGCTGTGTAAATGTAAAGTAAATGCAGAATATAATGTCAAATATATTTTGAAGGAGAGGCTATCAGACGTACAGTGCATAAACTCAAGAAGAGAAAACTTGACACGTCTCCTTGTTATGTAAAGTTGGGGTCACAGAGGTGAGAACAAAAGGGAATTCAATGCTGTCTGTGTGCCTCAGTCATTAAGGCTGATGGTTAGATGCTTGCGCTTTTTATTTCTTTTAACCCTCTTTTTCTCTTTGTTGAGTATCTGTTCTCACTCTTCCACCCTTTATCGCTGTCTTCCTATCAGAGCTGGATGTCTGGGATGGAAAACAAATAAAGAGGAAATAGCTGCAGGATGAAAACATGGCCGCACCCCTTCTTGCACCCCCAGGACCTGACAGCTTCAAGAAATTCACCCCGGAGTCACTCGCTAATATCGAGAAACGCATCAAAGAAGAGAAGAACAAGAAGCCGCCCAAGCCAAGATCAGACAGCAGTCACCGCGACACATCCGACGAAAATGAGCCCAAGCCCAACAGTGACCTGGAGGCTGGGAAGAGCCTGCCGTTCATCTACGGCGATATCCCTGATGGAATGGTGGCCACACCACTGGAGGATTTGGACCCGTTCTACGTGAATCAGAAAGTAAGTTGTTATACAGCCTTACTCCACTAAACAAATGTCCTCTTCTTACCAGACAAACACCACATATATTAAATCAAGTTTAAGGATTCCAACTCTCTTGAATTCTCTGAGTAGTATTAAACCATTGTCCTGAACCTCCTGATGGGCAACTGCCATCACTGTAAACTTAACACATTAGGTGATTTGAAATGAACAACAAATTTAGATCTCATATCACTTCAAGCAGAAAAATCAAATTATTGTTACCACAGAGCTAGAGATAACAAAGATGACCTTGAGGCAATCAACTGCTTTTTAAAACTATTTTTTAGTCATGGTACTGGGGCTTCGAGGCAGTCATTAGAGTGTGCTTTGATAAAATAAAATGCCTGTGAGTTTATATATATGTTGGGTTTTTTTTTTACTACACTTGTACAATGAAAGCAAAGCTGAGGAAGAAGGACATTTGGCTCGGCTCGTGCAACACTGCAGGGCTGCTGTGGAATGCAGTTCTTGGGCAGCGGTTAGTCTCAGGTTTCTGCAGGGTTGATTAATAATATGTGTTAATGCATAATAAAGATGATGTAACAGCTTGAGGGGACGGCAAATTTGCCTTCATGTTTCAGTGCTATTGTGAACTGAATTCTGTTACGACAAAGCAAACTCCCACATAACAAGTGCTCTGTCAGGATGGCGGAGGAGAAAAAATGATCTAACTGGATCGTGTTTATCAGCGCAGCATATGTGTGTGATTTCTCGCAACGTGGAAGTTCATTTTCTCTCGTTTTCTTGAATTTTAGTGTTAAACAGTACATTTCTTTAATTTTAAAATAGATAAACCAGAAAAAATCAAAGGTTTTCTCAGCGTTCCTTCAAAATCATTGTTACGCAGGATTTGTAATGTTTTTTTTCCTCTCAACATCACACAGTCAACTAATTTTCTTACTTAATGAAAGAATTCATGTGATGTAACTACAGATGGCAAAAAAACCCAAACTCATATTCCGCCCCAAGTCATGTATTTCTTATTAATGAGACCCAAGGCGCTGAGATTCCTGTCACGCCATACTAGGAAAAGAGGAATGAGTAGTGGAAGGCAGAAGATGGCAGAAGAGGACAGGGAGTGGAGAGAAAAAGGCTGGAGTGTGCAATAGTACTTTCAGCTGTGTATAGGTGGGGAGTAGCCAGTCTCCAGTGTGGTAGCAGGGATAATGTGTAAGAGAATCTGTGGGCTCTGTAGACGCCAGAAGCCCAGTCAGCAAGACTCGTGATCTCAACGAGAAGCACTTCCTCGTAGGCTGGATGGAACTATTAAGTACATGTGACTTTTCTGATCTATTGAGCCAAAGCCCTGATTCAGTGGTATACATATATGTATATATATATATATATATGTATACCACTGAATCAGGGATATTCAGTTAGAATATTCAGCATTCTTAAAAAAAAAAAAAAAAAAGTCAAAACGTGTAAAATTTCCATGTCATTTTGTTACATGAAACATTAAATTTAATGAAATCTGGTCAAATGAAATTTACTTGATTCAGTTTATGTTAAGCTTATTTCTCATAATGATTTATTATTTGAATAAATAAACATTTGTCTTTATATATTTCATTTGCTATTTTCTTAAAATAATTGCTTCATGTTTACAAAGGCCAAGAATAATTTTTCAGATTGATCTAAATCTTCCTGCAGAGTTTTCTTTTAAACAGTAGTGTAAAGATAATCAACCCCCTGTGTATTTATATGCTCTTACTGTCCAGATGATTTGCGGTACATGGTGGAAGTATTCTTTAAAATGGTTATGATGACATGATAACATCTACATTATCAGTATACAGGGTTCTGCTTCAAACGAAGTAGCATAGCATAGTATTTCCACATGGTCTTTGACCAGAATATCATGCGAGAGGTCTTTTAGACTTATATTTCTTCCGTTGGTACAAAAGCCAATATAATACCGTATAATTGCTGCAGGTACACTTATGTGCCGTGTCAACATGCATAAGCTAAATAAGATCACTCAGAAATATAAAAATGCCTCACTGGCGACTTACAGCCACAGTCCTTAGTTTGTTTTTTTTAATCCTCTGAGCAGCTCTGTTGGTGCAGCTGTGACTATGCTGCATGGCTGAAGAACACATTTACACTAAATTAGGTAAATAAGGTATGGATGCTAAACTTTTACACTTCCATCCATCTTTGGCTTCACTGATTCCTGCATACAGTATGTGTTTCTGAACATATCAATACAGGTTTTGATTTCTCTTTATTCTGCTCAGTCACGATTTGCTTCCCTTATCACAGCTAATTATGCAGTGAATCAGCAACATCATACCATCTTTCGTACCAGTGAACTGCCTAATCCACTCATGTATTTAACTTTGATCATAACCATGGAATTTACTCTAGTTAGTTAGTTCCTCTTACTCCTCTCCCCCTGTTTCTGCAATCACCTTTTCGGGCTGCTCGTCTCCTCTGCTCAACCCACAGTCGCTCACCGCTGCGCCATGTGTCAATGAGTGTGTCTGAGCGCGTTCATGTGTGTTTGCGTGTGTGTGTGTTACCATCAGCTGCAGGAAACCTGATCACAGCACTTTAATGCAGTGTTAAAGTGGTACTGTATGGAGAAAAAGAAGCTCTGGTTTTGTTAGTTTGAAAGCTTGATGTGCTTTCTGTATGTGGCATTTCTGTGACTGTCGTATTCTAGCAGCACCCAGTCGACCAGTCTGCACAGGCTTGTGCAGGGCAGCAACTGCTAGTGGGTGCACAAGGGGAGCTCACAGCGAAAGGAGCAGTTGCTTCTGAAGCTCAGCATGTAGCACTGCACACACCATTACATTATGTCCCTATCCCATCATCTCTGTCAGTGTGTTTGTCTATCTCCATTACTCCCCTTTCTCCTCTCCTTTCCGCTGCCTCCTCTCTGGCATGTTTTTTTCCTTTCGGGGTGTAGTAAATTAGAATGAAGCCCAGGCTTTAGTGCTCTGTCTGAGTCCTCAGTCTCTGATGACACAGCATCCTCCTGTTCTGAGCTGAGTGAGGAACGGATGGAGGGAGGGGAAGGGGGTTGAATGTGCTTTCACTGCTAGCCAGGTTGGTATTAAGAGGGAAGGTAGGGTAAGGGGTGGAAAGTGTTTGTTTTTTGTTTGCAGCACAGCATATGGGTAAGGAAGTGGGATGACGCAGTTTTTCTGATACAGGTGAATTAGCTTTGAGTCATTCATATTTAGACGTGACCGTCTGTCCACTGAGTTTCGACGGCAGCGAATGAGCTATATTTGCTGACACTTAGTAATTAATTAACATGTCTCGTGAGATCAATGCTGGTTTGCCATAAAGGAAGTGCTATGGAAATAATACTTTGTCAAGTCTAACAATACTTTTACTTTTCCATAAATTTATTCTAGATTGACTTTGTCCATACCAGGTACACTTTACAGATTGGGTTTTTGACCGTTCTCGCATGCAGAAGTGGACCAGATCACGACAGAAATAATATCTACTTTGACACTTTATTGTTTGGTCAGCATCTTAAAAGGGTAAAAAACTGCATGTTTGTCTGGTTTGGGTTAAAAATGATTCTAATGTAATCATTTGTGCATTTTTGTTTGATCTGCTTTATACATTTTTTATGTCCATCTTCTAATACATGTTCTGATCACAAAGACTTAATTGTAGTCAGTTTCATAAAGAAGTAATTAAGAGAAATATACCACCTCTTCCCTGTGACTTACTTACTATAATCTCCCCTTTAAGATTTCATTGAGCTTTCTTTGTTTCTCTCTCCTCCTCTTCTCATCTCTAAGTTTCTCTGCTGCATGCCTACCAATTCCTCCTACTCCTCCTCCTCCCTCCATCTACCCATCCATCTCAGGTTTGGCTCTCTCATCTCTGCAGCTCTTTGGCTTTCTGTTCTGCATCACTCCCCCTCCATCCTCTTATCTGTCTCTCTTCGGCTCTCTTTGCTTGTGTCCCGTACCTCCATGTGTCCGCTCCATGCAAACACAAACACATCTGCAAGTAGACTGCCATTGTAGCTGCGTTCTGTCTCCTGATTCTTGCATGTGCTTTGTTGAGAGTTATTACCATTTCCACAGCTTTGCAGCAAAGGTGGCTTGGTAGAATGAAGCCCGACCTGCTGAGTCGTGCATTTAAAGGTGTGCATATTCATTTGTTTATAGCAATATAGATCAGTGCTATTGTGATAAAGCGTATGCACTGTACCTTCATGCACTTTGTGTGAATGACTACAGTAATCATTATGTGCCGCACAGTCATTTGTTTGGTACTTATCTACTATAGCCACTCTATTTGATTGTATGTTTATCCATTTGAAGAGATGCAATTGAACCACTCGTTCACTACATGTTAAATATTTTCATCCCGCTGGAATGCTTTGTGAAGGCTAAAACCTTAATTTCATAATGATGAACTGATTCACTGTCTGTGATCCTACTTTACAGAGTTTGTTCAAGAAATTAATTAAACCAGGGAAAATTGTTCTGTCAGTTAGGCACTTTGAAGAATTGAAACAGTCAAAGGTATCCTTCTCACATTCACTCAGCTGCTGATTTCATTGGTTGGACTCAGGATGGTGGCTGCTAACGATGACATGCTTCACGTGTGTGCCTGTTTTCTTGTGCAGGTCCTTCCATCTAGTTTTATTCCTTAAAAAACTGTGAAAAGTGAATTCCAGTTTACAAAATACTCTTATAATTTATATCTGACCACAAAGATTTGCTCCCATTTTTGGGATCAGGAACAAAAGTTGCACTGTCCTTTTTTGTGAACACCATTTATAGTCATATGTTAGTTCGACTTTTTTTTTTTTTTTAAGAATATGACTTAGGATGTGCAAAAATGGCCTGTAAAAATGGCACGTTTACTAAAAGAATTCATTCATTCACTATATATAAGGTTCAGCGATTCATTGATTATATGATCAATTAAGGAAACTGCCCGACATTTGCGAACCTTGTAGTAACCATGCCAAGTTTGCGTCAACAGTAGATTTTTCTGTCTCCAGGCTGAGACAATTCATAAAGTAGTTAGAAAGTCTTTACAATTGAGTCTACGGAAGTTTCTGCATTCCCAGATGCAGCAGAGGGTGACCTGGAGTACTGTGAAAAAGTCTTGATCCACTCCTCTTTTCTGTGCTGCTAAGGAGCCAGATGTTCTTGTAGTTTTTTTTTTTTGTGGATACCATCTGCCTTTTCTGTCATTTTCAGTCCAGTCCTTTGAAAATAATCACAGACACACTACTAGTGCATTAAAAACATGAATAGATAATGAGACACACACAGTAGAACACTATCACTCATGGATTGACCTCCCCAGAGCTCGGACCTCAAAATTACTGAAGGAGTGTGGGATCATCTTGACAAAGAACAGAATAAGACAGTCAACATCCACAGACGAGCGTTGAATGTCCTCGAGGAAGCCTGGAGAACTATTCCTGAAGACTGCTTAAATTACAAAAAAGGCTTGGCAAATTGTACAAGCTCTGTTTTTGCCTTATAGACTATATTTCGATGTTTGTTTGTTCATGCTTCAATAAATAGCAGCACCTTTCCCCCCTGTATTCTTAGCAAACGGGATGGGTAAAGATATACCATACTACAATATGGATTACTATAATATACAATAGAGACTCAGGTTTTTAAAAGCATCAGTAAACCCATATGACTTATCTATCACAATATCCTTGACATTGATTAGCCTATCATAGTCTTGCACAGTGGGCATATGTAAACTGCTAATGAGATATTCCTGTCCTTCCATCCCAATGCTGTATTTGCCTGGTGAGCGAAAACCTTCACTTGACCTCTGGGAGAGATTTACCCTTTGGACAAGACTTGGACAAGTCTGTGATTTCCTCTTTTTCCTGTGGTCATTAAGTAGATAATCCTTTTTATTTTTCAAAAAAAAAAAGTAAGAGGATATTTTGAGTAGTGGATATGATCTATGGACAAAGAGCAGCAGGAAAGGGGAAAGGAGGGGGAGAGTAAGGAGTTGTCTGATCTAGAGGATACATTTTGTCTTTAGCCAGACTAAGGGAACTATTTTTGATTTAATTAGATTTCTGGACACCACTTGATTCAGGACACTTTGAGTCGCCTCCTCGTTTCTTTTCCCCTGGTGGAAATCCCAAACTCACGGTGTGTGTATTTGTGATATGGTTTCTAAAGACCAAATGCATCTATCATATGGGTTATCACTACAGAAGTACAAGGATTCCTCGTCCTTTTCTTCTTCTTCTTCTTCTCATTACTGTTACTATTATTACTTCCATATCGATTGGCTCAATGAACTGAGCTAACTGATAATTGATATCCATCCATAACATTTTATGAATGCAAGCTCACTGCGATATAAATGATTAGCTTTTGAACTAAGAGGATACAATCGCTGTTCTTCAGTGAGGGCATAACAAAGAACATGATCAGTTTTCTCCATATAGTGGCAGCTGATATTGTTAGTGATGTCATAAAGACGCAGAAGAGGCTGTTGTGAACAAAGAAAAATATCCAGGCAGCGTCCACATTCATAACTCACTTACATTTACATCCAAACAACACATTTATAAATTGTCAGTGAACCATCTCTAAACTGCATTGCATGTAGATACAGAAAAAAAAGGAACAAGTGCTTGCAGCAGCTGTAGCTATGAATGCACAGTATCCCTGTGTTTGTTTGCAAATAATTCCTCTTACTGTCACCCCCCATAGTTTTGTCCAACACTGGGCTCAAACGTCCACAAACAAACAAACACACAATGCTGTCTCACCCCAGTGCCCAGCCCCACTTGGCCCGGTGCTGTTTATGGGTGGGGACCGGAGCAGTCGTTGAGAGCCTAGAGTCAGCAGATCTGCCCTGATCGATGACAGCATTTGCCGTCTCCTTCCAGTAAGAGCTTTAAACTTGGGACGAAGAGAGACATTTGGCCACGAAAAGGAGAGTTTCCCATGTGCCTGTCTGCTGATCCTGAAGCTGCTCAAAGCTTTTATCAGGGGGAAAAGCTGGCCAGGGCAAAGTCCCAGTATGATGTAAGAAGGACAGAACTGTAACCCTGATTCCTGGGTGACTGATCACCCATGTCAGTAGAGACTCTTACTGCTGCTTTCTATGTACCTTTATCTCTTTATTACTGTTTTTAACCTGTATGCTTAGATCACTGCAGGGTAATTATTTCCAAATATGTATAGTCACAAACCAATAAGCAGGAAGTACAGTATAAACTCCAGTATTACAATCAGCCTTGTAGATACAGAAGAAACCAGTGTATTCAGAGGTCAGCTCAGTAAGCTCTATCATCATACTTTCAATAAGAAAATATGAAGGTCTTCAGACTGTTTACTGAATATTTGACATAGAAGTGTTTGTAGGGTTTGTCTGTCTCACTATCTCTGTCTCTCTCTCTTTTCCAGACGTTTATAGTCTTAAACAAGGGGAAAACACTCTTCCGCTTCAGTGCCACGCCCTCCTTGTACATCATAAGTCCTTTTAATCTACTTAGGCGAATAGCTATTAAAATTTTGATACATTCATATCCTTTCAAGTTATTTGATTTGTTTGCCTTATAGTGAATGAAAACATTTTTTCTGTTTGCTGTTGAAGTGGCCAGCAGTTATTTTAATGAACTATAAGGACTAAATGTCCCTGCTGACTGCTCTTCTTTAAGTTTATCTTTAATGTTAAAGCCATATTTCAGTTATTATGGACGCAACTGTTCAGTCTTTCCTTAACTGTGTTCTCACGCTATTCAGCATGATCATCATGTGTACGATTTTGACCAACTGCATATTCATGACATTCAGCGATCCCCCAGAGTGGTCCAAGCAAGTGGAGTAAGTCCACCTCCATACTTCTCCTCAGCAGTCATATCCTCATTTGATGTTCTCCTCACCTTTTTTGTCCTCTTCTTTTTTTTGTCCTTGAAAGGTATACCTTTACAGGTATCTATACGTTTGAGTCACTCACAAAAATTGTTGCCCGAGGTTTTGCCATCGACGGGTTCACCTTTCTCAGAGACCCTTGGAACTGGCTGGATTTCATGGTCATTTCAATGGCGTAAGTACTTCAGAACACATTGATTTGTAATCAACAAAAATACGACTCCTCCCATCTGAAAGACAAAACTCGCAGCTTGAAAACGGCACAGATAAATATGCACTGTCTGAGTCTTCTTTTGCAATCTTGACTCAGAATATATTTGTATTTAAAGTTTATATTTTATTGATCATAGAACAGCCAACAACTGTGACTTTGAGAAGTTGAAAGATTGGAATCAGATCAGGGTGTTTGTGCATCCTTCAAAAGTCTCGAAACTTCTTAAAAACACATTTTCTGTTATAAGGCGTTTAAAATGATTGAATTGACTTAACTTCAGTTGGGATGGGTCCTAAAAGTTTTCAGTCTGCCATACTATTGATAATAAACACATAAGGACAGTCTCTTTTCCTTAGTTTTCTTTAGTTTTATCTTATTCTCTTTTTCCTGAGCTAACATAATAACATATGTAAGTTTTGTCCCAGAAAGGAGTTTAAAGTGGTATGGGAAAGGTCCTAAACTTAAATTTAACTGCTGATGCCAGCAATACATTTCTAAAAAGTTGAAACATTAACATGTTTACCATATGAAAGTTTCTGGCATATTGTACTCATACTTCATAGCACAGTACCTGCATTCATTTTAGAAATAAGCTCCTTATTTGATCATTTTCTATTCAACCGTCATACTTCTTTAGTTTCTGAGCTATTTTGTTCTGGCCCATCTTAAATGAGCTCAGTGAGTTTCTGGATGCATTTTGCTGTTGATAATATGGTATTAAAATGCATTTGTTTATGCACTGATAAATTTTAGGTTTTGTTAAGGTTTTCAGAAGTGCTCCTGAGCCCATTTAATGATTTCCACTGCAGAATTATTACTCTGATCTTGATGCATTCCCACCTGCTGGCAAGAAGATTGGGGCCATTCAGTACTGGTTTTCAACCTCGTCCCTCACATAGAAACTCTAAATTATACCATACACTTCTCAATTTAGGGTTCAAAAATTCTTAAAGCTCTCCTCACTGTGACGTCTGAAAGACCCCACCTACCTGGGATGCTTTTAACCCCCGTGGCAAATTAAAAAAAAAAAAATCAAACATCAGTTTGCTTATATGAGTTTTAATCTGACACTTTTGTGCAATTTATCAGTCATAGTAACAAAGTACAGTACGCACATTTTATGTTAAATACTCATATAAGCTCAGAATGATTTGAACATTGTTAAACTGGGGTTTTATTTGTGATTCTACACACTGGCATGTTTCTTATCAACACTTTTTTCATTGCCAGTTTGCTCTTGCCTGGGTATAGATTATGAATTTCTTTCCTTTTTCCTATTTGCTAAGTCGTGCATGTGTGAAGGCAACAGGGGTTCGTTAATTTGAGAGAATGAAACCATTTATCGCTTTATTCACAGTTAAAGTGATTGTAAGTTGTAAGTAAAGTTGATTGTAATGCACTCAAAATAATATTCATGCCCAAAATGCAAATTTTCCTTAACAGTTAATTATTTGGATAAATAAATCATGGATTTTATATGTTTCTGTTGCATTTTGCATTTTTGGGTGTGATTTGTGTTGATATTTTTAAAATGAAACACTCCAACACGATGGCTAATCCACATCACGCCATCACAGTTGCTGACAATGCTTATTCACATAGTCTGTATTAACCTCTTTCTTTCTTTCCCCTGGTCAGCATGGCTGCTGAGTAACTGTATCTGATCCACCTTGCAGGTATATAACAGAGTTTGTAAACCTAGGCAATGTGTCAGCTCTGCGTACGTTCAGGGTTCTGAGGGCTTTGAAAACAATTTCAGTTATCCCAGGTAAGAGAGTCCAGGTGTTTGTGTTTGCGGGTGGGCGAGCCACGGGGTTGATGTTAGGTGTGGTTTTGTTCCACTCCCTCTCCTCTCCTCTTCTTTCTGCGTTCTCTTCCCACTGGTTGAACAGGTGTTCTTGCTCTCACCGTGGTGTCCCTCCTGGTCTTCGATGGTGGTGCTGGTGTCGTGTTCTTGCGCATACGTGCGTGTAGTTATCGTGTGTGTGTGTTGTGTGTCATGGGGCTCTGTTCTGTGTGTCATCCTACCTTGTTACAGATATATAACAGAGTTTGTGGACCTTGGGAATGTCTCGGCGCTGAGAACGTTCAGGGTTCTCCGAGCACTGAAAACTATTTCTGTCATTCCAGGTGAGACTCCCATTTAAACACTAAGGCTGAGCTTACATTACCTCTTAGCTCTGTTTGTTTCTTTCATTTTAGTCTTTCTTTTACTTTTAAAGAAGGTATTGATTTTGAATTATTTCCTTTGTTGTTTAACTTTTTATTTTTTATTATAATCAAAAATGGTAGCAATACATTTTTGATAGGCTTAGCAGTCTACTTGCACCTCACATTAAATTAGAAATGTCCAGAGCTGGCATAAGTTAAAGGGAAAAGTTTACTCTAAAAGCTATTCTGCATGTTGTTAAAAGTGATTAAATGAACAAACTAATTATTGTGAATTTTTTCACCAACTGTCACATCAACTGTGTTCAGTTTTACTACGTTCTTTGATCCAAATTATCACTGCAGGGATTTGTTTTTAACACTATTTCATTCCCTAAGACTGCCAAGCCTAATCTGACAACTGCATGAAGCTTTGAAGTACATGCTATTACACGTTTGGCTTTAAGAGGCTATTCTTTTTATTTTATTTTATTTTATTTTATTTTATTTTATTTTATTTTATTTTATTTTATTTTATTTTAATCAGGATGTAAATAAACTTTTTTTTTTCTCTTTTGAAGATCTTTATCCATCCTGGGAGTGAAAGAGAAAATATAAAGAAATATTATAATGTGTTACATTTCTTTGCACTTTAGATTCTTCAATCATCAGGGAGCCAAATATAATTTGGTCTCATTTCCCATTCTTTGGTGTGATAAGAAACTTAAGTCCTGATTTCCAAATTGACATAAGTTAGCGAGACAGCCTAAATCCACAGAGTTGTTACAAGTATTCCAAGGTAACCTTCCAAGTACCTTGAAAAACTGTACATGAGTGTAGTGTACTACTGTAATCTAAATATTTCATATGCTCTAATTTTCTTTTTATGTTGGCAACAAACAATAGGTCTCATTTCTATATTTTTATATACATCACGTTCACCCGTTGTATTTTTTTTGACAACTCTGTAAGCACCATCGCAGCACATTACATGCTTCACACATACAGCATACACAGACAGGGTACAATAATGTTAATTTCAAGCGTACAACACTTAGTGTGGTAAAACCAGCTTGAAGTTTCAACACGATGAGAGAGAAAAACAGATGCCCGGGATGGAAATGGTTCTTCGGTTAATGCAAGGTCATCACCACGTTTTAGACGAGTGATGCTGACATAGTCACTTCCTTCAGCCTTAGCGTTTAAATGACCTGCATGACATCTCTCATTGCCCCCTTACCCCCTACCTACAGGCACGTACTCTTCCTCGCCTGTCCTCTCTTTCTCCTCTTCACTTCCTGCTTCCTCGATTGAGCCTGATTATGTCCACTGTTATCTGTTTGTTGTGCTGCTGTGTGCAGTTCATTTGTTGGATGCAGTGTAATTATAAAAGAAAGCTACTCAGGGATGTTCCCATAGATGAACACACAGATTTAAAGGAAATTAGGTCTTTTTCACATGGATCCTAAGTTACACAGTTGTACAGTTCCGATAAATCAGCTTCGTATTTCTTTAGCTCTCACTGTGCACATTGTGTACAGTTGTTATTTTTTAAAAAAAGAAAGTAAACCAAGTTTCAAGTCTAAGGTTTTACATATTGGGACATAAGAAAAAGCAATCTGGTACTTTTCAGATCTTAAAATGATTTAAATACAACCTAAAATCAACAACAACACATGACATTTTGTCCATTATTTATTTAACAAAAAAGTAAGACAAAGTGCAGAAGCAGTGTGTCAACAGTACATCTTATGATTCATCAGCTTATAGAACCACTTTGAGCAACAATAACTTGACGTCATCATTTCCTGTTTGACATTATCAGTCTCTTACATTGTTGTGATGAAACCACTCTTGGACCGCTCTTCTTTACAGCGTTGCTTCAGTTCCTTGAAGTTCACTGATATTTGTTTGTCCACAGTTTTCTTATCATTGTCCTGTTCAGTGACTCAATGTCAGCCAAGCCATAGCTATAGAAATGGCCTCACGTTTGAGAATATTTTGGTACACAGAAGAGTTTACGCTTTGCTTGTGCTGCTGCAAAACCAGCCCAAATAATCACCCCTCCACCACCGTGCTTCACAGTTGGTGTGAGATGTTTGTTGTGATATGCTGTTTGGGTTTCACCCAGTGTGATGCTGTGCATTATGACCAAACATCTCCACCTTGGTCTCATTGTTCCAGACATCTTGTAGTTTCTTCAGATGGAAATTGGTGAACCTAAGTTGTGTTGTCATGTTCTTTTTAGAGAGGAAACTTTCTCTTGGCTTTCCTCCTAAACATACTTGTTCAGTGTTTTTCTGACTATACCAACATGAACTTAACATTTTACATGCTAACTGAGATCTGTAGTTTGAAATGTAGCTCTTGGGTTATTTGCAGTTTCTCTGAACATTGCATTCAATTCTTCAGACTACCGTAATTCCAAAACATCTGCTTTTATAGAGGTGGTGCATTTGATAATCAGCACCTGGCTGTTTTTCACACACTGCTTCTGCATTTATTTATGTTAAAAAATGATGACACAGTATAATATGTCATGTCAGTTGTTCATCCATCTGAAGTTTTCATTTGGAGACTAGCTAAGGACCAGATGATTTTCATCATATGCATAACATCAGAATTAAAATTGTTCAGCTTCTTTTTATATAAATATAAATACAGGAGTGTGCCTTTCTAATGGAAACATCCCATACAGTGGTAGTATTCGTCGTAGTGCCATATGCTCTCTGTAGAAATTGAGTGTGATTTCTTTTTAATAGTCTATGACAGAAAAATCAGTGCTGTGTAACGACACTATTTACCATATAAACTACACTTCAGTATTGGTACGGTAAACTTTAACTAGAACAGGCCAGAGGTGATACAGTGGCCAAAGCTAAGCTTATCAATGACTTAATATTCAAAATACAAAAACCTGCATTTTATTAATGTTAGATTTTTCTCTTAATATAAACACTCATTATATTAGGTCAGCTGAGCAGCCTGCAGTCTTAATCAGAATTAATACAAGGAACACTGGAAGTCAACAGGCAGAAAATTAGTATGTAGGCAGGGGAGATGTGGAGAAGCAGGACAGCATGTTCTTCTACGTCTAAGGTGCATAAATGTATCTGCAAACAATGGCTGTCTACACTTTTTTGTTACTTTATGGGACTACCTGTACCTGTTTATTTTTTGGATAGCAGGCTATTACAGATTCTGGATGAAATATCTCACAAACTGACTGGTTTTCTGTTAAGGATGAATTAGGACTTTAACAAAAAAAAGAAGGAATTTAATTTGCATATTATTTTGAAAATGCGCCACTTTATTCTACTAAATAATAAAATAAAATTAACTTTGGTTAAAACGTAGTTAATTGATAGTTCAATTACAAACACACATCATACAGTTGCTAGTGTTTATCTGAATAATTAATCAGAGTTTGGGCTTACACTTGCATCGAGGCAGAAATGACAGTGAAAAGCAATGCCTATGCACTGGTTTTATTCTGTAAGGGACTGCACAACACACTCTGAATGTCAATTTCTGGTATTGAGACTTGGCAGAGCCGGGTGCAGATTCTTAAGAAATCACTCCGATGCCTGCCAAGTTTAGCTTTATATAAGAATCTGCGCAGCACAGGGTTAAAGACAGAATTAGTTTATACATTACCTAATTTACCCTTTTCATGCATGATTCGAGTCAGCTTAGAAGTGCAGCTATAACACTGAACCCAACACATCTAGTGCGAAAACATTTTATTTGTGTCTTATTTTGTGTATGTGTCTATGTGTGTGTGTATTTGAATGTGTATCTCGGTGTGCATGTGTGTGTGAGTTGTGCCTGTTTCCATGTGTGTGAATTTGTGCACATTTGTGTGTGTGTGTTATTCATATGTTAATCGACAGGCCTGAAGACCATTGTGGGCGCTCTAATCCAGTCTGTGAAGAAGCTGTCGGACGTGATGATCCTGACCGTCTTCTGTCTCAGTGTCTTCGCTCTGATTGGACTGCAGCTGTTCATGGGGAACCTGCGGAATAAATGCGTGATCTGGCCGATCAACATGACGGCTCTGTACCCGAATGGCAGCCGGGCTTTTGACTGGGGTGAATACATCATGAACACCTGTAAGTGTTGACTTTAAAACTTGATTAAACTTTGGGACGCGTATGCAGCATTAGAGATTCTTTGACTTAGTCATGATGTCTGAGGGATGAAATATTAACAGAAACGCTGACTCACTTGGGTAACACAGACTCTTTGCCCAGTGGCCAATGCAAGTGACTGCTCTCTCTCTCTCTTTTTTAATAGCTAATTTCTACTTCCTCCCTGGTCAGCTTGATGCTCTGCTATGTGGAAATAGTTCTGACTCAGGGTAAGCCAGTACTTCGCTCAGTAAATCCTCACAATTATATTTATGCTATGTTTACAGGAGCTGTCTGCCATATTCCTGTTGTTCCACCACACATCTTAAAACATTATTAGAAATTTAACAGGGGGGCAGTCGGTGTTTGGGGTATTTCAGCATCAGATCCTTTTGCTGGGATGACCCAGCTAATTTCTCCAGTCACAGCCATTACGAGGCCTTGTTGACGCTTTCTTCCAGTGCAGTTACTCCTTGTGACGTCAATGTATTCTTGTTTTCTTCTAGTTTGTGGTAGTGCTCCACATTCCTCCTAAATACTGCTACCTGTCATATGTTGGGCTGTGGTTTTATGCCTGTAAGATTCTGTTGAGCTCCAGCCAGTTAAACTTTTGATGCTTAGATATGGCTTATTGTTGTATTTGGAGGTGTAACCACGGCCCTGTCTTGCATATCTCCAGGGGATATTTGATCATATTTTGAGCTGATGGATTCACAGGGTGTGTAGATTAAAGAAAATCAAAAAGCACACGAGATGTTTTTCATCTCGTTGCATCCAGGGCAGGGATGTAGATCAGGATGCATGTTATCTTACCTGTGTCGATGTCAAAGTGGTGCTTTTCATTCACTTTTTAAATTATGGTTTTCGGTATTGCTCTGTTATCCTCTATCAGACGATGTCCAGAGGGTTTTACATGTATGAAAGCTGGAAGGAACCCGAACTACGGTTATACCAGCTTTGATAGCTTTGGATGGGCTTTCCTCACCCTCTTTCGTCTCATGACCCAAGACTTCTGGGAAAATCTCTACATGCTGGTAAAGACTTGTTTTATTAAAGCCTCTCAGTGCCCAGTAGCTACCTCTCCCTCAAGCAGCACACTTCATCATAAAAAATATATATGAATCATCAGATTAGCATGGATGTCTGAATGATTCAGCACTTTTTGATGCTTTTAGGGACACAAATGCATGTGCAAATTCAGTATGTGCACCAAAATCTGTTAAGGTAGCTGCACTACCATGACTGTGAGCTGGAATATTTCCTGCTTAATAGCTTCTCCTTTTTTGGCAAAATAGGTTTGTGTTGTAGTGTGTGTACGTGTATGTGTGCACAGACTATAAGGCATCGTTTCAGTATGGACGTTTTCCTGGAGAAGGTCTTTGGACTGTCGAAACATCAGAAATGCTGACATAGCACACAATATAGAGTGCATACTAAAATCCAGCAGAAAAAAATCCATAAACATTAAAATAACTGTGCACCAAGGAGGATTTCAGTTATATTTTATCATTACTTATTTCATTTTAGTCTTAATCTTGCATGATAAATTACTGATTCATTCACTTTTATGCTATGTCTGTGTTTTCTGTAAGACTCTTCGAGCTGCAGGGAAGACGTACATGATCTTCTTTGTGCTGGTCATCTTTGTGGGCTCCTTCTACCTGGTGAATCTGATCTTGGCTGTGGTGGCCATGGCCTATGAGGAGCAGAACCAAGCCACGATTGAAGAGGCACAGCAGAAAGAGGCAGAATTCAAAGCCATGCTCGAACAGCTCAAGAAGCAACAGGAAGAGACTCAGGTCTGTCATACTCTCTAATATACATACACCAATATGCATTTTTCATAGTTTTAGGTTATCATGTCTTTTTTTTCTCTCAGGCTGCTGCCATGGCGACATCTGCTGGTACTGTGTCAGAGGCTGCGTTAGAAGATGAAGGTGGGGGGCACTTGTCCCGCAGCTCCTCGGAGGTCTCCAAGCTGAGCTCCAAGAGTGCAAAAGAGCGTCGCAATCGCAAAAAGAAATGGCGACAAAAAGAGCAGGAGAAAGAGAAAGGAGACAGTGAGAAGGTGGTTAAGTCCGAGTCAGATGATGGCAGCAAGAAAAGCACCATTCGATTCCCAGGGAGTCGACTGGGAAGGAAGACGTCCATTATGAACCAGGTAAAGTTAGCGAGAAAAGCTGTAAACTCGAGAGCTTCAGCAATGGCCCCATAGTCTATATATAAAAGATGGCTGTGGATGCTGTGATGTCACTAGTGGTGTTGTGGCCTTCTAAATCGAAGTAAAAACATTAATGCTCATCCTCCAGCTTCACTGTGCTAATGTGTTAACATTATTCTAACCATAGCTCTGTTTTTAGCCACCAGGTAGCAAATCTTTATATGACAGTTAGCCCAACTTCAATAATCCTACAGACATTGCTGCTGTTTAGTTTTCTGTCTTCATGTGTGTCTGAACTGATAGTAGAGCAGTACTTTTTTGTTTTTTAGAACATGGTATATCATCTTTAGAAGGAAACTCGCGAGTTAACTACCTGCTTATCTGTTAAACTTTGTAATCCTTTTTATTGTTTCCTGGATGAGCAGCCCAAAAATCTGGGCTGTTACACACACACACACACACACACACACACACACACACACACACACACACACACACACACACACAACAATGGCTACATCATTTTAACATACAGACCGAAGGAGCTGGGATCAAACCATGACTTTCAGACTGTTGGATGAGTCACTGTACCTGTTCGTACTCTTGAATCACAGCTACCCAGATGCAAAAGGCACCAACAGAGCCCCCACATGTTAAGTTTATTGACTACAATTACTTGCACTTACACCTAGTAAAATCTATCTGTCATTCAAAACAGCCATTCCTATAATAATGTATAACTTTAAGCCTTAAAATTAAAATGGGTGAGTTGTATAAAAAAGATTTTATTTTTGCTATAAAGTTGGACATTTTAACATGTGGGTATAGGGGGATTGAGTTACTTTTGTAGCCAGTCTCTTGTGGCCATTTAAGGAATTGCAGTGGCCAGGATTTGTATGGGGATCCAAGAAGCGTATGTGTGCTCATCCAAAGCTTGGGTGGATGTGATGATTCAGCTTCTTCCTGCACTTGGTGGTTTAAGCAGTGACCTCGTTGTGGTATCAGCTGTATCAGCCTCTCTTGAGCCACAGCCCTCTTGGGACTCTTCCTGCCACTTCAGTTGTCATACAGGCAGTTTTCCTACTCTTCTTTCACTCATTGCAGGACCTTTTGAGACTTTGGTTTCTTACTACTTTGTCTACATTTGTTGGCCAGTCCTCTGTACTTTATTCGTGCTTGTACGTATTTGTATTACTTTATCTTTCCCTGCATTGCAGTTGCAGACAGGATAGAACAAAATAATAATCAAAATAACCCAAAAGCTTGCAGTGAGCTTTTCTTTCGTTAAACATTGTTACGTAGTTTTTTCTCAATGAACAGCACAATGTGTAATGCTGAAGATTTTCAACATTAATACTTCACTTATTAAGATCTAATGTGTCATTTAAGTGTGACTTTTAAGATACAGTTAATCGTTTTTTTTTATTTATTTTTTTAGTAGGAAAAAAATGGACCGAGATGAACATCACTGTTTTGCCTATTTGGCACATATGTGGCGTGGTGCAGAAAAATGTAATATGTGTCTACACCCTCAGCCTCAAGATATGAAGGATCATTTCTATGTTTATCATCTGAGAAGTGATCCCCTTTACCAAAGAGGCGGAAATGTGATGCAGGGTTTACTTTACAATAGAAGGCGTCTTGAGGCTACTGTTGTTGTGATTTGGTGCAATATAAATAAAATTGAACTGAATAGAAAAAACTGGGACCAGCATCTAGATAAAATGTTATTGTCTTATTCTTATTGTCAGCAGATTAAACATATAACCCTCCAAGTTCCATACAGCTGACGAGATGGCTAAATAACAAGAGCAGCTAGTTTTGAGCTAACAGTATGCCTGCTAATGTTAGACTCAAGGGTCCTAAAAATCACACTTTCTCATTGATAAACAATTCAATTACATTCTCACGTTTTACTAGTTTATTCGATAAGTGTCTGAATCTAACAAGGAATCCACTTCAAGGAAAGTTACAATAACACTGGCTAACAGAGGCTAACGACAGCTAACAGCGGCAAAAACAGCAGAGCTTAACGACTTACACTGTGCCGCAGTCATCAATCTCCTGCTACCGAGTGGTGAGATTTTACACACTGTAATGTTATTTTTTTGGAGCAATGCAGTTCTTCTTGAAAAGCAATATAACATGTTTTAAATATATTATGGTTATATTTTGTGCCTACTGCCTATTTCTCATTTCTTTTTAGTTCCCTTCCTCTGATTTATTCTTGTTTTATATACCCCACCTGTACACATCAACTAACTCCTGCTGTTTTAAATAACTCCTTAATTCTCCCTGTCCTCATTTATCTCTCCTCTTTCAGTCACTACTCAGCATCCCAGGCTCACCCTTCATGTCGCGCCACAACAGCCGCAGCAGCATCTTCAGCTTCAAAGGCCGTTCCAAGGACATGGGCTCAGAGAATGAATTTGCAGACGACGAGCACAGTACAGTAGAGGAGAGTGAAGACCGTAGAGGATCCCTGTTTATACCTTACCGTCGCAACAGCTACAGTGGCAACAGCCAGGGCTCATCACGCATCCATCCGCTGGCACCCCACTCTGGAGGGAAGAGGAACAGCACAGTGGACTGCAATGGCGTGGTGTCTCTCATCGGCCCTGGGCCCGGCAGACGGCTTCTGCCTGAGGTGAAAATAGATAAGGCAGCCACTGATGACAGTGTAAGGACGTCCATGGGACACCTAATACAGTTTAGGCATGATGGTGGTGGCCCGGGTTTCTGCAGCTTCTCCTTCACAACCTCTTCCCCTGCCTCTTGTTCCTCTTTTCCCTAAATCCAGTATCTCCTTTTTTTCCACTCCCTGAGTACACAGAATCTGTTTTATTTTTTCACCATACACTGACTCTTAGACTTCCAGCCTGATCTAATGCCTTTTCACTTCTTTTTTTAGCAGCACTAGAAGTCACTAACCAGTTGAAAGAGCATCCACAAACTCACTCCCTTGCCAGAATCATCACCATTACTTCACTAACAGTAATGCGTAATGAGATCAGCCCTTTCGAGTTGCCCTAACAGTTCAATCACTGAGAAAAAATCATTATTATATGAAATTCTTTTCATTCTTTACTTCTACTTCCTCATTCTTGAGGGCTTTGTACATCTGGACACATACTATTTTCTATCACTGTTCTTATCTGGAGTTCTTTTTTCTTCTTCTTCCTTTCAGCCTCACTCTCCCTCTGCTGCCTTCTCTTTCCTCCTTGCCCTCATTTATCCTCTGCTTCTGAGAAATGGATGATGCAACGACAAATATGAAACCTTTTTTTTCCTATAATAAATGTCTCTTGTCATTCTAGCTAGCATGGTTGAACCCTCTTTTATTGTCAACCAATCTACCTGCTTTTTACCTTCTCTAAAGTTTAGCATGATGTGTCACCAAATTATGTCTTGATGTCTTCCACTCTCTTGTTGACATGCATGCCACTGCATGCATTTTACTGTTGCTTAGGGATTGTATTTTTGTCATGCACAGTAAATGATGGCGAAATTAGAATGTGCTACCTTAAATTCTCAAAAGTAAAAATACCTCAAATCAGATTAAATCATAATGGAAAAAAGAGGAATTTGAAATTGAGCCCTCTTTCAAAAAAAGTTTTAAATGAACCCTGGTTCTTTACCTGGTTGTTCTAATTTAAGGCACCTATTTGAGAATTTACAGTAAGAACTTGAAATGTATTTGATTATATTTTCTGGAAAATGTAGAATATCAGTACATTATTTGATACTAAAGCGACAGTTCCTTTGCCTTGTGAGCAGACCTCAGATCTCTTTCATGATTTAGATGGATCAAGTTGCATCTTGTGGCAACTGCTGTTGTAATTTGGCGCTATATAAATAAAATTGAATTGAATTGAATTTAGATAGCTGTGGAGCACGAGGTTGAATGTCTGTTTATATTCATGTAATGACCGTGACATCATGTCTTTCTCTGAGTACAGACTACAGACCTTGAGATTAAGAAGAAGCACTCTGGCTCTCTCATGGTGTCTGTGGATCAGCTCAACTCCTCCTTCAAAGGGAAGGACCGTGCCAACAGTCAAATGAGTGTAGTCACCAACACTCTGATAGAGGGTACAGAGAGTTTATATGTTTCTCTTTTTCTTTCTAATCCTGTGCCGTTAGTTGTCAGATTAGCTCTTAGTGCTAAAATACGTTGAGGACATGAAAATGCACAAGTAAAAACAACATCAGTTTTGCTCAGTATCAACTAAGTGACAGCTGTTGTTGCAACTTGTTAGTATATGCCCATAAGTTGCATGTAATTATCACATAAGTGAGGTGTTCAGGAGTCTAGATGTTACAGCACATAATGTCACTTAAATAACTAAATGTTAAACATTTCACGTCCCCCCTTTTCTTCCGTCTCTTTGTGCAGAATTGGAGGAGTCTCAAAGAAAGTGTCCTCCCTGCTGGTACAAGTTTGCTAACATCTTTCTCATCTGGGAATGCTGTCCCATGTGGCTAAAACTCAAGCACATAGTCTACTTGATTGTCATGGACCCCTTTGTTGACCTGGCCATCACCATCTGTATTGTTCTCAACACCCTTTTCATGGCCATGGAGCACTACCCAATGACTCCACATTTTGAAGAAGTCCTGTCTGTTGGAAACCTGGTAAGAAGCTGCAGTCAGTCTTTATTTAGTCTTTTTTCTTACTGTTTCCATTCGTTTTTGTTGTTGTTTTATGACTGCATGCTCAGTATGTCTCTCAGGAGGTACAGAAATGTCGTAGGTGTATTGTGTGCCTCAATTACCTCAAGCCAACTCATCAAAGCTTCATTTGATATGTGCACTTAAGAATATATACACATACCGTATACAGGAATCTGATGGGGTCTCATTAAAGATTTAGTACCATTTTAATGTAGCCAACTAGGCTTGCCTGCCAAACTTTTATTACGTCCACTCACTCTTCATCCGTTGCATCTTGCTTCCTTCAAGTCTGCTGAACCCTTAACTTGCTCTCAGCTGCTTGCATACAGACATAAGCCTGTTCAACACTGATTTGACCAAGTACATATTAACAAGATCTGTCGCAGACATTCTGGTTTGTCTGTACTCTGTCTGTGCTACCAGATATCACTGTCGCACAGCTGTCTGAGGGCAGAAATACTGGCACAGTGTCAGATATTAAGACAGGAAATGAGGTCATAGGCATTGGCATGCAGTCCAGGAACTGAACTCAGAGGAATCTGCGCAGTATGATGGATGGTGCAGTGTGAATCACTGGGTGTTCTCTGCAGCACTAACTGGACACATGGTTAGCAGAAGAACAATACAAAGCAACGAGTAATATAGTTAATTACGAATTCTGCTGAAACACATCCTTGTTAATTTTTTAACAAGAAATACTTCAAATGCAATCTAAGCATGCCTCTTTATCCTGTTTCCCGAGGAAACATATTAACATATTCTTCATGTTTTTCTCTGTGTGGGTCTTTAGGTTTTCACTGGCATCTTTGCTGGGGAGATGTTTGCCAAGCTAATTGCCATGGATCCCTACTATTACTTCCAGGAAGGCTGGAACTGCTTCGATGGCTTCATTGTGACTCTGAGTTTAGTCGAGCTGGGACTGGCTGATGTGGAAGGCCTGTCAGTGCTCAGGTCTTTCCGATTGGTACGTGGAAAATAAGAGACATTTGATTTGACCTTTTGTGGCCTTAATGTACAAGCTAGAATCAGGTAAATATTTGTGCAGCTCTCTTTCTTACTGATCATCAGATCAAGGCTGACGTTAAGCCTGGCTTCTGTAGATATTACATCAGGTTGTGTTTTCTAGATATGAAAAACTATAATTAACCCTGTTCGTTTGTTTTGTGCTTCTCTTGTAGTTGAGAGTGTTTAAATTGGCCAAATCATGGCCAACACTCAACATGCTGATCAAGATCATTGGCAACTCAGTGGGAGCTCTGGGTAATCTAACCCTGGTGTTGGCCATCATTGTCTTCATCTTTGCCGTGGTGGGAATGCAGCTATTTGGCAAAAGCTACAAGGACTGTGTGTGTAAGATTGCAGAAAGCTGCGAGCTGCCACGCTGGCACATGCACGACTTCTTCCACTCCTTCCTAATTGTGTTCAGAGTGTTGTGTGGGGAATGGATTGAGACCATGTGGGACTGTATGGAGGTGGCAGGACAGACAATGTGTCTAACGGTCTTCATGATGGTCATGGTGATTGGTAACCTAGTGGTAAGCAAAGACAGACATTACATAGTGTACAGGCTCCTGAATTATAGTAATCCATTGAAGTTTAATAGATACATTGCTGTGAAAAAGTATTTGCAGTTTTCATGATTCCTTTGTTTTTTGCATATTTGTCACACTTACAATTTTCAGATTATCTAACAATATTAGACAAAGATAGTAAATACAAAATGGTGTTTTTATGATGATTTCATTTATTAAAGAAAATAATATCCAAACCTACCTGCCCCTTGTCTAAAAAAGTAATTACTCTCCCTGTCAAAACACAGTTTTTGGAAAGCTGAGTTACAGCCAACCCAGACCAGTTAAATCAAGAAATCACTTAAATAGAAGTTGTCTGAAAAAGTGAAGTAGGCTAAAAGATCTCAGAAAGCAACACATCATGCCGCAGTCTAAAGAAATAGCTGAGAAACAAAGTCACTGACATCTATCAGTCAGGAAAGTGTTACAAAGCCATTTCTAAGGCTTTGGCAACTCCAGTTGACCACAGCGAGAGACATTATCCATAAACAGAGACAACTTGGAACAGTGGTGAACTTTCCCAGGAGTCATCCAGGAAGTCACAGAAGAACCCAGAACAATATCTAAAGAACTGCAGACCTCAGCTGTCTCAGTTAAGGTCAGAGTTCATGATCAACAATAAGAAACACACTGGGCAAAAATGGCATTGACGACACAGTTCCAAGGAGAAAACCACTGCTGACCAAAATGAACCTCAAATTCTCGTCTCAAATTTGCCTAAAAACATCTTGATGATCCCAAAGACTTTTGGGAAAATATTCTGCGGCCGATGAGACAAAACCTGAACTTTTTGGAAGGTTCAAGTGCTGTTCCATCTGATGTAAAACTGACACAATATTTCATAAAAAGAACATCATACCAACAGTCAAACATGGTGGCGGTAGTGTGATGGTTTGGGGCTGTTTTGCTGCTTCATGGTGATTTTCCGTAATTGATGGAACCATGAATTCTGTTTTCTTCGAGAAAATCCTGACGGAGAATGTCTGCCTATCAGCTTGTGCCATCAAGTACAAGTACACTTAAGAAGCAAGACAATTATCCAAAGCACACCAGAAAGTCCACCTCATTTTGGAGTGCCTAGTCAAAGTCAGGAGTTAAATCTCATTGTGATGCCTTAGCACGATCTTAAACAGGCTGGTTTAACAGGATTTTCAGAAACCCTCCAGTGTGGCTAAATTTAAAGAAAAGATGTGAAATGTGAAAGCCTCATTGTCAGTCACAAATGCTCCATTGCAGTTCTTACCACCAACTACGGTACAATCAGTTGTTAGCCTTAGGTGGCAATAGCTTTTTCACATCAACGTTTTCCTTAAAAAAAATCAGTTATTATTTAAAAAATGCATTTTGTGTTTACTCTGGGTTTTTTTTAAATTGAAATTTCTATGATGATCTGAAACACGTGTGAAAAATATGCAAAAAAAAGAGAAATCCAAAGGTGGCAAATGTTTTTTCCCAGCACGTATATTGTGAGTGCTAAAATGAGAGCTTCTGTCTATTTTCCCTTTGAGGTGCTGAACCTGTTTCTGGCCCTGCTGCTGAGCTCATTCAGTGCAGACAACCTTGCTGCCACCGATGATGATGGTGAGCCCAACAACCTCCAGCTCGCGGTTGCTCGCATTAAGCTGGGGATTGCCTGGTTCAAGGCAAACATGCGGGTTTTTGTAGCCACAATGCTAAAGAAGGTACCACATAATTGAACATTTATACACCTCCTTGTTTAAATAACATTGTTTTGTGTCAGACTCCTATTTGATGGCAGTTTGTTTTCTAATAGCGATTTTTCATTGGTTGTTTTATCACTATGACAAGCAGCCTGTCGAAGACGAACAGAAGCCTTTGGATGAAATGTATGAGAAGAAGCTCAACTGCATTGCAAATCACACAGTGGATATCAATCGAGGACTGGACTATGCTAAAAATGGCAATGGGACCACCAGCGGAATTGGGAGCAGTGTGGGAAAGTACATGATTGATGACGACTACATGTCCTTCATCCACAACCCAAACCTCACTGTCTGCGTTCCAATAGCTGTTGGCGAGTCTGACTTTGAAAACCTTAATACTGAAGATTTCAGCAGTGAATCTGATGTGGAAAACAGCAAAGATGTGAGTATCATCTGCCCTTGCTTTGCAGGTAGTATTAGTAAATTATTGTTTTGATGTCAGAGGTGATGAGGTTGCTAAATATAACATGGTAGGAAGCAATGCAATAGTGCAGTAAACAGAATAAAGTTGAGTATATCGTGCAATATGTGGTAAGTGGAACTCATCTGAGTTGCCACACTGGAGAGACTTAGTTTAACTGACATTTAAGAACATCCATTTAGACAGGAGCGCTGTAACACTGAGCCTGAGTGCTGACCCTGCAGACAGCCAAAAACAGCAGGCAGACAACAGACTGCCCTGGTGAGATGACAGAGAAGCAGAGTCACAGTCTACTGTACAGTATAAATGGAGGAGAAGGATAGCCAGACCCAAAGTGTGTGGAGAAGTCTGATGGGTGGGTCACCTTGACCTAGTTTGTTGTAGGAAGAAAGGAGATAATGCAGCTGAATCACTACTGTACCTGCATCAGGTTTATATTCTACTGAGCTTCCTCAACCACAAAAATCTACCCAGCGCTGCAGCTGGCCAGAGGGCACACTGCAGGGCGAAAGCCAGTAAGAAAAGCATGATGGCTATTTTGTAAAAAGAATTTAAAAAAAATGGTGGAAACAGGGGAAGAAGGGGTGAATGTTGATGCGCATTCACTCTTCAGTGAACTGAACTGTCCTGAGTGTTTGTGAGTGTTTTTGTCGAGTTAACAGTAAACGACTAATATCAAACGTGTATCTAAAGTATTAAATGAATCGTGCGATTAAAACACACATTACCTTACATCCTCTTTTCCCTCACAACACAGATAAATCCCCCGATTCTTTCAAATGTGTGCCAGTGCAATCCCTCCATTGTGTTTTGTGAGGTTTTGTGTTTTTTTTCTACTTAGGTTCTGTTTTGAGTGTTTGCTGTTTGCTGGTGTTTTCAATGCATTTGACTTCTCAGGGCCACCGTGTAATGACTATTATTAACAGTTCAAAGAATTACTGATTATCTCTAGTGACTAACATGACTTTTAATAACTGCGCTACATGGCTGTAACGTGTATACCTCCACTTATAAATCATGTCATGCATATAAACCCAAAGAGTGCATTAATGTAATGGCTTCACTGGCACTGTGCCTTATACATATTGTACGCTTTCAGCATCTCACTGCTGAACCTATAACATTCAGAGAGAAACTAAGAGGTTGAACTGATCTCTTTGTCCTAGCTGGATGACACCAGCTCGTCTGAGGGCAGCACAATAGACATCAAGCCTGATGTGGAGGAGGTGGCAGTGGTGGAGGTTGTGGAGGAGTATCTTGACCCAGAAGCCTGCTGGACAGATGGTAAGTGGTGATTAATTTTTGACTTTTTGGTTAGTAATAACAACAAGCCCACACAATATGTTATCGGTGTACTGTGTTAATGACAGCTTATTCACAGTTCAATCCATGATGTATATCAACAGTTGTGTTTTCATTTGGCATGCAGAGTGTGTGGCCAAATATAAGTGCTGTGATGTTCCCATTACTCACGGCTGGGGGAAATACTGGTGGTTCCTGAGGAAGACCTGCTACCTGATAGTGGAACACAACTGGTTTGAAACCCTGATCATCTTCATGATCCTGCTCAGCAGTGGGGCCCTGGTAAGAACACACACACACACACACACGCACACACACACACTGTACCGTAAACATGTTTCCAGTTTTGCACACTCTCACAAACAATCTAATTGCCCTACTACAATGTCTAATTAACAATATGATAAAATGCACATCAAAGCAAGAATACAAGCAACAAATTAGAAAAACATGAACAAAAACAGTTAATGATTGCATTTAGTTCTGAGGATGTGAGCAAGCATCATCTTCTGCTTTTCTTCTGCAACTGCTCTTGATATTATTGCCGATAATGGACAGCAAAGTGCTGTAATGCACCAAGCTTTCAACCAGGAGTTTCTAGCTTAGGCTTGCAGCTTTATCCAGGTGGGAGGTAAAGACAAACACTTATATGTGGAATAATGGAAACAGGGAATGAAGGGAACCATGACCCTAGTCTGATAGGGTTATGTTTATCAGTTATTTTTCTGCATGGTGTAAACAACTTATTGTCAACAACAAATGAACACAGCATGTCATCCAGCAAATTCTAACCCAGGTGATTTAGAAGAGTGAAAAGACCTTCATACTGATAATAACACTGGTTGTTTCATGCCATGCATATTGTCTGTGTGATGTTTCTGTTCTGCTCTTCAGGCCTTTGAGGACGTGTACATAGAACAGAGGAAGACAGTCCGTATCATCCTGGAGTATGCGGATCGTGTTTTCACCTACATCTTCATCCTGGAGATGTTGCTGAAATGGGTGGCTTATGGCTTTGTCAAGTACTTTACAAATGCCTGGTGCTGGTTGGACTTCTTCATTGTTGATGTAAGTACATTTGTATGTGGCTTGGTTACATACTGGCCACATGATGATAGTTTAAGATCGCAACATCCACAGATTTGAGAGTTTAAAGTCAGTGAGTCATTTGTCACACAGAAAAGATGCTCTATTGGGGAAACATGTATGTTTGTTTTTTGTTTCTACCAAATGGGCGAATGTCTCAAAAAACATGGTTTTATTCCTTCAGCTAAAAACTAGAGAGATAACAGTTCCTGCACTGCTGAGTCACAGACCTCTTTATCTAGTCAGCAGTGTCTACAAACACCAGGGACCACAGAAACGCATCTGCACATTGCTCCATGCTTCTGTCATGAAGCCTGGAGATTTTGCTTAGTTTCAGTAGCACAATGGCCTCTCTGTCCTGAATGTTCAATCTGGCCTGCTGAGGCATTCAGTGTTTCCCTCTCTTGACAGCTACTGTATGTGGTTTATCCTTTTCTCTCATTTGTGTGTGATCTGTTTCTCACGTGAATTCTTTCCTGCATCTATATTTAAAAAATGATGTCATAGCTAGTGAAATATCTGGTGCTTCTCAGGAAGTGACACTTTTTATAGCACTTTTCTTCGTTATTTTGCGGTTTTGAGGAAAAGAATAATTTGGAAATCTGAGAATTAAAGTGATTGATCACCGAATGTGATGGCATACATTCAATGATATTTTTATGGACAGTTTATTTAATTAGTTGATCATTTCAGTCCCTGACACTGACCTTTCCAAATCCAAAAGATTTTTCCTCAAAATTTGTAATTTAATTCAATTTTATATATTTAGCAATAAATTTATATTTTTTTGTCTTGTCGTAATATTGATTTCTATATATATATATGTATATATATGTGGGTTTTTTTTATTATGTCCTATGTTGTGCTAAGTCATTCATTTATTTTATTTGTCCTTTGACCACCAATTTATCTTCACCCTTAATTGTGAAGTGCCAGTCTGTCTATGTTAACATCGACATATACATATAAACAAGCATTTAGTTATGTTTAATAGGAATGTAGTATTGTATGTTGTATTCCTGATGGGGGTCAGAAATTGTAAGTATGTTTACCCTGCACACATAACATTTTTTATGATTATTTGTGTATATCATGTATTTTCAGTTACTGTCTGATTGTCTTTTACAATATGTAATGTCACAACAGTTTGTTGAGAACAAAGAACATAGGAGTAGTCAGGTTGATTCACAAACATCTGCTTTTGTTTTTAACAAACATCCTCAGTTATCAAGATAAAAATTACGATTGGAATCTGGCCACTAACTTTCAGTGATCATGTTCAAAAGATCAGGTGGTCAAAGAATCATTTGAATATAACAGTAGAAGATTTTAAGGTTTGGAGAAACTGACCAAATGACACTGCTGCCCACAAGAAGGACAAAAGAAGGACAAAGAATAAGTGTGTGAGTCTTCACACGACCACTTCAATAGTTATTCTTAATTAGCATTATGTTCAATCCCCTTTTGTCTTCAGATCTCCTTTAATTCTTTGTGGCACAGATGCAACAAGGTGCCAGAAACATTCCTTGGAGATTTTGGTTCATGCCGAGTCGACATGACTGCATCACACAGTTGCTGCAGGTTTACTGGCTGCACATCCATGATAGGAATCTCCACATCACCTTCTAGAAAGGTGTGAAGGTGCTCTATTGGACTGAATCTGCTACCTGTGAAGGTCATTTGATTTCAGTGACCTCATTGTTAAGATACCAGAAACCAGTGGTATGTTCTCCTACTGGAAGGAGCCATCAGCAGATGGTCGCTGTGGTCATAAAGAGATAAACATGGTCAGCAAGACCCCAGAGGAAAATGTCTCCCACACATTATACCAGCAACACCGTGAACCATTGATGAGACAGGATGAACCCATGTTGTTTATGCCAAAATCTGACCCTACCATCCAAATGTTGCAGCAGAAATCAAGACTCATCAGAACACACAGCATTTTTCTTCTGTTGTCCAATTTTGGTGAGCCTGTGCAAATTGTAGCCTCAGGTTCTTGTTCTTAGTTAAAAGGAGTGCAGAAGACCACACCCAGTGCTGCTGAAGCACATCTGCTTCAGAGGTAGATGTGTTGTGCATTCAGAGATGCTCTTCTGCGTACCTTTGTTGTAAGGAGTGTTTATTTGAGTTAATATGCTTTCCTGTCAGCTTAAAGCAGACTGGCCATTCTCTTCTGACCTCTGGCATCAACAAGGCATTTTTAGCCAGAGAACTGCCGCTCAGTGGATATTTTTTTTTTCAGACCATCCTCTGTCAACCCTGGAGATGGTCGTGTGGGAAAATTCCAGTAGCTCAGCAGTTTTTGAAACACACAGACCAACTGTTCTGGCATCAACAATCACACTGCGTTCAAAGTCACTTAAATCAGTTTGAAATTGAGCAGGTCATCTTGGCCATGTTTACATCTGCTGAGCTGCTGTCGTGTGGTTGGCTGATTAGTTAATGAGCAGTTGAACAGGTGAACCAAATGAAGTGGTCAGTGAGTGCATACACAACATTTGTGAGACTTATAATACAATGTTATGCAGAAGATGTTAATATCACTACAGGACTGAGATATATATTCACTTCCATAGAAAGCCCTTTAAATGTAAATCAAAACAATATGCAGTTACTTGGCTGTATATAACAACAATCAATATAAAACAACCAAATGTTAAAACTGAGAAATGATATTGTCGCTTTAAATGATATGTCAGCAAATCATTTAAAAAGGGTTTAGATATTTATATTACAAATGTGTAGCATCTTTCTTTTATTTGTCTCTGTAGGTTCTTAGAAACTCCACAGTTAGAGCCTTCTTTTGTTAAATTTTGGCATTTATAGTGCTTCAAATAGTATCAGTTGTTTTCAGATCTGGACTTTTAAGCAGTTTTGCATTGTCTGGTTAAGTAAGGTCTTCTCTATGAAAGATATAAATAAGGACAATTTTTGTCAAACATTTCCCATTAATGAGCAAGTGATTTTTATGCGCATTAACTTTGTAATGAAGCTTGCAAAATCAAGTTAAAACTCAGGGTTATCTTCCAATTCTCAACTCAGTGTAAAAACTTCAGCAAAGGTTTGAGCTATAACTTTAGAAAGTGTCGTGCCAAGAGAAGATCAGAAAAAAGTAGAGATTTTTAGCCACAGATATGCTGCTTGTATTTGGAGAAAGAAGGGGAAGGCATACAAGCCAAAATAACACCATCCCTACAGCGAAACATGGTGGTGGGAGCATTAAGCTGTGGGGATGCTTCAGTCCATCTGGAACTGGAAATCTCATCAAGGTGGAAGGAATGAAGAAGAAAGAAGGATATGTGACGATTTTAAATGAAAACCTCAAGCAGTCGGTAGCAAAACTGGGTCTGGGTCGTTGCTTTGTCTTCCATCACAGTGACCCAAAATGCACTTTGCTCCTTGTGAAGAATTACTACCAGAAGACTAAAGTAAAGATTATTGACTAGTCTGCAAAAACACACATGCCAGGAAATAATGGGAAATAATTATGTTTCTTAGTGCAAAGTAAAATAATGTAAGCACCCAAAATAAAACTAGGATACTTGGAAATACTGTGTTAAAAACTCATTACTCTTTTTAACAGTACTTGGGGAAAATGAAATTTTCATGGGGGGCAGCATATGGCAGCATATGTTCCAAAGAAGCTTATATATAATATGAAGGTTATCATGCTGGAGATACACTATATATTTATTGTAATATTGTAGGGTCATTACTTTACCATATAAAGTATGTTGATATAAATAAAATGGAATAATGGCCGAAGTGTTTCTCAGTTTAAACATTTGACATGTTCAGGGTTTTTTGTGTGTTTTTTTTTTTTTTTTTTACAATTGTCATGTAGGCTAAGTAAAGATTTTCTAAATTTGTGAGTTGGATCCTCTCTTCCCAACAATTGTAGTAAGGGGTCTGTCCTATGGGTCATGATGACAAAAGTGTTAAATTATTCAAGTTACATGGTGGATTTTTATTTTTTATTTTTTTGCGTAACCCTGAAATATGAAGACATCTCAATATAGTCTGATAACTTAATCCATATTTTTTTAATGCAGCCCTCTGTCCTAACACTGACCTGTCCTCTCTCTCACAGCAGGTTCCTATAACTGTGTCTCTCTTTAAGTTAAGAGAGACGTTGTGCAGCTATCGAGAGGGACTGAGGGGTCGGTGTTTGGGGGTCCAGGGTAAGGTTGATGTGCTGTGGTGGGACTCCTACTTTCACAGGCTTTTCCTCTCTTCTAACCCTGAAAGTTGTCGTCAGCTTCTGCGTTTTCTCTCCCTTCTTTAAGTACAATGCCCTCTGATGTGGAAACTGTACTGTTTTGTATCGTGTACTGTGTGTATATTATTGTGTCACATTGATTTAGTGTTTGTGAACTCATTTCTCCTCTAATTTTTCCCTTTGTTTGACTCTCTTTTCTTCCTCTCACTGTGTCAACCACAAGTTTCTTTCCAGGTGTGCTCACTGTGCTGTTAAGCTGGTTATCACGCTAGACTGGCTTGCCAAACTAAACCAAACTCAAACATAAGCAAACACATTTTTTTTAAAAAGAAAAGGAAAAAAAGAAGTCCGGCTACACTTTATTGACCGTTGTTTATTGTAATAACTCCTGTTTAACCGTTATGCTATATAGATACATATACTTACACATATATAACCTATATATGTACTTATATATATCTGTATATAACCATTCAGCCATCCTTACACTTTAGAGTCCACCTTTCTTTCTATTTCCCCTCTAACTTTGTGGGTCCTCTCTTCCTTTGCCTCTGTCTTTCCCTCTTCTGTCCCTATCTGTGTAGGTGTCTATAGTCACCCTTATAGCTAATGCGTTGGGCTACTCCGATCTAGGCCCGATTAAATCACTCAGGACACTGAGGGCCTTGAGACCCCTCAGGGCCCTGTCACGTTTTGAAGGGATGAGGGTAAGACCCAAGATACCAGGCAGCTGGTCCTTTTGCATGCTGAATAAATAAAAAGTATCAGCGCATGCTAGAGATGGCAGAATAGATTTTAAATATCTCTGAGGGGACTTTTCTTTTTTTAAAGATGACTCCTTGGATTAGTGAGAAGCTTTTTGCATGGACGCAGATCATCTCAGATGGTCATCATACATCTGATTTGATTAATCATGTTTCATTTCATATATAATAAATTTAGCATTATTTTAAAGCATTTAGCAGTGACTCCAAATATTAACAAAATTAAACTCTGTCCAATGCTTTATTTAAAAAAGTAGACTGCACTCCAATTTTTTGCTTGAGTGATTCAGCACGCTACAATAAAAGCTCTGTTTAGTACCAGCTGAAGGAACAACTAGAGGTTGGTTTGAACTGTCAGGCAAAACAAATTCAAGCTGAGCCATGCAATAGGGTTATGACACAGACCCAAAATGCAGTCTGTTAAGTGCTACAGAGCCCCCAGCTCAAATGAACAGATATCCAAATTAGTAGTCAATCTTTGTGCATACTTCATTTACAGGGTGCACACAGTTAAGTCTGTCCTTAAGTGTGTGCACAGTTTCTACATCAGTAGTTGTGATGTAACTCCAGAGTTTTAACTAATAAACAAACAAAACAGAATCTGGTTATTTAATGTGATGGATTGGGTCAGCCTCTGGTTGTTGCTGGGCAAAAAGAAAAAAAAACAACAAAAATTTTTATCGTGCCTAGGCTCAGCATCTTCTGGCTTTTGCTCTGGCTCAAGTGTCCTGTTATCTGATATTATCACAGTTTGGCTTTGGCATTGTCACACTGGAAGATCAACAAACTTCTGGTTGCATAAACCCCTCCCCTGACATCCTTGCTCATCACTCCTCAGTGAATTTCATCACCATGATTTTCACGATCACCGTTTTGCAGTTATATTAAGTTATCGCATAGCTGCATTGTCTCTATATTACAACATTAGACAGAACACTAGAGTGTAAAAAAAAACGCAAATAATTTTGACATTTGATGTTTGCCTATAGTTTTGGTTTATTTGGCTTTCTGTTTTCATGGCTTGGTGTTTGGAAATGCACATTCCTGTGTTTTCCTCCTAATTCTAACAGCTGTATATCATTCAGGACAGTAAAGTTATCTTTTATATTAACAGTTCATGCAATCATTACTTAATTGATTGAATTAATTTGTTGCATTGAGCAGCCACAGCTAACACAAATGTTCTCTTGACATACTGGAACACAAATAGTATACGAGTGTGTATGAATGCAATATACTTTTGATGGGAATAACAATATGCTGGGGCACAATACAAAAAAATCTGATAATGTGGATTAGAAGCTACAAAAGGATAACTTTATAATGATTTATAACTAGTTGTAATGAGTTTTAGTTTAATATACCAAGCTGTCAGAAAACAGTACTACGTCATTTAAATGCTGACAGTCAAAAGTGATGATTTATCAAATTTGTAATATCCCCTTTATTACCAAAACCTATAACACAAACTATTTTAAGCATGGCTTTCTGTTCAAAGTTGAAATAATCAGAGTTCTACACTGTTTTGACTTGTTGTGCATTGTATTGTGCCCTGTTGTTATACTCGCTTGTAGGTTATTGTGATTGGCATGAATTTTTACGAAGCAATCACATAACGCAACTTGAGTCTCTAAGGGAGGGAAAGAATGTGCATTTCTATGTAAGTGTGTGTTTCTGTGCAAAATGTTATAACATCTACAAGCAGGTGGTGTTTGATTGCTAACATACACTCTTGTCTGCTCCCTGCCCCCCTGTTCTTTTTAGGTTGTAGTGAATGCCTTGGTGGGTGCAATTCCCTCAATCATGAATGTGTTGCTGGTGTGTCTCATCTTCTGGCTCATCTTCAGCATCATGGGTGTCAATCTGTTTGCTGGAAAGTATTACTATTGTTTCAATGAGACAGCTGAGGAGTACTTTCTACCGCATGAGGTGAACAACAAAACAGAGTGCTTCGCACTCATCAATGACAACTATACTGAAGTCAGATGGAAGAACGTCAAGATCAATTTTGACAACGTGGGCGCGGGATACCTGGCACTCCTACAAGTGGTGAGAAACTTTTTTTTGCTACTTCTCATTTGTACAATTTTTTTGTTTTCTCACACTGTGACTGCCACCATCGCAGGCAACATTCAAAGGCTGGATGGACATCATGTATGCGGCAATAGATTCTAGAAAGGTAAGCTTTTTCAGTTTACAGATAGTCTGACTTTCACATCAGCAGGACCTACAGTTTTTTTAATATGTTTTTTTGTTTATGGCAATTTGTAGGTGGAGGATCAGCCCATTTATGAGGACAACTTGTACATGTACATCTACTTTGTCATATTCATCATCTTTGGCTCATTCTTTACCCTAAACCTCTTCATTGGTGTCATCATTGATAACTTCAATCAACAAAAGAAAAAGATAAGATTGCTTTTCTTCATTTATCTCTCAAATATACACATTTTTACTTTCTTACCAGAGTTAGATGAAACAGTCAATTACACTATAATCAAGAAGACAGATGTATGTCCCAAAATATCAGGTTAATCCTTTAGGATTAAAATCTACACCGCTGACTTTGACTTTTTTTTTAAAGTAGATCCTGCACTGGAAAATGTGGTCCTGCAGATTGTAACCAAATTGTTTTTTGTCCCTTTACTTTGGAGGTCAGGATATCTTCATGACAGAAGAGCAAAAGAAGTATTACAATGCAATGAAGAAACTAGGGTCCAAGAAACCACAGAAACCAATCCCCAGGCCCCAGGTAAATATTCTCCTCCCTTCTCCTCCACGCAATTTACATTTCTAAAAACCATTAAGAAAATCACTCCAACATCCCTCTTCTGTCTTCTCGCCTTCTCCTCAGAACAAATTCCAGGGCATGGTGTTTGACTTTGTGACGCAGCAGGTGTTTGACATCTCCATCATGATACTCATCTGCCTCAACATGGTCACTATGATGGTGGAGACAGACAATCAGTCAGAGGAGACAGAGAACGTGCTTTACTGGGTCAACTTTGTCTTCATTGTTGTCTTCACTGGCGAGTTTTTACTGAAGCTCTTCGCACTACGTCACTATTACTTCACCAATGGCTGGAACATTTTCGATGTGGTTGTGGTCATCCTTTCAATTGTGGGCAAGTATTTAAAAAGGCTGTTTATGCATGAGGGGAAAAGTCAAAGCAGCTTTACTGGAAATGGCTCAAATGAGCCAATTTCATTCACGTACTGCAGTTGCACACAGCTCAAACATGAGCCAGACTTTAAGCTAACCTGTGTGTGGCCTCCTGCAAACTCTGTTCAGGCAGCTCTCTTGCCTAAACCAAACTTTGTGTTTCTAGCAGTTGTAATATATATGAATTAAAATATATGTAGCACTAATGTGTGCAGCGTGTCAGAAGGTGAAATTTAAAATCTCCTGGTCTTGACTTTTCTGTGCAAAAGTTCATCTCCCCTAATTTCTTTATATTTTGCTTCCAAGCATTCAGACTTTCTTGGAATTTTTAAAGTGGTGTTGAGCAATAGCACTTTCTTGCTAGTAGCCTGTCACAAAAATCCATAATTTGGTTCCATTTCTTTAATCGAATCTATGAAAAATGTCAACTATAACATAGTTTGACAGGGATAAAATTTTATTTTTGCACCAACAAAATAGCTAAAAGCTTGGCTTATCTCAGCATGGTGGGCAACTGTGCCGTTAAAAGATTTAAAGCCAATCTTATGGAAGGGAAACATTGAGAAAGGGCTGAGGTATGCCAAATTACTCAAGAACTGGACTGAAAATAAGCCTCAGGAAAGCTGCATAAGAGAGTTCAGGCTCAGTTAAAGAACACAGCTGGTGTAAAGAAATATTTCCCATTTTCCAAGTAAATATAAAGAAATATAAAGAAATCAGGGATTGCTGGACTTTTGCCCAGTATACATAAAATCAAATATAAAAAAAACTTCAATTTCTTTCTTTCAAATGTCTTCAGTTGAAACGTTGCCATACAGTTTTTTCTGGCTTTTTGTTGTGATCCTCGTGCTGTATAAAAACAGATGAATTACTAACTAAGGCCAACAAATAATGAAGAATCAATGTTTCTTTTCCTGCTGTGTGGAATGGGGTAATAGTGTAAAGCATTCAGTCGGCTTTTGTCTCAGCCTTAACTAACATGTGTTTGTTTTTCCTTCCTTTGAATTTCAGGAATGTTTCTGGCTGACCTGATTGAGAAATACTTCGTCTCACCAACACTGTTCAGGGTGATCCGTCTGGCTCGTATCGGCAGGATCCTGCGTCTCATCAAGGGGGCCAAAGGAATCAGAACTCTTCTGTTTGCCCTTATGATGTCACTTCCTGCCTTGTTCAATATTGGCCTCCTTCTTTTCCTGGTTATGTTCATTTTCTCCATCTTTGGAATGTCTAACTTTGGCTATGTGAAATACGGGGCTGGAATTGATGACTTGTACAATTTTGAAACCTTTGGCAACAGCATGATCATCCTGTTTATGATCACCACGTCTGCAGGATGGGATGGCCTTCTGCTGCCTATTCTGAACTACCCTCCGGACTGTGACCCCTACTTGGAGAACCCTGGGACCCCTGTTACGGGAGACTGCGGCAACCCATCGGTGGGCATCTTCTTCTTTGTTATGTACATCATTATTTCTTTCCTGATTGTAGTCAACATGTATATTGCCATCATCCTGGAGAATTTCAGCGTGGCCACAGAGGAGAGTGCAGACCCACTCAGTGAGGATGACTTTGAGACCTTTTATGAAATTTGGGAGAAGTTTGACCCAGATGCCTCCCAGTTCATCACCTATGCCAAGCTTTCTGACTTTGCAGATGCACTCGAACACCCACTCCGCGTGCCCAAGCCTAATACCATTGAACTGATTGCAATGGACATGCCTATGGTGAGTGGAGACCGCATACACTGTCTGGACATCCTCTTTGCCTTCACCAAGCGTGTGCTGGGTGACAGCGGCGAGTTGGACATGTTGAGGCAACAAATGGAGGAGCGTTTCGTGGCTGCCAATCCTTCCAAGGTCTCTTATGAGCCTATCACCACCACTCTGAGACGCAAGCAGGAGGATGTGTCTGCCAGAATCATTCAAAGGGCCTACCGCTCCCATTTGGCCAGTCGGGGTTTTGTTTGTAAGCGCAAACCAGCCAATAACAAAGACGAGAATGGTGGTAACAATCAGGAACAAGAAAAGAAAGAGGGCACTCCTTCAACTGCCTCCCTGCCTTCTTATGACAGTGTAACCAAACCTGAGAAGGAGAAACAGGACGACAACAATGAGGGCAAAGGGGGAAGGAAAGAGAAAGGAAGAAACCAAAAAGACATCAGGGAATCCAAATGTTAGGCCACTGGATGTATATTCACAGTAATAACAAAAAAATGATACTAATGCGAGCGGAAACTCACCAACACAGTTGTACAGATTATTTCATTTGCAAGTCAGAAAAAAAAAGTCTTCAGTAATTTTGTTTACAGACTTCATTCTTATATTGATGCAGAGAGAAGCATCTTGGTCTGTTACAGCTTGAAGACTTGAACTTTAGTCAAACCAAACATAATCAGCATACTGTGCGACTCTGTATCTGGACTACTTAACAAAAAGTCAATCAAAACAGACTGCGTCCCATACTGCTCACTTATGACTGGTCTTACAGATAAGTTGAGCAAACTCTACACCAAGAGGTGAAATGGAAAAAACAACAACAAAAAAATCACGCGTCTGGATGCAAGGAATGGTTTTCTTATGGAAGACAGTACTGTGAAAGACAACAAGGATGCTGCTCGCTGCTGAAGAAACGCCTTCTTGCAGCAGCCACAGAGTGTTTCTGTGTCGTTTAATACAGAAATGTATAAAGGAACAAATGGCACACTCACTCTATGAGCAAACAGAAGGTGAGTGAAAGACACGAATAACAGTGTGAACTACTTTTTTGTTTTATTGAGCTAGAAATTGTTTTCGTTTTGTTTTTTGAGCAGCGAAAATGCAAACAGAAGAAAAAAAAAGAACAATATCCAACAGTTTGCCCATGTCAATCAACTCTTCTACTCATTTTATCTTTGTTATAATCCACATCGAAATCCTTTTTTTAACATGGGCTTTCACACCAAATTGAGTAAGTGTCTGTTTATTATGGAGTCAACTCGGGCCAAGGGCTTAACATTTACTCAGAAAGATTTCCAAACAAATAATAAGTGTGCTTGTTCAATGCATAGAAATGACTTGCATGATGGCATGTTTTGATCAGAAATCTTTGCATGAATTATCATAGTCCACAAGACACTAATACTCAGACCACGACGGTGGCTCGACTGTACGATCAAGACATGTTCGAAATTTGAAAGTTCAGAGTAATTTGTTCCACGAAGATAAGCGATGTGGGGACGGGGGGGGGGGTTGATCAGCTTAAAATGGATCCAAATTTTAATCTCATTACTCAGCACATTTCAAATTACTGTGTTTAAACCTGTTGTCTCTATAGATGGAAGAATGATATATGTCGGGAAATGATAGCACCCTCAGTGCATCAGTGGGTGAAATAAAAAATTAATAAATAAGTAAATAGTTGCTGCTTTGGAGATTTTGAGTGTGTAAGATTTAGAGAGAGATATTTGTGTGTGTCATGGGACTGAAACGTTTGTTAATTTGGACAGAAATACAGTATTTTCAAGGGCACAGCACTTTGAAATGAAAAAAAAGAAGCTTATATTTATAATTTGTATGCACCTATGTAATGCTCCATACCATCTGCCTTTATTTTTGTGTAATCGGGCATTGTGGGTATCCTGCTGTCAGTGGTTTGTGGGGATTTCACAGGTTTGGCAAACTCCTTTCTATTTCTAATGTTTCTCTGTGGGTGGTTAGACCTTTTCTGAAAGGGCTGACAAGAGTTTTGATCCTTGTTAGGTTAATTTATTTACACAAAATGTAAATGTATGTATCTTTTGTTGTTGTTGTTGTTGTTGTTATTTTCTTTCAGGATATAATTTCCATGTCTTGCCTTTATTTTGTGCTTTTACTTTTAGAGAAACAATCTTGTGATGAGACATATTAGTAGTATCTTATTTTGTTGAGAAATGGGAAATAATGAATGGGTGATGAGAACATTGTGCGTGGAGAAGCCAAAGAGACCTGCCTTGTTATCCCTTGTTGCCCTTTGTCCATGGAGTGGGATTGGGTTAAGTATGCCCTGCCCAGTCTGTTTTCTCGCTGTCGTTATTAGACAGAGACCCTAGAAATGTATGCAATGCTTGAAAAATTCATCCCTTTTTCTCAGGAGATATTATAAATGTACTATTATGAGCTCTGCAACAAAATGCAAGTGAATGTGATGGGAGTATTTATGAAATCATGTTTTACTCTTTTGTTTTATGCCATGTTGATGGACAATGATCTCGGCTGGCTGTTGCGTTGCTGACAGCCGCCCGGTCAGGGGCCACTTTAGTGCTTCCTGCTTACGATGCTTAGAACTATAGGGCTAGAAGCATCTCGATGAAACGGCGTCATTGCGCTCGCTTGTAATGGTGACGTTTATATGAATAGTCATTATGGACTGCAGTCTGGTCTCAGTTAATTTCAGTAAACAAACTAATGTTCACCCTGATAACAGCCAGATATAGGAAACACTGTGAGGAGATGTCATGAAAGTGAATTGGGACATGTTGGTTTGAGCAGCACTCTTAATTCCTTCTGAAGCAGAAGGGGATTGTTCAGTGGATTGGCCCAGATTTCAGTATTCACCAACAACAAGTGCTCCGAGCATCTCATTTGCCATGTTTTTCTCCCTATTGCTCTACTGCATAACAAATACCAAATAATCAGGCAGAGCACTGGATGCATCTTTACGGTGCTGTGAGCCTAGGCACCACACCAGAGCTTATGCACTTCCTGTCGTCCAGTGATGTCACTACCCGTTTATAAGCCGCTCCCAACCCCTCCTCATCCGTTTTCAAGTTCCATGGTCCAGTTGCTGCATGAAATCTCCAAAATCAGTGTGGGTGTTACCTTGAACCAAATAAAAAACGCTGAATGACAAACGTAAAAGCTACTGCCGTCCATTTTCTCCGAGACCTCCACGAATACGAGATTGACAGGAAGAAAGAGGGAAAATAAAAAATCGATACACATACATCCATTTGGGGAAAAAAAGAAATAAAATTCAGGCTTCGTTCTATAGGGCACAAACTGCAAAAGCTAAGACTGGACTTTTTAAGAGGCTATAAATAATGTATTATATTATTTTAACAGCATGTGTAGTTTTTTTGTAAATACAGGATTACTTAAAAAAAGAAAAACTACAGCTATTAATCTAACACTAAATATTAATAACCGTAAATAGAATGGCTTCCAGCTGACACCCCTTGTCACACTTGTTAGGCTGTGACGCATTTGTTAGATGGAATAGGTTTTTTCTTTCTTTCGTTCTTTTTTGATTCACATTTCACAAAAAAGAGGGAAGTAAGCTAATCTATATTTAAAAAAAACTGATTGTAATAAAAACTGTATAAATTCATATGTGCATATACAGAGCTATATTACATATATATTATATATATATTCTACCATTATATATATATATAGTATATATACATTAGAACAGTGTCTGTAACTCAACTCTCCTGTCCACTCCTTGCATTGAGGTGAAACCAGAGCCCCAGAGTGTAACTGATCATGCTTCTTTCTTTGTGTGGTATGTTCAGAGAAATAACCAAAACTCTGGCCTGCCCAGGACTTGTGCATACTGGGTACCAGCGTACAATGCATGGTGTTGTACTGGCTGCTTGCTGAGAAATGTGGAGCCTGCCTTGGTTAGAGGATTGCACTACCAGCATACCCTTTTGTATATGTGTGACGATGTCTTGCCCCTACTTTCCTATATTGTAGACACAAGGTTAAACGGATTCACACACACGCACACTCACACCCTCGCACATGCGCACACAAACACACACACACACACACACACACTCTCAGCCTTTTTGCAGGCGACTGCTGGTTAACCCGTGTGCCCCGACTACGAGCCACAGCTCACTCTGTGTGACAATTTCTTTTGCTTGTTGCAGCTCTAACTCTCCATGTTTCCCGTTAACACACTGCTGTAGTTTTGGAGCTCACCTTTAATTTCGCTGTCACTTTCAATATGCTATAATAATAATGATTTTAAGGGTTAGTTGTCTTAACTGTTTGTGTGTTTGTTTATGGTGCAATATCTCTTAACGGCACGTGCCTTTTTAGCTTTCTATTTAGTCTGTCGATAAATCAGCAATGAGAATCTCAACACCCATCGAAGTGAATCAAAACGGAGCACGATAGACGCAATGTATTGAGTTCGAAAATAACCTGAACTGAAAAACTCACCACCTAGATTAGACTGTCTGGACTAACATCTTGTAGAGTCATGTAGTAGAAGTGCTCTCTGTGTGTTCTGTTTACTGGCTCTCGGGCTAGCAAAAGAACAGCTTGCCTTTTGTTTTACACTACAGCTCATTTCCTAATGTTGGTTTACCAAATGGTATATGAGGCCATTCTTTTGTAGCATGACTGAGATACATTTCTTTTCTTTGAAACTACTTTAACTGAAAAAACCCTTTTGACTGTCATTGTCTCTTGCCACTAATACAGTCAGAAAGATAACACGTGTCGCACAACCACATTGGAAGTTAAATGAGAATCAGTGAAAGAATGTCTTCATTTGAGCACGAATCTATTTCCAACAATAAAGCAGCCTTCCAGTTATTCCTCTGGCTGGTGTCATTTTTGGTTCCACAATGCATGGTTCTCATACAAAGTCTGACGATGTATCGCTGCATCATAATCTGTGTTATCTATTTAAGAAAATTACTGACACTTTAAAGAAGGTAATTTTGTTTGTTGCTGATGATCACAAAAATTGCAAGGAAGGGAATGTGTGCAGGTTGCAGTATACGGGGAGGGACAGAGACTACATTAAAGAACTCTGTAGTTTGTGTAGTTGTGAGAACGAGAACACAGCCTTCCTGCAGGAGTGCGCATATGACATCGTTTCTGTTTGTGTTACCTGAATGCGACTCTTTGATCTGCCGTGTTTTGGGTGTGTCACGGTGAAACTGTAGTAAGATGGCAGGTGTGTGCTTGCATGTGCCCCCCCGCCCTCCTCCTCCGTGTGTGTAAGGTGGTGCACTGAGTGAGGCAGGCGGGTGGTGGGGCGGGGAGGAGAGAGACAGCACTGCAGTGCAGATAGATGAATGCAGTGGCCTGGGCTGAGTCAGCAGCATGTTCCCAACAGGCTCAGACTGTACAACTCGCTGCATAGCGCCTCCTTGCCCACAGCAAGCAAAGCAGAGGGATCTACTTCAAGAAGACGAGGAGCACATGAGAACAGTGAACATATGTACACGCGAGTGAAAACCAAGTCGGCCGCCGAGGATGTAAGCGTCACCTTCTGCCACACATGCTGCAACTGTCTGAATCGTGCATCTTGCAGACCACTGCTACTGCCATTTTAATAACGTGCGAAGAACAGCTCATTTCCACACTGTTTCTCTAAATGTGTTGCTTCCCTCTGTAGATGTTGTAAAATAACCCAGGTGCATTATAATACTGTACAGTGCAGAGATTTTGTTTCATTTCTTCCCTTTAGGTTTCTGTCCTCCTTGCATCCTAATGTATAGAAGTGCATCGCTGCAGAGGTAGGACGTGGATTAAGTAGAACATTGGTCTGATCTGTCAGGTTGTGTGTTGTGGGAACAGATTTATGAAGGAGAGAGGGAGGCTGTGAGTGTCTGTAAGGGGTTGCACGGAAAGGGATTCAGCTGTAATCTGCAATATCTCCTTCACCAAATGTGGGCGAGGACTTCTTTTTCATATAAGAGATTTGTTTGTCAGCTCTGTCAACTTCCAGCTTTCCTTGCCCTTCTTGCCTGACTGAAAAAAGACTGATTGTAAAACTGATATTTAAAGCTCAATTTGGCCGTTTTCACTCCCACTCCCTGATTTATTAATAGAGTGCAGCACCCTCTCTCCCTTCTGGGTTTTGTTTTCCATCCCTGCCCCTGTCTGCAAATATCACAGGCTTTGACTACTGTATTTATATCTGTAAAATCTCTAGATGGCTTTGGCATACTTCAAATGCCTTCTTACAGATATCTAACACCCTCTAGTGGGCTTTGTTGAAACACCACTTCCACAGATTTAGGGATGGGTAAAAGTTAATAATATAAGGCACTATAAGTTACTTTCTGGTGCTCTTATGGTGTATGGCGAGATGTTATCTCTCAGGCTGTTAATCCAGCAGTTCCCCATCAAGACGGGATCTTGCCAAACAAAATGAAAAGGAGCAAGTGGAGCCCTGGCAGTCATCTCCAATGGCTTCACAGACAAATTGGGGCAAAATTATTTAATTGTTTTTTTTTTTTTAATGTTTAATTTTGTAAAATTCAATTAAAAGATTAAATGTAACTTTTCATTTTGAAATGGCTCATTTTTGTGGGGACTTATCACAAACATTATATATTTAATGTTTGCCGGCTCTAAAGAGAAATATAGCCTCTTCTAGAAGAACTACTCATTTCATAATTTTAACACTAACTTTTTCACTTGACTTTCTGAATTTCAAAGTAAGTTTGACCATATGTGGTTCAGGAAAACCCAAAAAAGGTACACTTGTCCTACTGCACAGGTCTCTACTTGGACTGAAGGAGGAAATCTGCAGACTTCTTTGGAACTGAAGAAACTAAAATAACTGGATGATCCAAAGGAGAGAGTAATGAAATGGATAAGCATAATGTATTCGCAGTTACTAGGTTGTATTTTTCTCATTCTTTTAATGCAAAACTTTTAATCACAGTCTGTGCTTGCCATTCTGCAGCCATACGTTTGGTTAATTAACATACTTTTACAAATAAAGCCAGACAATAACCAAAAAGAAAAGATATAACCTGAACTTGCAGGAGTGATAATGGCTTTCCTATTTTTATATTGAGAGAAGGTATATAAGGCAACGATTAACATTCAACGTGGTGAGAACCATCTCGAGGGGACCCTGTAGGTGTCACTGTTATACTTGTTATGTGGTGTAGCTGCTGCAGTGTGAGTGTCATTAGAAGGGCAGAGACAGCAATTCAAAACAGGGGTCATGTGCTGATTTTTCTTTTTTTCGTTTTCTGTCTTATTCCACACTTGCGATCACAACTGTGATCTCAAATGCGGAGATATAACTAAGTCAGGTTAATAATTTCACTGATTTTAATGCTAAATGTGAGACATAACATAGCTGAATTTAAATTGTTAAATAGGAACAGAGGTTAGCTTTATTGTAGATGAATGGACTAACAGTTGCTGTCAGGAATATGGCTTAAGGTGTGTTAAAATACAATCCTTAATCAGAAGCAAAACAAAGAGAGTTTTGCTGTGACATGACTGACGTTGCAGCAGGGCGAGACTTACTGTGGCTGAGAGGACAAAAATTGTCTGTGACATGTCAGCACAGGCTCGCTGCTCTCTCTCACTCTCTTGAGCTCAAGTACATGACATAAATGATGATATGGTTTCCTACAACTTGAAAAAATACAAAACATTAAAATATCAATAGAGCTCACACTACTGATGAAAGAGGAGACTTGTATTGAAAGGTAGAAGAAAGGTGATTTAGGTGGCTTTAAACGTGGTGTGTTTGTTGACAGATAAGCTGGTCCGAGTATTTAAGAAAACTGCTGATCTTCTGGTATTTTCCCACATGAATATCTCTAGGGTTTACAGCGAATAGTCAGGAAAACCAAAAATATCCAGTGTGTGACAGTTCACTGAGCAAAAATGCCTTGTTGATGTCAGAGGAGAATGGCCAGACTGCTTTGAGCTGATAGAAAGGCAACAGTAACTCAAATAACCACAACCATGGTATGCAGAAGAGCTTCTCTGAATGCTTCTCTGAATGCACAGCTCATCGAATCTTGATGGGCTACACCAGCAAAAGACCACCATGTGTCAGCTCAGAACAGGCATCTGAAGCTACAGAAGATGGGAAAAAAATGTTATTTGGTCTTATTCAGATGGTAGATTCAGAGTTTGGCGTAAACAACATAAAAACATGGCTCCATCCCACCCTGAATCAGTGCTTTCTTTACACTGGTGGTGGTCGTATGACCCATCCATCCGTTTTCTTCTGCTTTTCTATATCAGGGTTGCGGCGTGACTGCAGCTTATTTTCCTTTACATTTTGGTTATTCTGCACAAAATCTCAAACTGGTTTCTTGAGCACAAGAATACCTTCACAGTACCAGACAGAAGAATGAGCAAGGTGTAACTAATGAAGTGGTCGGTGAGTCTTCCAATGTGTATCTAATGCATTTGATGGTTTGGTGATTTATTCCTACAACAGGACAACGACTTAAAGCACAACTGCAGATTACACAAGAACTATTTAGAGGTGAAGCAGTCTGAAGCTTCTATCTCTAATGAGTGACCAGCACAGTGACCGGATCTTAACCCGGATGAGCTGCTGTGGGAACAGCTTAACCGTGTGGCACACAAGAACTGCCCATCAAACCAATGCAACTTGTCAGAGGCTTTGCAGAAACTGTGGAGTTAGATACACCCGAATCAAATAACAGAGTAAGAAAAGTCTAACGTTTCCTTAGCTGATTTTAAAAGAGAGACAGAAAGTAAACGGACGCTTTTTCCGAGCCAATACTTTCTTTAACTGTACGTCAACTTAATGTCACTTTGCGAAGAGAAATATGCCACTGCCAGGCTAAAATATCACATTGAACCCAGTAAGTATATTTACTGCAGTAACCCATCAGGTCATCATCATAGCATCATTTAGTGAAAGATCAGTACATTCAAACCTTAAAACATTTTTAATTTCCACAGACAAAAAGAGAAAACTCAAATATTTTTCTTTTTTTTTTGGTATAATATCTTCATTTCCATGTCACAACAGTCTCTAGTGAGGTAGACTATAACAGGTCAACAGTTTGAAACGCTGGTCTTTAAACTGGTATGTGAAATGACATGAAATAAATACTTCCATGTACAAGGTCTTCAACATGAGGTAGAAACGGTTACAGAGAATGTACAAGATACAAGAAAAGTACATGTGAATCACAAAGATAACAGTGAAGTCTGATTTTCCATCTGCGAAGGCCAACACTGACTCCACCCCCTTCACTGAATCAGAGTAACACAAAGAAAAGGCAAATGCTTCCCGCAATGTGTCTTTTGAATGCAGAGCACATCCTGTGTTGATTCACTTGTTGTAACCAAATACTTGTAAAAACCTGGGGTAAGCATAAATCATGATTTACTTAGCACCTCTTTCCTAATCTGAATTTCTTTTCTGGTGAGCCTCTACTTTTTCCCCTTAAACCGCATTCTGAGTAAGATAGTAAAAAAGCACTAAAATGGCTTTTAATTACACTGAATTTCCAATTAGTAAAATTAAAGGGGAATCCATTCACTTTAGATTTGAAGTTCAGCTTTGTAACAACCTAGACATCTCAAGCTCATGTTTCATTTGCCCTCCTGCTTCCACTTAAACAGATTTCTACTTTAAACTGCCAGTTGTGACCAATCACACCTGTTTCTATCACCGCATGTGATTGAGAACATTTCTGCCAATTTATGACACCAGAGTTTGTTGATATTACATCTTTCACTCTGGTGGCTTGTGGCTCTATCCAGTTGGGTTTAGAGGTGCTTATGGGTCAAAACTGAAGTAAGAGTTTCCTGATTCGTTCATTTAATAGGCTTTTTAAAAAATTAGAGGTTGGCACAGTTCATAAATCAGTGGCATAGCAGAGCAGCAAAGCCCCAGTGCGCTGACAGTGTTGATATTCAACTTAATTCAACTTGAAGTTAGGGCTAAATTCAAGCTGAATCAAGTGGTTTTAAAATACTGAAATGGTGACTGGATACTTTATTAAGACATTTAATAAAAATATCGCTTATACACCATATACTGTAGTGTGTGTACATCTTGATATGTGTTTATCAGGAGTGCTTTTCCTTTTCCCCACTGCTAACTACGCTAACACTTGACATGCCAATATTTTCTCCACCAAAACCTACTGGAGACTTACATCTATACGTGGAAAAAAAATAGATCTAAAAACATCATTGATGTACATATGGCATGTCTTTAAAAAAAATATCTGAATTACATTCAACATTTCAGGCCTTGATATAAAAACCTCGAGTTTCCCGGAGCTAAGAAACCATGTAGTGTTTTGTGTGTGTGTGTGTGTGAACGCATGTACATGTGTATGTGCACGTGTGCGTTGACACTATTAAAAGGCCTTAAAAGTTCATTGTTTCCCTGAAGTGTCAGCCATGGCATCGTTTTCATCTCGCTCCATTAAAGCTCCCCCACCGACACCCTAAGGTATCAACATACATTCGTAGTTCATCTTTCTGAGGTAACAATATTCTTCCTGAGTATTCAATAACACGATAAATCATCCTTCTGACAGGCAAAAGTAAAGAGAAAAACATATAAAGAAGTCAAATCTAACGACAAGCAGGTAAATTTTAACAAAGTATGTAGCTGAATAAAACTTTTAAGAGGCACTCGCTCAGAAGCATATATCCTCTGCTGCAACGTGCGTGCCTGTGCAGCCACACTGAAGCAATAATGAGCTTTTATGTAGCTAACCTGCACTGAGTACATCTTCCCAGTATGTACAATCATCTATGTTTTTCCATTGTACAGTCTGAGATAAAGTTGGGTTAAGGATTAGCAGAAATATCTGTGTGAAGAAGATGCTTTTAAGATGATTGAGCCATACTTGATTTACCCATACTGCGACTTTATGAAGGCTAAATACATTTTCAATGGATTTTCATGAATAAAAGCTATTTAAAGTATTTCCCTACTTCAAAAAAAGAAGAAGAAAAAAAAAGAAAAACAAGACAGTTCACCTGCAAATCCAATATATGTATTTTTCCCTCTGTTGTCTAGTGCTGTTCATCAGTCTGGATTATTCAGGTGTGAGTCAACAGTTGTTAACTCTGCATTATAAATAATAGGACTAAATAGCGATGGCCTTGTGATGCTCAAAATAAACAAACAAAGAAGAAACAAACAAACAAAAAACACCTAAAAAAAACAAGCATCAATGTTTTACTGTGGCCAGTTTTCAGTAGGGACTATTTTACATCTGTCTACATACACCAACCAAAAGTAGTGTGTAGCTAGCTAACACCCATCTTGCCATGGGCAGATGCATGGACCACAAGGCAAGTGCCATTTAATTCCATAATTCCAACTAAACTCTAAATTAATACATTGCAGGAAAAATACATAATTTTGATTCTGAGGTCAACTGCCTGTCAAGAAAAGAGTGGCGTCATGTATATTATGACATAATTACGCAGCATAAGCAGCTTGATATCTATAAATGAGACAAAAATGGTAAGTTGGTGAGCAATGAGAATAATTAATCAGAGGACAAGAGGTCCAGGAGAGAAGATAAACATAAACATGGAGATTAAAAAATATATCTAAACAAAAGAAAAGTGAAATGAAACCTGAAAACATTCATTTCTCAAGGCCAAGCCAAGCACAAAGACTTACAGCCAGCAGTGTAGTTGGGATTGTGCTGAAGTAGTATGGCATTCTCACCACTTCAGTTATTGCTCTTTTTACTTTTTGGTCATAATGATTTTTTTATTATTAATTTTTTTGGTTTTTTGTGGTGCGATAGAGCATATTGCAGTCAAAGGCCTTTTAAATACATAACGGCCACAAACAATTACACCAACTCCAAAAACAATGTTGCAGTGCTGTTGCCACAGTAGCAGAAAAGGGAATAAATAGGATCCTGAGAGAAACAGACACGCGTACATTTAGACTGTCTTAATGATATCTATGTAGCGAATGCCTCAACCTCACTCCTAAGACCGACCTCAGCCTTACAGGGCAAAACGCCTCTGTGAATCTTTGGGAAAACATGATAAACAAAAATGTTAATGTACAGGAAACACCGGTCCTGTAGTAGGGAAATTAAATGTTTCATCGACAAATTCAATGTTATTTCCCCGAGTCTGTCAGGGTTAGGAACCCTGGGTGGTTTTTAAGAAGCAAGGGAATCCTTCAATATGCCAACCTGGTCTGTTAGTGCCCTCCAGTGGGGTCCTCAGAGTGTGCGTGAGATGCAGATATCTTCATTGGCATTCTCTGCTGCTGAGGAAAGCTGTGCTCCCCCGATACACTCTCTCCTGCTAGGCCTGATGGCGGGCTGTACTCCCCTGCCCTGACGTAAGGGGGTGATATGAGGGGCTTTCCAGATTTGAAAGACTGTGCATCTGAGGCGGGCACACTCATATCATAACCATTGCCGTGCCCATTGTCGGAAGCTTTGTTGTGACTGTTCCCGTTGCCATATTTTCTATAGCGAGATCCTTCCACCTCTGCTCCCTCTTGTCGTTCCTCTGTCATTTCAAAGGCCTTGCGTTTCAGAGGTACACCTGTCTCGAGCGTCCCTCCAAGGCTGTGAGATGGGTAGTTGTAAGTCCCCCCCACCATGGTAGGCCTAGGGGCCAGAGGAGTGGGAGCGCTAATCCCAGACGACAGGTAGGACGCACTGGGGCGGCTGTATCCCGAGGACAGGCTGGTTTGGGGGTAGCACCCTGGGGGGTAGTTGTAGACAGGTGGGCTAGGGCTGTAGTTGGACACTAAAGTAGGTGGAGCCTGCAAAGAGTGTAGAGGGGTTGGTGGGAGTGCTGCACTGGGCTGAGGGCAGTATCCTGAAGACAAGTAGGTGCTGTTGTAAGCAGGAGGGTATTCCTGAGATGATGGAGCACTGCACGAGCCAGCACCACTAAAGCCTGGCTCAGGGGCCAAATTACTGCTCACCACTGTTACACTTCCTGTAGTTGGGATCCCCACAGAGGCAGGGGCCACCTTGGTGCCAGTGAGTGCCTCAAGTCCAGGGTAACAGTCCATGCCTTGAGCCAGAGTCCAGGGCTCAGAGTCTGATTTTAAGAAAGTCCCATGCTCTGCGTAAGCTCCCGTAGCAGGGCGGTCCAGGCCTGAGTACTTCTCAGCGTAGCGCTTGAGCAGAGAAGAAGCACTAAGGGCTGATATGTCGTCACTGGCCCAAGGATAACTTGTAGGGGCGTAGCTTCGGCGAGGACCTGTAGCGTAGGGGTCGTGCTTGTTGGCAGACGGTGGCGAGGTGGTGGAGGTGACATCTAAGTGCTGTTCAGGCCACTGAGATAAAGGGGCGCCGTGCTCCGGAGACCAGTGCATCTTTAACAAACCTGACAGAAACAAGAACAAAGAAGTTATTTCACATAATCTCAGAATAATAACCCTGATCAGATAACATTTCTACACCTAGTTTATGGTATTTAGCCCTTCACAGGGATTCCAATTTCTTCTAAAGAAGACAAGATCTTATGTGCCCTCATAATCACCTTGCAACGCTGGCTCTTTTCCACAGTTTTGTCAATGCTTAGCCCATGTCCTTCTAAGCAGTCTCTACCAGGCGGAGGCCAACTGCTCTAATCTGTATGAGAAGCTGCCAACATAGCCCCCAGCCTGGTCTCCACGGCGATAAGCCTCTATCAGCCTGCACACTGCCCTCTGCCTTCGTCTCTCTCACATTGGGGCCATTGTATTTTCTCTTTGAGTCTCTTAGCCCACAAAGCCACCCCCACCAAGCGTGTGATCTAATTCGGCCCAAACCTCAGGGGTCTGCTGGACAGGGGGGGAAAAAGAGGGCGGGGTCACTGGCGAGAGAGGCTAGCTTTTCTCCAAATTACACAGAGACTATCCCACTAGCATCTATGGACACTGAAGTGTGTGTCATTAGTGAAGTGACTGACTGATGAGTGAAAAATGACGGATTTTTGCGCGGCATGTGTGATTACACGCGCACATTTGCACAGAGTAATCCGCTGGTTTAGTGGCTCAGGGTTTGTCTTTTTGAACTGGCATTAAGCTGACATTCCACACATTGCAGAGTATTACTAAAGTGTCCTGACCCCAGGCTTTGACCAGAGGGGCTTCCTTGCAACCACTGGACAGCTTTATTGATTTCTGATACCCGTGCATCAATATACAGTACTGGACAAACATGGTACCATCCTACGGGCACTGGCCATTTACTTGTTGTGTCACATCAAGTTATCACAGTCTAAATGTTCGAAAAAAGTCTAACGGAGATGTTGGAACAAGATAATAGTTTCTGCTGTGTAAAACCTGAACCATGAAGTAATTGAAAGAAAAAATTCTAATTTTGTGAAACTGTATTTTAGTGAACATCTAATAAATTTAAAAAAAGAAATTATATATCAGTTTGCATATGCAGGTTTTGATTTGTATCATGTTTGCTACATCTGACATTTCTGTGCAATGTATTGCTTAAAAATGAACTTCTGTAATTTATTTAGGTTTTCACTCATGTCTGGTCTGAAACTGTCTGCAAGTGGATTATACCAGGTTGGGTCATATGTCCACACGGACCACCAGATGGGTTGCTAAACGGTCCACACGTTGATCCCTAAATTAAATGATCCTTCAGCCTAATAATCCCTCTCATCCATTCCAGGGATAGCAAGTGCTCTTGTCTGGCACAAGCTCCACCCTTGAGCTGAGAAATCCCCACGCTCCAGGGAATTCTGACCCGTCACGGTGCACAAAAACATTACACATTCAAAACAGCAAACACAGGCATCAAAACCTACCTAAACAAAATAACTCGACCTAACCCTGAGAATTATTAGTCATACACCTGTACACTAGACAGACTCATATTCTGTTTAGTTCCGAGTGTGGGTTTTTAAATAGTATTTCACAAGCCCCAAGGGAGTAGGGGTCGTCTAAGCCTCTGTGCCTGCTGTGTTGTGAATGATATTCCATATTTCTATGCAATGCCAATGAATGACTCAGTCTTTCATGTCAACATCAAATCCCCCAAAATGTATCTGAAGGAGATTAAGGGATAAAAAAGGAGCACTTGCAAGGAAGAAGCCCTCATGACATGTTCCCGGGGTGTTTGTTACTGTCATGTTTTTAAGGTCATTCACATTAACAGAACCACAAGTGTGAAAAGTTTATAAATGTGTGTTGATAACTGCTCTACCGAGATCTCCACTTTGTCGTATTTGAATTCATAATCTTGATGCTCCTCGATGGTAAACTTTCAATTTGATTTTTTGGAAAAATGTTGCATGCTTGCATGCTTAAAATATTTGATAAATCCAAAGGAAATTTACAACCAATTTCTGATTTCAATGCAGACGAACAGCTAAAAGAAACAAAAGGGAAAAAAAAGAAATATGACCCAGTGTTTGATTTATGTCTTCATAGAAGAAGTTTATAAGAAACTGCTCACAGTAGGCTCAACACTACAAAAGCACTAGTGCAAATGGGGAGTGCAAATACATTCAGTTCAGTTTAATTCAATTCAATTCAATTTTATTTATATAGCACCAAATCACAACAATAGTCACCTCAACCGCTTTATATTGTATGAGCAAGCACTTGGTGACAAGGGGAAGGAAAAACTCCCTAGGTTGTCCTTTCTCATATGTAGCACAGAACAGGGGACAGTGTGTGTCATTTGTGTTCTCATATCTGAAAATACTCTGGGCTACCATGGCTCTCACTGAACAACAGCTCAGAGAGGATCCTATGATCCTATATTGGATCAGCGGAAGAGGATGGATGGATGTTTTTGCCAATCCCACTGAGAATCTGTGTCCCGCTTTGTAAAGCTTCCAGCTCAATACTGCATTTTTCTTTATTACATATAAAAACTATTAAACAAGATTACTGACATATGTGTGAAGATAATCTGCAATGTGGCATTTTTAAAAAAATGAAATGGCCTCATGGAATTATTCTCATATAAATTCAAAGCTGGCCAACATCAATGACATATAGTGGTGGCCATCAGTGTGGTATTCACTGATCATACTGATTGCAGGCATGTGGCAACCATTTTTCCATGTTGTCTTCAGTCTAGTTCTCTAACGACATCTCCACCACTGGCTCTATAATTTAGCCAAGGCTCATTTGAGCGCGGTGATCTACTATTTCTGGAACCTTCACCAATTTTGGCAAAAGGAATTTAAAACCTGAAGACATGGAAAGATCCCCCTGAGATGAGAAGATGAAGAGTTAACAGGTGAGTCCGTCTGTCAAGAACCAGACTGAGAAAAGTACCTGAGTTAATGATGGATTAGAGCACATGAGGCTTATGGGAGCGTTAGAGCGTGTTTAAGCTAACAGTCAGCTCCAAGAATTAAAGAAGCATCACTTGCAAACTCTCAATCCTGGCGGTAACTTTCACAACATAACATAACACAAGTCTTTACGTTACATTTTCAAAATAACTTCATAGTTATTTTTCATTCTCATCTCTTCATAATTTTCCAAAATAATAACATATGGCAGCTACATCAGGAAAAAAGTATTTTTATTCATCTTTAGGAAAAAAAAAAAGATTTTTGAACTTTATTTTTGAAACACATACTTTTCAAAGAGTTTGTTCCATGTCCACTTAAAGCTGGACAACATGTGTTTTGACCTTTGAATTTTGTATGGAGTGACACATAAGTGTCCAATGTAGTGGTTTATGTGCAAGTATGCCCTCAACACTGACACAAATACAAGAAAACAGCCTTTGAATAACTGTCCACTGTAGTGACCACAATGCGTGAAAGGGTTAATGAGTATATTTCATTGCGTATTTATATATTCTGTATTTATATAGGTATATATTTGCTATATTTATGCATATTCTCTTTTTCCCGTTTATTTTTTACTCTAACTTCTTACTATGCAAATTTCTGTCGGTGTTCTGCTACTGGAAACAGAATTTCTTTAAGTAATCTTCAGGAAAAGTTCTCCATTCTTCTTGCAGGACATTCAAAGCTTCTCACTGATGTTCATAATTCCATCAGGGCCTGTAAAAATACTTATGCCTAAATCTTATGCCTGACTCTGCCAGACTCTTTTATCTTTGACATTTTTGTAGGTTTAACTAAAGAAATTGGAACAATGATGTGATTTTTATGGCAGGTTGCTTGTAACAAAGTGACTACAGATAGAATTTAAAATCAGTTCTTGAAGTTGTTTAATAAGTATAGACACTGGTTCATTCCTTGAGTTTGGTGCCTTTTTATGACCGAATGATTCATAGGTCAGTGTTAAGTGCCTAAACAAACAAAGAAACATTCCTCTGAAAATGGTCAGGCCCAAGGACTGGACTGAAAATGAGTGAAAAAGCAGTCCATGCCCAAAGAAAAACTTTACAAAACCTCCAGAAAGCCTGAAGAGCTTTTGCTCAAGCCCACTTTGAAAATGACATGAAAGTCTGGCTCATGTCGATACACAGACTAGATCTACTTTATAATATCAAATTCCTGATAATAAGCTGGCTAGAACATTTCTGAGATGACTCAAAAACAGGAAAACAAAGTTAACTGCTATGCATGCAGGAAATGCTGACTCTTATGTTCAAAGGTGCATGTAACCAGAAATCTTTTGCAAACTGAAAGCGCTAAATTGCTGTTACTATGACACCCCACTCAAGTCCTGTGTTTACATGTCTTTGCAATAAGAGACAATGAAACTGACTGAAAGCAGGAAGTCAAGTCAAGTCACACAGAAAAGCACTAACCCTCAATCCCTATGCTTGTGTACTACATGAACTCAGAGTTCACTACACAGAAAAATGTGCCTTGCATCAGTGTGTAATCATGTGTGCCGTGTGTTTAAAGACAGCCAAAGACAAACGCATAAGGTGATTCTAATCTGAGACAGATGAGTGCTTAAAGTGTATAGAAACACATCTATGCACAGTTAAAATGTAACTTGTTCTCTCACCTGTTCTCTCACCTGCTTTGAGTGGTCACTAAGACTGGATGCCTATAAACTCCAGCCGCATTGATTTATTGAATAAATGGTCCCCAGCCATCAACAACCACCACCGGAACCAGTTTCAGTGCTCTAATTTGGATGTGACTATTATAATGACTTGTACATTTCGAAAACTCTGGCAAAACTGCTTGAATTTTTCTTTTCTGCAATTCTGCAACTCATGGATAGTTTCTGTGTGTCAGTGGAGGCTAGCTTGACTCCCAGTCCACCGCATGGTCAGTATGAGTAATTAGGGGTTAATTAGATGGAAGTATATGTGGGGGAAGGGGCTAGCTGAAATGAGATTTAGGGGGTTGTGAGGAATAAGAGATGGGTGACTGGCTGGATGGAGAGTGGACACAAAAATCACCCTTCTGCAGCTGTAGGGTCTCTGTAAGTGCTTTCAGTCCACACACAATAAACAAAGACACCCCCTGAAGACGGAAAATCCAAAATACACACACACAAAAATGCACACGCACACACACACAAGCTGCAGCAAACTACAGTCTTATATTGTGTTTTTTCCATGGAGGGTTCAGCTTCAGCTGGCCAGCACGCAGATGGACTCTCGGTCATTGGTTGAGTCAAGCTGCTGGAATGCCAGGAATCTAACCTGAGATCTATTTACAAAGCACATATCCTTTCCATGCACTCAGCACGCCTTGTCTATTCCCAGGCTAAAGGAAGCGAGGGAGAAAACACAAAGAGAGAACGTGATTCCTTACAGTGCTGACAAATGACCTTGTAGCCTGTTTGCACATTACTGGGTGATTTGTATTACTTAGAAGTTGATTCATGCCACTGCCAAGATCAATACACATCAGAGGAGAAACGGTATATGAGTTTACAAGGAGAATGTCACGCCAGCTGAGATGAACAATGAAATGCGCGCACTTTACCCATATATCCCGGTGTTTCAAGCTAACGGTATAAATTAGTGTTATAGTCCTGTGAGCACTGACCAAGAAAAAAAACTGGGTGTGCAGTCAGTGGGAAGGAGAAGACCCACCCTCCCTCTCTCTCCCTTTTATTTCCCCTTCCCCCTTTTCTCCAGGCCTGCACACTACACCAGGCCATGCTGCTGTCAGCCAATCAAATACTGTACCAGGTCTGATTCAGACTTTAAACATCCCTAACCTGAAAGCTATTTGAAAGCTCCAAAGCCAAATGAGAAGATCAAACTATGCCAACCACAGGGTTTGACACAGTTTGATCTCTGAATCACGACACAGCTGGTTTAAGCTTGATCATTCGAATCCTCCGTTCCCTCTCATTTAATTTCTCTTTTCTCTCACTCGCAATTTGTTCATTCTTCCTATCCCTCCTGCTATCTGCGCAATAGCAAAGACCAGACTCTGTGTCCCAGCCTGTGTGGTCAGTTTCCCTTCCCCCACTCCTCTAAGCTCACACACTCACATGTGGCAGAGGTTGGCCTGGCCCCTCTTTGCTTATTGTGTCCACTCATATATCAGGCTGCAGCTGACCAGTCCCTCCTTCTACATCTTCTCCATCTGTCCTTCACTTTGCTCTTTCTCTGTCGTTTTCCCCACCGGCGCCGCACATCTACACTATAACACCTAATAAGGAGCCGCGGCTTGTTACACTTTCTTTTAACAAGCTTTCGCGATTATTAAGCAGGGCTGATGCATGCGTGTGGAGACAGAGGGTGATGTTTATGCGCCCCACTACAACAGCACTAATGAGAGGCTGTTGACACCAGGTTACTAACGATCTGGCTTTCATTCACAGAACTGCTTCACCCTGGTAACGGGCGGCTAAAACGCGCTAACGCCGCTCATCACTCTCACATTATCATCATTAAGGACAAACAATCGCAGTCACCCACACCTTAACGAGCTGTGATTGTTTCCTTATTTGTGTTTGGGAATTGATCTGAAATTTGTCAGTGTGTGTGACACGTGACTGGAGGTGGTGCGGTTGGGAGTAAAAAATAAAATGCCAGAATGTGAGCGTGTTTAGTTTCTATGAGTAGAAAACTGACACACTGCTGTGAGTTGCTTTTGAGGAAGGAATGTGACACGTAGATGTTACCAGAGCTTCTTTCTACACAGACAGCCCCATCGTTGTGCCTCGCGAGACGTCAGAGACAAAGTATCGTGACATTTTGCTGTTTGTTAGCTGCTGCTTCTCTGTGCAGTTGCTTTAGAATACACAAAACATCCAGCAGTAAATCCCTGTTGCATTATTCCAATCAGGTTAGTGTTGTAATCCTGTTAAAGCTGGTCCTGATCAATAAGCCGGTCAGTCAATACAGGTATATTTAACAGTCTAGATAGGAACCTCGCGTAATCAGTACACATATGAGTAAGGGCGGGGCTATTCTGTGACATGTTTACATGATCTGAATATATTTTGCTTTTACATACTTACGTAACAAACAAGTATTTTGTGGAAATGCCTTCCAAATGTGTCAACTCTTTACCACGTCTGGTAAAAATACACCTGGAGTTTATTCAGATTGTACATGTGTACTGCCCTAAAACGGGGATCTAAAGCTTGTTCAAGCACACATTCATTCTGCAAAATATGTGTGGCGTTTCTAAAAAGACAAACATCTGCTGTCTGTTTGGTCTCAAAAAACAGTGTCTGAACACTTTCTGTTAAATTCCTCAATGCAAAGCCTGGAGACTCAGCTGTTAAAGGCATCAGGGTATCTGCCTTCTCAACATGACTGCTCAAGAGATCCCCCTCCCTTCACCCCAGCAATTCGCTTCCCACTGCATATCCACAGGAGATGAGTTCTGGACAAAAGAGGGGCCTGAAGAAGAATGTGTACAGGAAAACAGACTCAAGCAGAACTGGAGCATGGTATGCACGTACAACATGACGCATTCATCCAATAAGTGTCTCCCAAATGCAAACCAAAAAAATTAAAGACTTACTGTATGGGGTGACAGGACTGAGCATTCTGCAGCCCTGGTCCCAGGTGAAGAGGAGAGGACCAGGTCCACTTGGTGCTAGTGAGGGCCCAGCTGCATGCTTCAGGGTCTTCCTGGGTTACTGCTGTTGCTTCTGCTGCTTTTGGCTGTACTGCTGCTGGTAAGGCTAGTGAGTGGCCTCCTGTACTGCTCCATGGTTCATCTCATAGTTCAACACCACTCTGACACATTGCCACCTGAAGAGTGCAAACAAGTCAGTGTCAGAGCCAGCACACACCTAGTCCTGGTTTAATTGCTGTCGCTTGATTGTAATAGATTTTACGAAAATAATGATAACTAAAAATAAAAGTCATGCTTACTCGCTTACACCGTAGAGCAATATTAATATTCGTTTATTTTACTGCAAACCTTCTAACAAAAAAAGTAAAATATTTGTTGTCATGTAAGCTGTTATTGAGTGGTAATGAGCTTTGCATGTATTTTCATTGCGCTTGCTTTTCTGGTTCTTTCCTTAGCTGTGCGCACAGACACAAGCGCACAAGAGAGACTGAAAGTCGAACACTGACACAGCGCTTTACCCTGTGACTACAAGACGGTAAAGCACGGTTTTCATTATAAAACTGCAAACCAACAGAGGAAAGAGAACTCCATGCTGCCCTCTCTAATGCTGAATAGTTCAAGGAAATTTAGGGCAAAAAATGCGTCCAAAGTGCACGCACTTAAAGCAGGCACCAAACAGTCGACACAGGAGGCCAGCTAATTAGAGTTTAATACATATGAAGACAAGGGAAAAAGATGGTAGATAAATTGAAGTAATCTAAGTAAAAACGAAAATGACGACATTTACCGTAAGGAAAAGAGAGAACACCAGAAAGGACCGAAATGTGCAGGGAGCAGCGGAAACATTGTCATTACTGCTGAAGGGAAACCAAAATCTATTTTTTCCTAATAAGTGAGTAAATGGTTACAGACCTGACCATGCCTGGATTTGCCCGATGAGTGTTTCAGTTTGGGAAGTAATCCACTACTCCACAAATTGTAACAGAAGGTCTCTCTCCCTCTCTCTCTGCGTATGTGTGCATATGTGTGTGTGTATGTGTGTGTCAGTGTGTTTGAGCCTCTTCTGGGATCCTATCCTTTTCTCCTACACTCCCTCGCTCGCCCTCCAGCTCGCCCCCCTCCCCGCCCTCGCTCTCCCTCGCCTGGTGACAACAGAGCAGCGCACGCATCCCCTCCCCCAAGCACGCCACCCCTCCCCCTCCGTCTCCCTTCTCTTTTGTTAAAACTATTTCAGCAGGAAGGGAGAGAGAGGGAAAAAGTGACCAATCATGCAGTGTCAGAGAAGAGCCTATTTCCCCCCCTGCGGTGTGTGTGCATGCGTCTATGTGTGTCTCTGCCTGAGTGCACATGTACCATTTCTGCACGTGCGGATTTGGAGGATTGATAAGACTTGCATGGGTGGCTGCATGCTTTTGGTTACAAATCTTCAGTCTGATGAATGGGCATGTTGGGACACATGCAGATGTGCAAAAAAAATTGAATTTTCTCCTTCACTGATCACATGAGAAGTTCAGTTATTGCCAATGACTTTTATTGATCTGGTACATTGATCTTAGTGTTGTTTGTAAGGTGGGGGCTGAAATGGCCATGTCAGTATTACCTAATTCCTCTGGCACACCATCCCCCCACTATACACAAATACACACATTCACACAGTAGCCTGCACACATGCATGGACGGCAGCAAACGACCTCCACATTGGCCTCAAACCTTTGGCCAAGAAGTGAGTTAATTTCTTCAACTGTAATTTATCAACATGGTTATAATGTGCAGACACAGTTTTGTTTGTAATATTGTCTCACTGAACACTCTCCACTCATGGTACGGTGTTGGCAAACCCTCTAAAACCCTGCAGGGCTTACCCCTTCTCTTTTGGTTGTGAGGCAGTAACCACATGAGCAATGTGACATGTGGGAGATGCACTTCAGAGGATGGCCGTACACAGGACAAACTTACTTTAATCTTTTTAGAGCATAATCCCAAAACAAAACAGACAGTTTCCCTTCAGTAACACTTTATATTAAGGTTCTTGCGATAGGCAATAAGGTGCTCACAGTCCGATCAGAACTAGTTTCAGTATGATGACTAAAACTGAAGTGAGACTGATGGATCTCAGCACTGTTACAATAAAGATGGTCAAGTCAGACCTTTGGACCAAAGTGAGGATCATATATCACTGCAACAAGGGAATTTGATCCATTTATTTCTGTACTTAAAAAAACCCAACAACTAATATGGCTGTGAATAGGTAATTAGTGAAAAACAACAACTATGGGTTGTATTTATGGGCTTATACAGCTAAATTCAGTTTAATTTGTTGTATAGTGAACTTCTACATTTACGATTTTCCCCTTTCTGTCCGTGATGTTCAGGAATGCTATTAATCATAAATGGTGGACCCCAAAGCATGAGATCAGGACTGAGATGTGTTGTTCTTCTCATTCTTTTTATTAAGAACCTTTTATTTCATTTTGCTTATTTTACTTTATTCCAATGCATAAAGAGACTGTGGAAAACAGTTTTTGAACACAAACTTTCTTTTGTATCCATAGTCAAAATGTTAATAAATAGCAGTAATATAAATAATAAATACTTTACAATGCATGTATTAACTAGGTATGCCCCTATTAACGCTCAGCTATGCTTTTTCGCAGTAGCTTGAGTTAAAGTAACAATGTTTTACTATGGTTAATAAACACATTCCTATACAGTTAGAAATCATTTTCATGGCTCTGTCCTCTGGAGCAGTACATAATGTTAAGAAAAGACAATATACAAATTAATACAAAGAAAATCCCTTAAAAAAAGATTAAATTAGGCCTGAGTGTCCTGGTCCAAATCATGCTTTGAAGTGCTCAGACTCACTTATAAACAGCTTATGACTTATTAATTACTGCTTATTACAAGGATCTTGTTTTAAGTATTACCTTTCCTTCTCCTTATAGCAACTGTAGAAAGGCATGGTGTGGCAATACCAGAGTATTGGGTTAAAATGCTGCTAGTGATAGGAGTGGAGATACAGGCCTTTGACTGCCTGACTCAGAGCAGTAATTGCTAGTGCGGCACTCAGCTCTTTCCCCCTTACCTGCATTGCTGACAGACACTGAAAAAAGGCCATGCTGTTATTTTACAGGTCAGGAAACAATACATCTAAAAAATTCCAGTTGTGCAGTTCTTTTCATTACAGAAACAGTTTGATACATTTTCACTGTAGTGTAACAAACCCAAGATGCTGCCTCTCATTAGATCCAGAAAACATCTACATTTAGCCACACAACCTAAAGCAGGCTATGAGGAAAAGCAGGAGGGACAAAGAGCAAAAAGTGTGCTAATGACAGCTGAACACAATGGCTATCAGCAAGTTTGAGAAAACATTTACTTTTGGAAACAAAGGAGAGAAAAATCCCCATATAACTGGGGTGCACAATGTACACAGGAAGACAGATTTCCACTCACACGCGTAACAGCCATTCTGGAAATTATTGGTCACTCTAACCCAGAGCTGCTTTGCTCCTGTGGGTGGGATTGGTCACATGATAGCACCCTAGAGAAGCTCAGCTGTTTGCCGCTCTAATTCTGTCTCTAGCAGCTGAGCACTGACCCACTGCTCCAGTGAACTGTCCCAGCAATTATAATTGTGTTTGTGTATGTGCATGTGTTTGTGCTTGTGTGGATGAAAATGCTGTAGGAGTTTATGGAGTTAAGGGTGAAAAAAATGCGCAGCCATAATTGGCCCACTTGTTGTTAAATGTGTACCTTCAAAACGCTTAACCCCTGCAAGCCTACGCGTGTTCGCAAATGATTGGAAGGGTGAATTATGAGACAATGAGAGAGAGAAAGGGCAAAACAGGAACAGGAAATCTTTGGAAAAAGAACAGGAAATTTGTGTATTGTGGTCTCCCACACAGAAGACGTCAATGTCAGTTCAGTACAGTGCTTGAATCTGAACGTTCTTGATTCTGACAAATCCCACAAAAAAAGGTCAAATCCCAACAGCAAATTCATCCTACTGATAGATGCTGCCTGCATAGCCAAAGATTATATAGCTTACTGTTAGATATTAGTAAAACACATCAATGAGCCTTTTAAAACTGGTAAGATGTTCTGTTAAAACGAACATGGCCTGGCCTGTAGTTTATTTTAGTCATTTGCACCTACATCACTCTGCTGACATGAGTACAGACCAGGACACAGTAGGCTTCATGATAAACAGATAAACTCTATGAAGGAAATGTTTGAGATGAAAGTACAGGTTTTCAGCTTTAATTCAAGGGTGTGACACGTACTGCAAGAACCCCTTTACTTTCATACCCTAATTTTCAGAGACCCTGTTTCCTTGTTATTTCATGGCAAATCAAGCAGATAGAAGATCTGGGTTAATTCCAAGTGTTTGGCATCTTTTTACTGGAAGCGTCAATATGAGATCCAAAGAGATGCCAGAGCAAATAAGGGGGGACACCCAAGGCTAAAAACCAAAATGAAGTGGAGAAAGTGGAGTGGCCAAATAAATTATTTGGTATATTCTTTAAGAAAAAAAATTGAAAACACTAGCCAGCTCCACAACTCCTAAAACTCAGAAAGACCGCAGAAGACAACTACACGATGATGATGAAAAAAAAAAATCACATCTAACCAAGTCTAAAACAGTCGTATGGAGTTGGGTGTATTATTGTTAAAGTCTACAATTATGATCCATGGATGCAAATACAGGGGATTCACAACAAGGTGCAAACCCGTGCATACAAAGAATGAGACGACCAGATTAGACTTTGCTGAAAGAGCCTCAACAGTTCTAGAAAAATATAGTTTTATAGCTAAAATTACCTTAGTTTGTCCTCTGAAAATACATGTCTCTATAAAAATAGCTGTGATTCCTAAACAATTCATGATGTGCAAAACCTAAAATTCACAATTCAATCACATCTTGTTTGATTTCAAACCCACTATCATGGTGTACAGAGATGTTGTATCTATAGATAGATAGCTAGATGGTAGTAGTTACACCCATGTACTACACAAAGTCTATAAAACATATTGGAGTTATAAATGTATTTAGTTTCACACAAAAATCTGGAGACAAGCATGTGTTATATTATATATACAGAGCTGCGTATAATTATTCTGCTGGTAACATTTTTAATGTGTTCAGTTTTTAACTGCCTGACTTTCTCATCTGGGAATATGATAATGAGTGCAATGGGCCTGCTTAAGTATTCAGAGGATTTATTAATTAACTTGAATTTATGCCAAGTACACTTACTTAAACTCTAATAGACCCACAGCAACAATGTCTTCACCTCAAAATGTAATTTTCATTTGTGGGAAACTAGTGCTTCATCCCCATAAAGACTGTATACACAGATTTAGGCCCCGACAACACGGCTAAAGCCGGATTCTCTATTTCTGCAAGGTGTCAGTTAGCTAGCCTTATGCTCAGAGTAGTGTCTCTTTAAGGTTAAATAACATTGCTCTTCCAGTAATTTCAATTGGAAGATTACAGTTAGAGGCTCTAACTTTCTGACAGAGGCATTCATTGTTCTGTTTTTTCTTGAAAGAAGTGTAAAGGTGTAAAGTTTTTTAACAACCCTCCTGAGTTGAGTCAGTCTAGAAATTGAAAACAAGGGCAAAAGAGGAATTTTATTCATAGTGTTTAAAAATACAAACAGTTGAAACACCAGCTAACTGAAGGAAGCTAACTGCTGTTTTCTTACCCTGCCTCACACAAACAGACAGACACAAGACTGCACACCGCACACACATGCAGCACAGCGCTCAGTGTTGGAGTGGCTTATTGTTCTCTGGCATAGAGGACACAATATCCAAGTCTCGTAATAGAGGTTAGATTAATTGCTGACAAATCTGTATTCAGCAGTTCCCTTTCTCCCCGTGTGACAGATTTATGACAGAGATTGATGGAGAGGAGGGACAAGCTGAGAGCCGGCTCTGTTCAGTGAGAAAAGGGGACAACAGCTCAGTGATTCAAAGAGAAAGAGAGAGAAAGAAGAAGAAAATCCAAACACACCATCGCTTTGGTCAGATCTTATTCAAGCTACAAGCTCAAAGACCAACAGTTTTGTCTGTGAGCATGTATTTCACAGTTTGTACCGAGGAAAAAGTTACCTTCAATAATCCGTGCATGTTAGAAGTTAGCAGCTGAGTGTTCGCTGTTATTAGGTTAGAAGAAACCAAGAGGATTGTCATTCTTTCTGCTGGTTTCTTCTTAAGCACGCCAGACAAAGCAGATGACATTTGCAGTTTCCCAGTTACTGTACGGGCATGGGATTCGAATAGTTTTTACATCTAAGTAAGAAAGTGGGCATGTTTATGATTAAATGAATAATGCACAACAAAACACAGCAGTAAACACACACATTGACAAATTACTGCATTATACTGAGATGTATTCATTACAAATGAAGCTCACTATTCAACATTTGGCTTTTCTGTCGAGGCCGAAAAGCCAAATGTTACATTCAGGATGTTTCTTCAGTTCTCGTTCACAAAAACAAGAACCTTCATCCAGACACAAAGACTTTATATGAATGCTTAAGTCTTGAAGAAAGGGCATTGAGGCTAAACTAGTTTTTCACCTCTAATTCAATTGCACTAGTGAGATGATAATAATAAATGGAATACACAAATAGATGAACTGAAATTCCATGGTGGGTAAATGTCATGTCTAGTTTGACTAGCTGACCACATTCGAAGCACTGTGGGGAACTAAGAAAGCTGATGATTCATTTAAAATAAACTTAAGTATCCTGTCCAGCTCTTTCCCTCAACCTCATGTCACAGCCAGAAGCTTCTCTCAGTGGCTGAGGCGATGCCAGCTGCTTGTAATCAGGAGCATTTGGGAGTCAGATCACATGACACCCTTGAGGCACATACACACTTAGATGTATGCATACAGAGTGCAGTGCATCTTTAACCGCATACTCCTTCCCACAGGCAACTCCTTTGCAGTCAGGATCACCTCCAGATGTGCACACTGTATTCTCACACGGGGGAAGGGTGCAACACAAAGGAGGAAGTTTGAAAAACCTTCTGTGAGTATTTCTCAGGATGTTTTGGGTGAGATTAGTGTTTATGTTTTCTACAATGATGCAACAGATTTGAATTTAGCTTAAAATTAGAAGGGCAAAGTCCTTATTGTCAGAACCTGCTAGAAAGGATTGTTACTCTGCTGCCTCCTAGTGGACAAAGTCATTAAATACACTGAAATATATGCATGGTCAAACATGTAAATACTCATTTTGGTGGCATGCATTCAAGAACTGTGGCAAAATGACATAAAACACATTTTTCTTCAGTTTTACCTGTAGTTATTTATTTTCCATTTTCCATTGTCAAAAATTAAATTTGATATACATATAAAACAGAATTATTTCTTTCAAGACTAATACAAGAGACAAGGCATCGCTCGTTCTATGGCTCCAAAACTGTAGGATTAATGTTACCGCAGTACAAGTGTTCTTCTTCTCAGTGGAAACTTCCTCTCCCCCCTCTACAACTACATTTTTCTCTACTGTCACCTCGTCCTTGAAATAGACATCGGTTTCACATTATACTCATTACAAGGACAAAGTGCACAGATGTCACCTTTACCTACATGTAAAAATGAAGTGGGCAGGAAAATATAAATAACGATTCAGTACAACAATCCAAAACTGGACCCAGAAACAAAAGCGGATGTAACGTCAATGGTGCAGGAAAAGGCAGCACAACAAGAAATGGTTATGTAGTCTATGACAGGCACGCATGTACTGGTATTGCACATATATTTATAGTCACATCCACCTAATGAATGAATCTCCTGGCTACATGTTTATGCAATCATTCTACGGTGCAATGAAGGCATTTTACTTTATATTTACCGTACATTCACATAGACATCAACGGGTTTAAAGTCACCAAAATAACTTGTAGATTCTTTTTTTTTAAAAGCACATTTACAATCCTTAAACACTGGATTTTTAACAGTGATTTTACATTTTGGTCAAATCCTCTTTTTTTTACCCTTAGTTTTACATAGCATCAGCTACTGTTTGCACTCACTCATATGATTACACAATAATATTTTATTCATGCCGTTAATGAATTTAGCTATGGCTGCACTCAACTCACATTCAGATATCTGACAGAATCAAAGCAGAAGTACATGACATGAGTCACACTCCACTCCAACTTTCACACGTGTCACAGAGGTGTCACCTTTACAGTGACACATTACTTGTGCATTTTGGATCAAATTCACTTAAACAGAACAGATGAAGACTGTTCAGGAAGTATCCCTGAAAATGAACTGATGTTAACAGGATATTGTTATTTGTGAAATATTACTAAGTTAATTCATGATGGCTAATGTTAGCGAACTTCAGGCAGAAATGGCTGTATAACTTTGTATAACCTGAAACTCTTCATTACCAATTGGGCCAGTTCTATTGTCGACCGCATTATATTACATAACAGGTGTCTCCCACGACTGTATGGAGGCAAGACATTCACCAAAGCATTAGTTATGTGCTGCATTCTTCAGCCTTAGAATACAGAAAGCAAAGAGGATATTTTGTGACTTTGTATCTAAAAATAAATAATAATAATAATAATAATAAATAACTGTAACATTTTATTAAAATAATTTGGTTGCTTAATAGAGTTTCTTAAAATAAAATATATCAATGTTTTTTATCTACAGAAAGTGCAACTATAGCAGAGACTGTTGGTCTAATGAAGGTTATTAAACACAAGGGCCCACATTACAGTGCAACCTTGTTTATGCAGACTGAAAGGTCTCAGATGAAGATGACATTGCTCAAATAGCTTCACTTTATTAACTGTAACTGTTTTATAGTGTAACATGTAATGAAAGTGCGAGGAAGGCCTTCAGAGTCCAGCTCAAGATGAATATACAGAGTTGCACTAGTAAGAAAGGTTCCTGATGAATAAAAAGCTGCAGTATGATTCGTTTTGGGTGGACCGTGGGTAAATTATTGCTTAAAATAAAACCCTGAAGCCTCCCTCATTTTTTGATACGCACACGTTTCTGGTTTTTCCTACCTGATGTTATCCAAAATGCCTTACATGAGTATTCGTGGCCTTGTTTGAGGTAAAAAAAAATAAGAATACAAGCAGAAAACAAACACACAGGGTGCTGTCGGTATAACAGACTTGATTCTTACACAATCATTAATTTAAACATGAACACCCAATAAAGGAAACATTACACCCCAAAAAGCACATTGTTGATGGTGCTTTCATTTACCGTTTTCTGATGAGTCTACCAAATAATCAACCATATTAAACATATCAATCATTGTTTTTGTTTACTTTTTGTTGACACAAGGTTTTTTGATAACCAGCAATAAATTATTACTTATATCTGCGCTTTGCCTCAGCTCTGTGGAGCGGTACAGGTTAAAGGTTTTACTATTTTGTTTCACTCTCACTGTTTTCATGGTACTGTTGAAACAAAACCCCCATGTAGATGTTTTGACCATCTTTTGGAGATGAACCAGTATGGTTAATTGAAATGGTACGTCCCAGTTACCTTTATATGACTGCATGGTTTGAAACAGAAAACAGTTCTGTGACTGTCAGTGGAGCAGCTCCAGGACTTGCCTCTAGAGTACAACACCATATCACTGCTCTCCACAATTCAGTTAAAAGTTGGACGTTCAGTAGTATTGGAATCTCACAGCTAAATATTGTTTAAGATTGTTCAGATGGTGTAAGAAGGTTGACATTATATGTGCCTAATAAAAACAAAACTCCAAGCCAAGGTGTTTAAGATATAGGAGTGGTGAGGGCCAGAGCTATAAGTAGGTAGGGATTTGAATTCAGGGAAATTAAACAATATATATGTAGTACGGTATATATATTTTATATATTTACAAACTTCACAAAGGTAGAAGTGAATGGATGGATGTTCTACACCCTTGACTTTCCCTGTGTGTCTGAGAAACGTGTGTTTTATGGGTAGCTGGTAGAAACTGTGGAGACTCCTTTTTCTGAGCACTGAAGTGGCTGATGGTTGAAGCAGCCAAATCCTGTCCAGTCAAGAGATGCAGTCGAGTCTGTCATGAATCTGGACATCCTTTACTCATCGATGAATGCAATCTCTTCAAACCTGCAGGGCGAAACATGCAAAGGCTGAGTTAAGACAGCACAGAGCACAAGGCAGCAACCCTGAGTTTTGAATAACAAAATAATGTTAAAATACTAAAGATACAAATGAGCACAATGTAAAGCAGGAATGTTTCCAGATTGTAGGGGTGAGGAAAAATAAGGGGTGTGGCCTTGCCTTTTTAGCAGTCAAAGGACGAGTGTCCTTTTGATTGGTGTTGAGAGATTTCCACACGGTGGTTTTAGACATTTCATCAGATATGTTAATATCAGAGGGGTCACACCTGAGGAGCAGGGAAAGGAACCGGAGGGTTTAGGGAGAGGTCTCACTCACAGGTGGCACAACAGAACAACACAGTATATAAATACAAGCATGCATGTAGGTAGCTGGGAAAGTGACAAAAATCCTTGTATATAATCTTACCACTCCAAATATGATGTCTATTATTTAAATTTGAACATGTGTGCTCACCTGGGATCATGGGCTTTTGGAGCCTGAGCAGGCTTGGTCTTCTCCATGGGAATCTGAACTGTAGTCGAATCTTCTTTATTTGTGCTGAGCATAACCTGTGACTCCTGCGAGACAAATCCATGACGTACGCGCTCAATATGTGCACATTTATGCATTCGCAAAAGGTGAACTTTGCATTTTAAAATTCCCTTTAGACTACCTCTTCAATCTTTTTCGAGGCATCGTCAAGATTTTTTTTCTTCCACTCGGGCATTAGGTCATCTAGATAGCTTAGCTCTCGCTTGGAGAAACACAAGTCCAACACCTTGCGGATGAAAACCAGAGCCAACACCTGCAGAAAAAGGCAGACGAACAGGCTCGGTGTTTAAACAGAAGATACGGATCAACTAGGTAAGACGGAATGGTTGTGGTCAACTCACCATCATGGGGAAGACTATGGCCGCCGGTGATGTCTTAATGACCCAGAGAAGCACCAGACACGTGAGCTGGGTGACAGTAAACAGATGCACCTTTCTCAAGGGAACGTGTCGCAGGTAGATGAAATCTGGCTGGTGCTTCGCCGGCATACCAAACAGTTTCAGACGGTCAAAGAACTGAGAAGTGGTAAAGATGAAAGCAGGTGTTATGGAAGTTGGCAAAGGAGAGAACAAATTAATGAGAGCAAAGCCAAGAGACAGATGGTGAATATGGAAAAAGAATGAATGCATCTGGTTAGTTCAGACAATAAACTGTCAGGCCATGATTAATTGCAACAGCATTATAATTAGAAAAGGCAAGGGTGCAGCAGGGGGCATCCAGCAAGAGAGGACAAGAGAACAGTTTTAATTATTTTGCAGTTTTGAGTCAGAGTTGGTGGGGTTTTTTTTGGGGTTTTTTTGGAAGTACGTTATTCATAGTGTAGTATTGTTTCAGACATTCTCCAAAAACAGTCTGCATGCCAAAATATCCTTGGGCAAGATACTGAACCCCGAGGAGCTCCTGATGTGTTCATCAGAGTGTTAATATATACAGCAGCAAGCATCGAGAAGGGGCCGGAGTAACCACTTTTTCCTGGTTTGAACCTCCTCACTGGCAAAGACCAGTCTGCGTGGAGTCTGCATGTTCTAACTGTGTCTGTGTGGGTTTCCTTCCACAGTCCAAAAACATGCTCGTTAGATCAATTGGTTATTTAATTTGGCTGCAGGTAAGGATTGGAGAATGAGTGGTTGCCTGTCTCTCTGTGTTAGTCGTGTGATGGATCGGCAATCTGTGCAATAGCTGGCGTATTCAATCACACCAGGACAAGGCACCTTCAGCTGCCACCAGATTAAAAGAAGGAGAGCTTTCTAAATAATCACAATCACAGTATATTTTGTTTTTGTGTCAACTGCACAATCATGTTGCATAGTTCCTCACCTGGATGCCTTTTAATGAAGACACTCCCATGTAGAGGAAAACACCATACAACACTGGCATAGGAATGAGCTGAAAAAACAAACAGACATTATATTTTTATCAGCTAATTTATCCATTACCTTCCATTATAAGTATTATATATATTTTTACAGCAGATATTTCTTTACTTGTCATAGTAGGTATATTGCACATCTGATTCATGTGTAATACACCAGAGGGGGCCACCATTATATAGCTTCTCTGACTAACCTTGAGGGCTCTAGTCATGAATACAGATAAGCCCATGAGCAGGAAGATGACCAGGCCAGTAAGTCTCTGTTCTCTGATCCCCAGGAAGCGAGGCTGCTCTCCTGGAGCTGAGCTCTCTGACTCCAGCTTCAGACTATTGACATGAGAGATTGACAAGACAGTGGCTGCCACGAACCAGGGCAAGCCCATGATGGAGCATACGGCCAGCATCACTCCCACCATCAGCAGGTCCAGATGGTACCCACAGCCTTTCTGTATCGCAGAAGTCCGAAAATCAGAAAAGCTTCAGGACTTATTTGAATATGATTAAAAAAATGTTGTCTTACCAGTAGTTTGTGCTCTTTGCGGTTGACTATAACGGCAGTTATTTGTTGGTCCATGAAGATGAGGATCGTACAGAGAAGAGCAGGAATCGATGCAACCAAAGCTGTCCACCATGGATTTCGCCCTATTGGATTGATGAACCAACCACGATCATCTCTGGTAGGCTGAAGAGGTAATTACCAGAAATATGCAATAATGCAGCTAATCATCCTCAATGGTTTTATATCATGAAGTGCAAGTTATATAGTTCCTCTATACCTGGAATTTGCTTGGCACCTTCAGCTTTTGGGAGGGTACTCCAATGGCAAAGTCAATCAGCACCATAAAAACAATGGTAAGAAACACTGCAAAATCACTGATCATAGACCGCACCTGAGCAGAAGAGACAACAAGGCTACGAGATTAATGATCGTTAACACAATGCAATAAGTTTTAATGCTATTGCCAGTGCCTACTAATCTATTACTGATGATGTGGTTAGTTACCTTAGTGGGGAAATAACGGCTAGTCTTGAATTGTTTGAGAAAGGCAGACATGAAGAACGTTGAAAAGAACAAGATAGCAGACCAGAAAAGGACATCTGGGGTGTAGGGGCCATGGTGACCGCATGCTGTCCCAACAAAGTGGCCGTGCAGACTGATACACTCCTACAGAGATGAACAGAGATCCTATCACAATAAATGCATCACATTCATTCATGCATCACATAAAACTGTTTTATCAGAATTATGTGGTGGACTGGAAGAGTCTACAGAGCATAAAAAAGACATAAAACAGACAAACAAAATGGCCTTTGGTGTGCTTAGCTAAACACACAGCAGTGAGAGTTTAATTGAAGTCTCCTTGTCAGTGTTTGCAAAGATCCTTAAGTGAGGTCGGCTGCACATTGGAAGGTGAGGGGGTTAGTTGAATGTTAACAAGTTGGGAAAGTAAACAAGCTGGAACAAATGTGGCAAGTGCTATTATGAAAGTTATATCATCATTAGACTTCATTAGATGTGTGTTCCCACATAGTTACGTTACCTTGACAGTCAGGTTGGTCCAGGGTACAGCAGAGGCTGTGATGTTTCTCTCAGTCCAAATTTCCACGGTTTCATTACTTGGATTATCAGGTTCTGCACACTTACAGCTACAGACAAAGATGCATAACACACACAATGAATTGAACTATACATCAGCTCACAAAAATGTGTTTTTTTTCTTCAGTAGTCAGAACAAGTCAAGCATAAGATGAGGAAAGCAGGAAAGTGATCAGCAGCAACGAGCAGTGAAAAAGCTACAGCGTAAACATTCTGGTAAACTCTCGAGGAAATTGAGTTACTGACTATGCCAGGGTGAGCTTGTCCAAATCACTGTATGCGTTGTAAGGGTAGAGTTCTCCCAGGTGAAACAGTTTTTCCAAAGCCTCATAGATGAAGATGAGGCAGATGAGGGCGGCAAAGGCCTCCTCTGTGAAACGAGTGATGTAGCACACCAGGGAACTAGCATCTGTGGCAACCAACAGTAAACACAGCAGGGCTGTCCATAAGCCTATGCAGGTCCGCAGCGACAGATAAGAAAGGTCGTAGTCCCTGAAAGAGGAGAGGAGAGGAAATGAGAGAAGAGACTAAAGTTAGAGCACAGCGGGGAACAGGGACAAATGTCATTTTGGCGATAATGATGTCACAAGGAAGCTGTTGTGAGTCCTGTACATACTTGCAGAATTTGAAGAGGATTTTCTCAAACACAAGAACAGGACCTGTGCTGCCCAGGATGGTGAGAGGCTGACCAGCAAACAGCGAGTAGGCTACTCCAGTCATAGATGCACCAAATAAGGACTCAATGGCGCTCTACAACATATGTTGCAAATGCAGAGAGCCTGTAACCTTTGCTACACAATCTTCAGTAACATTCAGTCTTGATGCTGTGGTAGTAATGGCCTAAAGACACAGCAGTATATAACTACAATATAGTACTGTGAATGTGTCCTTGAGTGTGTTTAAGCTCTTACAATACGTCCTTCTGTCGCCTCCCCCAGCAGTCCCCCAAAGGTAATGACAGGAGACATGCAGGCACAGTAGAGGAAGAGGAAGGAGGCCACACACTGGAGGCTGACACCATCCTTAAAATCACCCCAATAGAATGGAGCTTTCCTCTTGATGTCCAGGATCAGACCACCAAATAACCTGATCGCAGCACATATGGAAAGAAGAGGACTAGTTCAGTAAACAAAGACAGTTTAACCTGACATATCCTCACTGCATGAACATGATGAGCATGGAATATTTTCAGAAACAGTTCTATTTTTTTGGGGTTTTTTGTATTTGCAAAAACACGTCAAGGCAAAGAATAGTACAGTACATGGACTCGGGACACTTAAAGAAAGGGGGGAAACTGGTACTAACATTTGCCTAACGAGCAACATGTCCCCTGTTTGATCTGGGGTTGGGTCAGGAACGACATTCAGTGTAAAAAAATGAAAAAAAAAAAAACAAGGGGAAAAAAATCAGCCAAATCAAACGTGTAACTACCTGCTGTACCAACCCCTAGTGAGTAAGGAAGCAGCATGGTACTTACTGAATTACTGAAATAACTAGCTTAACTATAGTGAAACTAGCAAGTGTAATGGCTTTGTGGCACTGCTTTATAGTCCTCAAGTCTAATGGCTGCTTCTAGTGGCTCTGTGGTGTTGTAGAAAGGTTCACTGGGATTGTGGTGTGTGACAGATCACAGATCCTTGCAGCACATAAGTCACCTAATTGACCTACAACCTATGAGCCATAGCAGCATCCTGTCACTCTTCAACTTTAATCGGTGCTGTATCAAACATTTGAAACAGCCTCACAATAAAATCACAATAATTTCAAGTTATTGTGTTAATGTAAATAGGAAAAGTGCTGAGGAAAGACACCTGCAAAAGATCTGGAGCCACCATAAAGGCCTTGAGTGGCTCAGCAGGGCAAGTTTATCAGTAGTTTAGCAGCAGTTTAGACTTGTAGCGCAACACTCTCTGTCATGACCTCCTCCAAACAGCCCGCAGTTCTAAGGAGGGAGCCTGTGATCGTCACGTGTTCAGCATTCAAGTGACTTTTTATGCTGTGTAGAATTCAGGGGCACTGTGGAAAATGTGCACATTTGCTGCTGGATGCGAACAACAAAATTTAATTCATCTACCTCTCAAAGGCTCAGTCTTTTATGCTAAACTGAGATAAACGGCTCCTGGCTCAAGCTACACAGCTAACACACAAATGGACATTATAGTCATCTAATTTAACTCTTGGCATGATAGTTGCTACTATTTTCTAAATTCAAGTTATTACTTTAAGATTAATTTGGACAATTGATAACATGATGATCAGAAGAAAAAAAATGGGTTAAAATGAAGCTGCCTGTAAATGATTGTTGTAGACAAAATGGACAAGATGTGATTGTACTAACCTTTATTTCAATAAAATGGAACTTTTTTTGGTACCTCACTAAAAATTGTGGTGTGTGGGATGTAAGTAGAAAAGATAAAAAGAATCTTTTTGAGAAAGAAGATTTCAAAGACAACCTTTTCTTTAAAGAATAAAGGAAAATGTTTTCGTCTTCAGTTTCCTTCAGGCTGTTACATTCGCACTGGTAGTTGTCACTTGTCTGTTCCACCTCCTCACAAATCCAAATTTAGATTTCGTGACCGGAGCAAATGGGAACACAGTGAAGAGTGCTAAACTCAGGCCCAGGCTGCAACACATCCATTAAGGCACCTAACTGCAGGCTGTTTTAAGGGTTACATTTCTGGGGAAAAACACCCTGCTGTCTGAATATGCCTTCTACAGTCACCATTACAGAAGCAAGAAGTCTGGGCAAACCTTCCAGTTCTCTGCAGTTCTGGCCCGTGGTGTTCAGCATGCAGCTCTTCCTCTTCCTGACAGACGGTGCCATTAGGGACTCCAGGCATCTTCCTTTTCTCCTGCAGATATCAAGGAATGCAAAATTATGATACACTGAACCAACAGTTATCATAACATCAATTTCCAATAAATTTTCGTTGTACAAATATCTTTAATTGACTGCAGCTATGTACCTGAGATGGGACCTTTTTTGGGGGTTCAATACGGATTGAGGGGTCCCACTCTCCTGGTGGCAGGACAGTTACTTGGTCTAGAAACTCATCTATTCCCGCTAGAAGGTCACTTCTGTCCTTTGCCTTGTATGCTACATCATGAAAAATCTGGTACAGAAAAAAGCAAAAGAAATAGAAAACTCAGCCTCTTTATACCTGCAAGAGAGATGCTCAGATTTATTTTGATTGACAGAGTGCTTACCTCATCTGTCATGATGGTTGCCATGGAGCGACCGATTTCATGGTATTGCTGAGCCTTCCCATCAGGGCCAAGAAGTATGAAGAGGAACCTAATATTTGTCAGCAGATGGATTTCAGTTTATAAAGAGTTTCTGGAATATTGAATTTGATTTTATGATTAAAGCAGGGAGCTGCAGCTGTCTACCTGGTCGGTATGGGCACCTCTGTAAGTCCGGTGAGCAGCACAGCAGGGGAAAGGCGCACAAAGGCTACAATAGGCCTCTCCAGGAAGTCCAGCTCTCCCACCAGCACATTGGAAGCCTCTGCACCCTCTGGGATCTTTTTCATGAAGTGCAGATCCACCTGTTCAGACAGGACAGATGCAAATATCAGTACAGGATTTGAACTCAATGTTGATGTTATGATGTAAGTCGATTGGGATTTTTGTTACGGTATTTATAAACGTTGTTTGTGAATTTTTGTATATCTATTCTTCATTTGTCTCCAGTTTTCTTTTCTATGCTATTGTAACTTGTCTGCCCAGAATTAATGTCCTTAATTTTCTTCTCTTTAGCGTGTTGTTTATTGATTTACTGCAATAACTAACTTAACTGTAGAGAACCGAGCAGGTCAAGTGCTCAATGGAAACCTTTGTCTGTGGCTTTATGGCACTGCTTTTTAGTCTTTCGTTGGTGGACTGCTGTTAGTGGCTCTGTGTTGTTGTGGTTATCACATTTGCCTTACATGTGGAAAAACCTCTTGTTTGATACTGAGAGGAAACACAAAAACCAACCTCAGGGGGTTACAAGCCTGGATAAATGGGAGTGTTGAGTAAGAAAGGGCATCTGCTATGGCAACCCCTTGGGAGGCTATAAAAGTACCTTTATTGATGGGCTACTGCTGTGTGTTGTTCCACTGTAGGGGGCACTATGTGACACAATTGTTTCTCATTATATTCTCAGAGCTGAGAGCCCCCCCCCCCCCCACACACACACAAAATAAGATCTGTTGTTGTTGTTTAGCATAATCGTATTTACAAGTATTCTGGGTTTTTTTTTAATAGCATTCATCTAAAGAAATGCAACATTTGCTCTACAGCCTGCTCGTTTACCTTACTCAGGTCCACCTGAGTGCTGTCCTGTCCAGCACCGTTCTTAGCTGCTTCATTGGATTGAATAGGCTGGGGAGATGTGGCTGACCCTGCAGGGTGTTTATGTGCATGTGTGATGGAAGGAGACAAATGATTCAGAGTCAGTAAATATGATAGTTGTTGTGCCAAATCCAAACTAACAACGATGAATAAAAAAATATATCGCCCTGAAAGAAATATATGTTTGTTATGCAGTCTGACTTACTTTTTATTTTCATGTATTTTTATGTATTTTTACCCTGACTATAATTTGAACTGAAAATCTTAATTAATATTACAATTAAAAACCCAATCAAGGCCCCTCAGCACACAGCCAAAGTAACCCCCCCCCCCAAAAAAAAAGCCAATTTTGACATGACTTCTACTTTGATGTAGAGAGCACAAGTCAGGATGCGCTTGTGTGTGACATCCACCATCAAACTCACCAATCAGATGAGGTTCTGACTGTTTGCGTGCTCCCTCTGTGATGGAGCGTACAATGGGAATCAAATTCTTCTTCTTCTCGTTTTGGTGGTGGTGTCTCTTGAGCAGCGCCTCACGAACCCTCACTCTTACGCTGTCATCCAGCTCATTGGATGCCTCCTGGTGGTCCAGTACCATGTCTGCAACGCAGGTCAAACTCATAAACCCAGAGTTTAGTATGATCAGAGTGTTGGTGTTCCACATCAACAGCATCTAGCAGCCCATATTTGCATAATGCATTTTGGTTACTTTGAATAGAACTTTTATCCATTTGCAGTAAATAACTCTTCAAATAGTAAACCGAGTTATCTAGAAATCATAATGTCTCAACATTATACCCTCCTTGATTTATGGAACACATGTTAATTTTATGTAACTGCTGCTTTTAAAACAAATACAAGCCAATCTGGTCAGACATCTTTCACTGTTGAACAGAAGGTGAAAGTTTAAAGGGTTATGTCAATATCTGTCCACATGAAACTGCAGAATAATCAGCATCTCTCCATCTTTCTTACCGCTTCTGCACTTTATCAGGCCTTGCTTGCTCACTTGTTCTTGTTATTTTTGTTTATGTGTGTGTGTGTGTGTTTGTTTGCATGATGTGCATAATTACCTCATCCAGTCATGAGTATGCATAAATAAATGAAGGTGCAAAGTTTATTACTTGTCTGCACGCAAATGAATTTGGATCAAAGTAGATTTTATGCAATCACAGTTTCAGCTGCAATTTCCAAGTAAAATCCAGGTGTACAGGTGCTGACAGCAATACAATTTCGGCTCAGGTTTATTACACAAACTGCAGCTTGATGTGCTGCCTAGAACAAGGCTGGTTGTTCTGCAAAGTTACCATAAGAGAAGCAAACTGTGTTTCTGAGTCCAAAAGAATATAGTCGTCCGTGTATGTTGTTCTTCTCGGAATACAACTAGCAGGCATTCTGGCAAGGCTAGAGTCTGATTCATAGTAATAAAAGTAACATGAGCTAAAGAACTGACTCTATAGAGCAAGGTGGAGAAAAACAGACAAATAAATGGTATAAGGTTGAATTTGTTTGGGGTTACGTCTTTTAGCATGACATTACTGACAATGGGACTATTGGACAGGCCAATATGCAGACCAATGGAAAAGTTGGGAAGATCTCTTGGAGCCATTTTTGAACAACTAGAGATTCCAAGATCATCGGTTCAAACAATTGTAAATACAAGTTATTTTGACATGTCACCTCTTTTGTTACCACCCAAACCGTCACCCTCAGATGAGAGGAAATTTCATGTTCACAGATAACTCAGGAACCACCGAGGCTCAAGCCTGCCATGAACCAGAAACTACCGGAAGACCAGCGTCACTGACTACAGTGAAGTGAGTTTTACTCTCTGTGGGCTGAGAGGGTGCCAACCTAGAAAGAAGCTTCTGCTCCAAAATCAACACCTTCAAGCTCGACTGAATTTCTATCTTTCCACATAAAAAAAACTGGAGAAAAGTTTTATTGTCAGAGGAGACAAAGATTGAGCTATTGGGCCAAAATGATAAGAGGTATGTTTGGAGGAATAAAGGTGAGGTTTTCAAACATAAGAACACTGTACCAGCTGTCAAGCAAGGTGGTAGTAGCATCATGCTCTGCAGCTGATATGTTACACAAAGCGGATGGGTTAATGAAAAAGGAGGACTACCTCCAACAGCTAGATGGTAAACACAACTGACAACTGGGTGTGCCAACAAAGCACTGATCCCAAACACATGTCAAAACTGGTTTTGGAATGGATAAAGCAGGCTAACATTAAGCTTCTGGAATGGTCTTCCGAAGTCAAACTTAATAAGAATTTGTGTACTATGTCAGAAAACCAAGCAATTTAAATCAACTCTACTAATTCTGCTAAGAGTGGTCAAATATACAGCCAGAATTATGCCAGAAGCTTATTAATGGCTACCAAAAGCAACTGGTCAAGATTCAACTGACTAAGGAGCATTGAAACAGATGCTGTGTGTGTGTGTGTGTGTGTACACTTTTGACCCGGTAAATTAGAGAAAATACAAAAACCCCCAAAAACAAACAAACAGCAATCCTTGTTTTTTAAAGTCATTAAAGACGTATGCAGTGAAATGATTCCATCCTGGAAAAAGAACACTTCAAAGAAATAATTAAGTTCAGAATGACCATGACCTTCATGCCCATACAGGGAGTGCAGAATTATTAGGCAAGTTGTATTTTTGAGGAATAATTTTATTATTGACCAACAACCATGTTCTCAATGAACCCAAAAACTCATTAATATCAAAGCTGAATGTTTTTGGAAGTAGTTTTTAGTTTTAGCTATTTTAGGGGGATATCTGTGTGCGCAGGTGACTATTACTGTGCATAATTATTAGGCAACTTAACAAAAAACAAATATATACCCATTTCAATTATTTATTTTTACCAGTGAAACCAATATAACATCTCCACATTCACAAATATACATTTCTGACATTCAAAAACAAAACAAAAACAAATCAGCGACCAATATAGCCACCTTTCTTTGCAAGGACACTCAAAAGCCTGCCATCCATGGATTCTGTCAGTGTTTTGATCTGTTCACCATCAACATTGCGTGCAGCAGCAACCACAGCCTCCCAGACACTGTTCAGAGAGGTGTACTGTTTTCCCTCCTTGTAAATCTCACATTTGATGATGGACCACAGGTTCTCAATGGGGTCCAGTTCAGGTGAACAAGGAGGCCATGTCATTAGTTTTTCTTCTTTTATACCCTTTCTTGCCAGCCACGCTGTGGAGTACTTGGACGCGTGTGATGGAGCATTGTCCTGCATGAAAATCATGTTTTTCTTGAAGGATGCAGACTTCTTCCTGTACCACTGCTTGAAGAAGGTGTCTTCCAGAAACTGGCAGCAGGACTGGGAGTTGAGCTTGACTCCATCCTCAACCCGAAAAGGCCCCACAAGCTCATCTTTGATGATACCAGCCCAAACCAGTACTCCACCTCCACCTTGCTGGCGTCTGAGTCGGACTGGAGCTCTCTGCCCTTTACCAATCCAGCCACTGGCCCATCCATCTGGCCCATCAAGACTCACTCTCATTTCATCAGTCCATAAAACCTTAGAAAAACCAGTCTTGAGATATTTCTTGGCCCAGTCTTGACGTTTCAGCTTGTGTGTCTTGTTCAGTGGTGGTCGTCTTTCAGCCTTTCTTACCTTGGCCATGTCTCTGAGTATTGCACACCTTGTGCTTTTGGGCACTCCAGTGATGTTGCAGCTCTGAAATATGGCCAAACTGGTGGCAAGTGGCATCTTGGCAACTGCACGCTTGACTTTTCTCAGTTCATGTGCAGTTATTTGGCGCCTTGGTTTTTCCACACGCTTCTTGCGACCCTGTTGACTATTTTGAATGAAACGCTTGATTGTTCGATGATCACGCTTCAGAAGCTTTGCAATTTTGAGACTGCTGCATCCCTCTGCAAGATATCTCACTATTTTTGACTTTTCTGAGCCTGTCAAGTCCTTCTTTTGACCCATTTTGCCAAAGGAAAGGACGTTGCCTAATAATTATGCACACCTGATATAGGGTGTTGATGTCATTAGACCACACCCCTTCTCATTACAGCAATGCACATCACCTAATATGCTTAATTGGTAGTAGGCTTTCGAGCCTATACAGCTTGGAGTAAGACAACATGCATGAAGAGGATGATGTGGACAAAATACTCATTTGCCTAATAATTCTGCACTCCCTGTAATGGGTGTATATAAACTTCTGACCACAATTATATGCCAAACATGAGAAAACAGCACATGATAAAGACCAATAATAAGTTTTGTTTCGTCCTTAATAATGAGTCTGAACCTGCCTTCTTATATAGAGCACTCAGGTAGAGTCATATTAACATACAAGTGTTCTTACCTGCGATCTCTTCAATGCAGTCAGCATGCATGTCAAGCAATACGCTGCCGTTGATAATGCAACTGCGCAGCTCAAATAGACTGTGGAGGGAAAGCGTAGCAACGTAAGGCTTGCTCCACCTTTCTCCACCGTCCTCCACATCTTCCTCAAACTTCAGCCATCTGCAGCATAAAGAGATGTTATTTAGCAACTTGCAAGTTGGAGCACATGTGAAGTATTAATATTATGATTTTTTCCTTCTGTTTAATTCACTATATTGATTACAAAGGCTACCATACAAAGGCTTAATAAAAAGGCTATTTTTATAAAACTTAAGAATATAATTTCAATCTTATCAAATGACAAAGTGTCATTTAAATGACAACAGCTGAGCCAAAACAAGCTGTTACTGTATATAAAGAATAACATGTAAAGAAATGTTTGCTTTAGCAAAAGCTTCTTTTCAGCTACCATTAAAAAAACAAACAGCATTTCTATCACTTCTTCTTCATTTTTGCATTTTTTAGAAGGTCAATAGTATAATTTATTCCTAAGTATATTTACTGTCAGTTTTCTACAATAGTCCCCACATCGTCTCCCAGCAGATAAAATGTTCCTCACCTGATTAGTGCTTTTGAACAAAGCATTAACCTGACTCCTGCAGTAGCTCTGCAATCAGAGCTTGATTGTAAAGGGCACCGTTAGCCCATTGTTCAGTCTCCTCTGGCTTTTTGGTCTCATTCTGGTTGCAGATATGTAACTTCAATGTATTTGGGCTGTTTAGGGCTGTTAGAGCACATATAGTGTCGCTCTATATGTGTAGATAATGTGGGTTCAGTGTACAGTGTAATTTATTTTAGAACTGTTTTTTAGTTTTATGATTGCAGACATTAGGAATATTTAAATAAAGTATTAGTTAAAATAAAAATAATATGATAAATGTTTTATTATTGTGTTTATTTATTTGCATTTATTTATTTTTAATGATTTAATTCTATGGGTGTTGTTTGGGCTTTAATCTTTCTGTTGTTGAAGCTCCAGTTTTATTCTTGAGTTATTAATTTGTCAAAAAAGACACAAAACGGAAAATCTGTCACGTTGTGTCATTGTTGTTTTTTTTGCTTCCAATTTCCTTGTTACTGCTCCACTGCTACATGATATTATACTGATTTTCTGTTTCCAAAATATCTTGTAAATATTTAGAGTTTACCTCTAACACGGAGGACAGTAAGCTACCACACAAGTTCCTGGTTTGTCCAGCAGGAGTTGCTGATGCAGGGACTTAAGACCTTTAGGTAAGAACTGAAACCAAAGGCCCTTGAGAACAGACGCTATGCTTTCCCAGCCATGGCTATAATAGGGACTGCTTGACTCACGTCGGGTCTTTTTAAAGCAGTTCCTTGAAGTATGATGAATACACTTCTTCTTCAGCTAAGTGTAGAGGGAGCATTCAACTTTAAATGGAAAGCTGTTTTTCTTTCCCATGCATAGACGTGCTTTAAATCTCTTGTACAGTGGTTCACACCACCAAATAAAAAATAAAAAAAGTTGTACGTGAGCATGAGAAACTTTTGAACAGCACAAATAAGCCATATTTGTTTGACTCACGGCTTTTGATCTTTTCACCTTGAGCTAACCTTCAGCGAGCTTTAAGTGTAACTACCTCTTGTAGACTTCCCTCTTCATAATAGTGCCGCTGTAGAGCTGCCAGGCTGTCAGAAACCTCATTGCTAAGCACTGTTACCAACAGCTCCCTGAGGAGATATCCTGACCTGGCTGTTTCTTTCCACTCAGCATCCTTGCCATCCTTGACACAGATCTCATCCAGCTCGGTGAACAGCTCATGGGACACGTGTTCAGCGTCCTCCTCATTGCCTAGAATGAACTGGACCCGCTGGGATGGTGTGTCTGATGATGTGTGGGAGGAAGGAGAGGTGACCTGTAGGTTCTCAAAAGACTTTCCAAAACACAACATTTCTTACTTTGTCCTTACATGCCTTTTAATGGCTTCTGAGCCCACATGCATACATACTTTAACACAGATTTGTACACATGTGCAGCATGCTGATTTGTTCCTGTTCTGTGTTAGCTAATTAGTGGTTTGTCAATTTTAGCCTGGAGTCCTGCATGTGTGAAGTGCCCACAGTATTGATAGGCTTTGTTTAACAACCACTACCTACTCTACGGGTGCTGGTCCTGTTAGCAAGTCACTATATGGCTCCATCTGATTGGTGAATGACTATATGAGCCAAAATAATGCATCTAAACTGTAAAACACTTTAAGTAATGGGTTAGCCTAAGAAAAATTCTGATGTGTTTATTTCTGTATGCGCTACCATGACTAGAACTGGTTGTCTCATTCTCCTCGCTTTGTTGTGCTGCAATGCTGCTTGCCCTTCTGTCTCTCTTGCGGTGGCGGGAACCATGACCTTTGTGGTGACGATGGCTCTGCCTGGGCATCCGGACCCCAACGAACAGAGTCCTGTGACCTGAAAACAATGCAAAAAAAGACAAGAAAAATAAAAAGAAGGTATCTTTGATTATCAAGTAAACATGCGAGCATTTTAATGTCACACAGACTGTTTCATTAGTTGCACATTATTAATGCACTTTAGTTTAACTTCATTTTATCTGATGAAAAGACTGTAAGGAGTTTAGTGGATTGACAAAACAAGTAGTTATTATGCAAATAGGCTAATCCGAGATGCAAGATGTCTTCATATGTTCTATTTTTATTGTTAATTTATTTAATAAACATGAAACAAGAAGAGCTCCCGTTAGACCAAAGGGACTCACAATGAAGAGGTTTTTGCTCCTGCTGTCAATTGATTGCTGTGTGGTGAAGATTTGCCACCAAAATTTAAAACTGATGGTGATCTTGAGAGAGCTTCAGTAATTTTACAAGATTTGACAAGAGACCATCTATGTGACCTGTCTTTGTGCAATTAGTTTACTCTCTGCAGGTATTTTTAAGTTTACCCACAATATTAAGAGCATTTAGTGCTTGGAAAAAGAATTATCTTCAAACACTGAGAGGGGAAAAAACACGAAGGAATAATGTGTCCTATGATTTCTCAGCATGCAGGATAAAAGTGAAAGCCATTAAACTCAGGCATAGGTGTTAAACTCCACGGGGAAAATGAGAAAACAACACCCTTCCTGTCCTATATTAGTCTTGACTGCTGCCATCATTAATTATCATTAGTGGATTCAATTTCAAAAACAGCGTGGCGTGATAACCAAGAGACTGATTGCATGTGACACTGTATATACTGGAGCTTTATTTGAATATTAGTCTTTTTGAATAAATAAATAAACAACAGGCTTACACAAATAGATTTTAAACATTTTGAGAGAATAATTCTGCATAAGACATATGAATTTTATTATTTTTGAAGGATGAGTGAACATACATGCAGGCTATATAATGGACACACATTATTGATCAGCATCTGGTCAACTCAGCATAGCGTAGTGCAGGACTTCATACATTTGTTTGGCAAGCAGGAGGTTATTGGTTCATTTCCAGCCAGAGATCCAGATCCTACATTGGTCTCATTTTCCACTTGGCGGGCAAATATGTTAACCACTACACTACACTGTTAGCATTGCTGCCTCACAGCAACAATGTTAGCAGTGCTGGGTTTGAAACTACCATCTGGCTGGGGCTTTTCTATGTGAAGTTTGCCTGCTCTTCTCATGTCTGTGTGGGCTAACTCTGGGTTCCTACTACAGTCCGAGAACATCCAGTTAGTCGAGTTGGGTTAATTGGTGATTCTAAATTAGGTATGAGTATGTCTGTCTCACTAAGTTGGGCCTGCAACAGGCTAGCAACCCGTTAGGAGTGTACTCTAAATAGTTAGCCATACGGATCTGGTGTAATGTGGATCAGGAAGTGCTCAAAGGTGGGGGCTTTGGTTGTCTGATCCCATTCTGCTGAAACTGGTTCTTGAGACATATAAGATTACTTGTATTGTGGACAAAGGACCCAAACGAGTGCGTGAGACTGATATACAGCTAGATATAATTGGGAACACCTCAGGATACAGACTGGGTTCTGGAACCGGTCTCCTGGTGAGTGGTTGGAGTATAATCCACTCTGGAGTTGCCTTCAGTGTGAGGCAGTGAGAGGGGGTGGTCAGAGGTAAAAGTGGGCCACAGCGATCCAGCTGATTAAGTTTAATTAAGTTTTTTAATACAGTTTAATACTGTAGAGCCAATATATACAGGTTGCAAAAAAGCAAGTAAACTTTTAAGCAATTTTTAACAGATTGGAGCTTTTAGATATTGGGTTTTTATGTTCAGTTGACCACTGAAATAAAAGTTCATTTAGATAATGCACCAAAATAACAACCCACCACCCCCACATCCCCCCAAATAAACATACATGTTTCTGTGTGGCTGCTGAGTCTTTCTAAAAAGTGGGAGTAAATTCAGCTTTTGGAAAGCAATAATGATAGCTTCAGGAAAGTGTTCTTTTATATTGTAAAATTTGGTTTACATTGTAAAATCAGAACTTGGTATCCATATCCATAAGCTTGGTGCTTATGCTGGATACGAGCTGGATGTTGTGTGGCTGTCTTGGCTGCAACCTCTGCAAGATCATGTGAAAGGTGGAAACTGTGGTCTGGGATTGGCATACTTTGGTGCTGGTCCTCCTTTTTAAGGAGGAGGGCCAAGGGACGTGTTCTAACTTGAGAGGAATCACAGCTTTCCCGAGAAGGTGTGCACAAGGGTGCTGGAGAGGACAGTCCATCCACTGTCTGAACATCAGATTCAGGACAAACAATACATTTTCCTTCTTTGTCGTGGATTACTGGATCAGATCTTTATCCTCTTGAGGATTTTTTTTTATGTTGGGTGTCCTGCTCGGTGGCACTTCAGGACTATAGGTTATCAGGCCTGTTGTTAAAAGGCTACGTGGTCCATGTACAACTACAGAGAATGCTTTTTTTGGTACCACTGAAAGTCATACTTGCAGCAGTACAAGTCAGACGGTCTAAAATAAATCTTAACAAAACTGTGACAGATGGATTCTTGCTGACCCTGTATTTTACACATGGGGGCAACTTTCAACAAATCTGCAAGTTACTCACCTTCCAGTTCTTCCTTCTCATAGTGGATGTTCAGCACAGAGCTGGTTCCTCCCTGATCTACCACCACCTCCTCATCAGGCCTCTGATGGACACAGATATAAAAAAGACACATGTAAGCATAATGATTCTGCTTTGATTTTTAATTTTTGGTGTAATCAATGCTCTTTGTCTCTAGTAGCCATATTGATTCGGTGGAAATGTTGATCGTCTTCAGCCTTTAAAGATTAGGCCCTGAAAGAAAGTTTTAAAGGTTATTAAGTCAAGAAGTTTCCTGATAAGGAGAAGCTATTGTCACCGCGAAGGAAGTTTTTCCACAAGAAGCATCAAATTCCTGACAGTTATTCTTAGAATGTCTGGTATGGACACATGCAGGAGGACAGGCAGGCATGCACACTCGGCAGCACACAGACACACACACACATAGCAGAGGTAAAAAGAGTATGAGTGCTAGGTCTCTACTGTCCTGGGGAAATCAAATCAAATGAACAAAGAGCCATTTCCATTGGTGATGAATCTGTTGGCAGACTGCTGCAAGATGTTGCTGTTCTAAGAAACAGCGCAGTTAGCTCACATGCAGTGTGTTTTTCATGGTGAGTGTATCTGACCTATGATAATAAGGGAAGATTGCTCCAAGACATGTTACAAAATGTTTGGAGTAACTCTACTGCTCCATCGTATCTGTTTACAGGATGTTTACAAATATATTACCACAATGAATTTTAAATGAAACAACTCAGATGCAGACTTTCAGATTTAATTCAGTGGGCTGAACAACAAGATTACATAAAAATGTGAGGAACTAAAGCATTTTTACACATAATCCCTTCATTTCAGGGGCTCAATAGTAATTGGAAAAATTAAATAACTGAAAATAAAATGTTCATTTCTAATACTTGGTTAAATACCCTCTGCAGGCAAAGGGCCTGAAGTCTTGAATTCATGTAGATCACCAGATTCTGGGTTTCCCCACTTTTAATGCTCTGCCAGGCCTTTACTGCAGCAGCTTTAGTTGTTGTTTGTTTGTGGGCCTTTCTGTCCGAAGTTTAGTCTCCAACAAGTGAAGTGCATGTTCAGTTGGGTTGAGATCAGGTGACTGCCATTCAAGAATTTTCCACTTCTTTGCTTTAATAAGCTCCTGGGTTTTTTAGGCTGTATGTTTTGGGTCCTTGTCCATCTGTATTATGAAATACTGCCCAATCAGTTTGACTGCATGTAGCTGAATCTGAGCAGATTCAGCTACACAGAACAGACTGTTCTGTGTCACATCATCATTAAACACTAGTGTTCCAGTGCCCCCCCATTTTTCAGATGGTAAATGGCCTGTATTTGTATAGCGCTTTTACTAGTCCCCCCAAAGCACTTTACACACTGGTGGAGGCTACTGACAGAAGCGAGGCTGCCATATCACGCCATCGGCCCTTCTGTGTTGCTGAGCTCACCAGTACTTTCTTTCTTTCTCTGCGTGTATCAAACTGTACATTTGGCCACTCCTATTATTGTAGCAATTTATCAGATGGGTTTTTTCCTGTTCACAGCTTGTGGATGGCTTGTTTCACCTGCATGGATCACCTCCTTAGGAGCTCATTTGACCCCATGTTGTCTATTTAAACCAAAGTCTTCCAAATGCCAGCACCACACCTCAAATCAACTCCAGGCCTTTTATCTTTTTAATTGATAATGACTTAACAAAGGAATTGCCCACACCTGCCCATTAAATAGCCTCTGAGTCAATTGTCCAGTTACTTTTGTTCCCTTTAAAAAGAGGGCGACACATGTTAAGGAGCTGAAAATCCTAAATCCTTCATTCAATTTGAATGTGGATAGCCTTAAATGAAAGCTGACAGTCTACTCATCATGTCTATCCATTATACAACTATAATTGGGATATGTTTCAGTAAACCGGTAAAAAAACAAACATTTGTAAGTGTCCAAATATATATGGACCTAACTATTATAGCATGTTGTTAGTTGGAGCTATTACCAGTAAAATACATTGACAGTTGTTGGTGTTTTGCCTCTGTACACCACCACGTAGATTTTAAATTAAACAATCAAGATGGGATTGAATTGCATACTTTGAGTAAAGGGGTTTTCCACAAATGTTTCATTAAAGGATCAGACATTTTTATACATAATCTCCCATTTTCAGAGGCTCAAAATTAATTGAACAAACTAACAGGATTTTAAATGTAAAGATTATTTTATTACTTGGATGAAACTTTGCAGTCAGTGACTATCTAAAGTCTACAACCCATGGATATCACCAAATGCTGTTTCTTTCCTTCATATGCTCTGTCAGATGTTTACAGCTGTTATCTTCAGTTGTTGCTTGTTTGTGGGTTTCAGTAACTGAAAAGCTGCTCTGCCTGGCTGAAATCAGGTGACTGATTTTAACCCCTTTTTTGCCTTGAGAAATTCTGGAGTTGCTTTTGCAATATGGTTTTGGGTATTTCCTGTGAAGCACTGTTTGATCACTACGGCAGAATTAAGCTGAATGCTTTAGCGAGTATAGCCCTGTACACTTCAGAATTCATGCTGCGACTTGTGACAGTCCCATCTGGCAGCCAGACATTCCCCTGCTATAATATTGCCTTCATCGTGTTTGAAGATCATATGATATGCTTTGGATCATTACCTGTTTTTCTCATTCTCCATATGTTTCTTTTCCCATCATTCTGGTACAAGTTCGTCTCAGATTCATCCAAAGGTTGTTTTTTTGTCAGAACTGTGAGTGCTCTTTTAGATATTTTAGCAAAGTCTAATGTGACCTTCCTCTTCTTGAGTGTTGTTGTAAATGATTTGTGCCCATTCATGAAGAAAACATTTGATTGTGAACTTTAATATATCTACCCTTGGTTTTTCAGCCTAATGATGGCCTTCCTCACTTGCACTGACTTCTCTTTGGTCCTCATATTTAAAATGACAGTCAACAAGTTGAATCAACTTCAGAAATTATGTCTGTCTCCTTTGTCAGGGTGAGGAGTTAGGCCATTCGTGAGGGACTCAGAGTAGAACTGCCCACATCTGGGCTCATCTTATCAGGAGACTGCCTTGGGCAGACTCAGGACATGCTGGAGAGATTATATCTCTCAGTTGGCTTGGGATGTGGTTGCCACCACAACCTTTACCTAGATAAGTAGCAGAAAATGGATGGATGGATGCATTTGTCATGAAATAACAAGGGAACAGGTCTCACCTGCTCATGAAACTTCTTGTTTGTCAGCGGGCCAATTATTTTTGAACCTTTAAAAATAGGGATATATATATAAAAATATATAATGCTAAACGTTTGTAAACCCCTTGAAATAACGATGAACATCTGCACTTCAATCACATATTGTCCTTGTTAAGTTTGAAGTTATTTAGATCAATTTGGGGTCATCTTCCTATAATTATGCGATGTCGGGGGTAACAACCTCACAGATGTGGTCACACTCCTCTGTGATGATTTATTATTTCAGTAGTTCAGATAACATAGCTCAGAAATAAAACTTCCACTCACTGTGACGTCTACTTTTGCTGACGTCAATATGCCTGTGACAGTGGGCACTGCACCAGTCTATAAATAAATGTAAATCGATGAAGGGATGCATGATGCCATAAATCCCTACCAGCAGCAAAATACAAACACACATGCAGACACTGATATATATAATCTGCTTTCTACACTATGCATGCTTTTGCCAACTCTGTATGCATTGTGTTTACATACTGGCAATGCCACTGTGATTGCATGTGGGTGGATGCAGAATTCTATAGAACAAAAAATACAGATTTTTAATCAATAGCTTTAAAAACATCTGATAATCTAATTTATAGCAAAGCTGTTTTGTGAGCATTTGTCTCAACAGGTGTGCATGAGGAATACACAATTGTCATACCATATATTGAATGATGGCTGAGAGTATCTGGATAATCCATTCATTGCATTGCCTTTTAGGGGAAAAACTAAAGGGGAAACACTGAAGACTTGCGGTGTCTCTGTCAGCAATGTTTTGCTGTGGCTGGGATCGCTGCATAATGACCACAGCAGCAAAAATAGTTGCAATATGTCTTCCCGAAGGGCTTTTGGATTGTAATATTAGCTTGGCATGAACCTGGACAATGCTACAAAGTATTCACACGAACACAATACATATGGACGATTAGCTCTTTTAATCATCTATTTGAAAATATATCTGAATGATGACTTGCTAAAATACCAGAAACTCCCTCAACTGCACATTGTTTCAGGGTTGTCTTGCATGTGCGGCCCATTTCAAGTCTCCCAACAGAAATTCAACAGGGTTTCAAACTTTGGCTTTCACTGGGGCAGTCCCTCAATTTATTCTCTTTAGAACCATCCCTGGGTGGATTTGATGGCATGCCTAAAATCATTGCCCTGATGAAAGGAGCACTTCAGAGAGATGGCCTTTTGCTTGCACAAAATGTCGAATCTGAACAAAGGAAGAAAAAAACCATAGTATATAATTATGACCACAGTTGGATAAATATATCCTGATACATAAAGCCTGTCAGGACACAAAACATCTATTGCACTCCAGTACCCTGTGTGTATCACTGTGTGTTATGGAGCAAGAGCTTTTTATTTCTCACAGGGTTTAACTGATAAAACCCCACGCATGTTTTATTGCAAAAACTCATTGGTTTCTGGCTGCACTTATGAAATGTGATTTAAAAACAAGACAGTGCTGTAAGTATGCCTGTAACTTGAAGTCCCAAAGCAGTATTTAATCTCCCACTTTCTTTAGCCTCTCCATGCTGCTAAAAATGGAACAGCTAAGCATATTAACATAAGATTCTGATAAGGAAAAAGTAATTAACATGCAGTTCAGACAGATGAATGTCTTACTCTATTATAAGCAAAAATTCAAATCCACAACACACTTCGGTTATGTTTTATAACAGCCTCTTTCAAATGAGCTTAAAAGAAACACAATGGGTGGCCTGGTGCTGCCTTCTTGCCTCCTTTCACATCCTCTCTACCATATCAGTGCTTTGGGATTTCTTTTTTCTTCTTCAGTGACTAAGCACTTCATATTCCCAAGCCAATTCTGTTATTTCAAAGATTAAGCGTACCTAATTAGGTAGTCATGCTTTGGCCAAAGACTGAATGGGACTCAAGGTGTATGTGGGCTACATGTAGCAGCTAAGTGCATCGAAGTTTCATTTAATTCTACAGATGCTTCTGAGGCAGGACAGCCATACAACAATACATCTGCTGATGAAAATAGGACTAAAACGCTGTCAGCTTATTCACAAGGTGTCACCACTGAGCAGCTCCACATGTTTGGTTACTACTTTTTACACCGGATGCACTTCCTGACTCAACCTCAAAGGGATTTGTGTCTCCTCCCAGGATCAAACTGGGGCTCTTTCACTTGTTGAGCAAATGTGTAAACCACTACACTACAGAGCCATGAAAATAACACTTGACTAATAAACTATTTACTCCAGAGTAATGTCTGCTTTTTATCCTTTTGGTTGCTCCCTTAGGTGGTCTCCACAGTGGATTATCTACCTCTATCCCTAACATCCTCCTCTGTCACACCAACCCACTGCATGTCCTCCTTCACTACACCCATGAGACTTCTATCTGGTCTTCCATATTCAACATCCTTTGTCCAGCGTATCCACTGTAATTTCTCAAAACACGACCAAACCATCTCAGCCTTGCCTCTCTCAACCTGAGCTGTCACTGTGTTCACTTCTAATCCTGTTCCTCTTTGTTTTCTTTGAACTACAGTTAGCTATTTTAGATTTATATATCTTAAAAAATAAAAGTAGATACTGGTGATCTGTTTTTTAAAGATTTATGTCTTTATTCCTAATAACTGGACAAACAGAGGCAGAGGCTGCATCAGTTGGTTTGTTGGTTTATTTTATAGTAATGCAACTTTTGCTTCAGAAGACTGTCTTGATCAGTAAAACTGCAGTTTGCATTGGAGCGGTTCGCAGCCGAGTGTGAAGCAGCGGGGATGAGAATCAGCACCTCCAAGTCTGCCATGGTCCTCAGCCGGAAAAGGTTGGAGTGCCCGCTCAGGGTCAGGGACGACTTTCTGCCCTAGGTGGAGGAGTTTATGTATCTCAGGGTCTTGTTAATGAGTGAGGGGAGAGGGGAGCGGGAGATGGACAGATGGATTGGTACTGTGACTGCAGTGATGCGGAAGCAGCACCGGTTCGTGGTGGTGAAGATAGATGAGCATAAAAGTGAAGCTCTCGAATTAACAGACCATTTACAGGTCCATCTACATCCCTAACCTCACCTGTGGTCATGATATTTGGGTATTGACCAAAAGGACTAGATTGCAGATACAAGCAGTGGAAATGAGCTTCCTCTGAAGGGTGGCTGGCCTCTCCCTTAGGGGAGACCTAACAGATACACAGACTAGGCACACAGATGATAGGAGGAGAGGAAAAACCTGAGAATAACTAACAAAGAAAACTATGAATACTAAATCAGAATAAAAATCTAACCTGAGCAAAGGTAATATTCAAATTGAAGACTAGAACAAAGTCAAACAGAAACTGAGTCTCCAAAGTGAAAACACTGGATCGTTACAAACAGAAGTACCGTATGTTCAAAAGAACTGGGAAGCCCACTTTCAATTTACTGGTAGCATCACATAAAAGTTGGGACACACTTTGTGCAGCATTCCCTCTTCCATTGACAAAAAGTCTGTAAACATCTGGGAATGTCTGAAAAGACCAGCTGTTGGGCCGACTATAACTGCTCGACCTAACTTCTTGGGACAAGTTGCTGTTCATTGCATTCTGTTTTATTTACATTTTAAACAGAGTTTTGTTTATGATTTTTTAATTAGGGTTTGCATTTATAAGAGCGAGAAGAACACGTGGAAGATATATCATCTATACAAACCAGGTCATTCAAATCTACTGTTCAAAGCTCTGTGTGCATTCACATGTAGCTGTGATTTTCTCTCACACACAATGCCCCAATAATCTTTGCAGCTGTGCAGGTGTTGGTTGTTTCATGCAGTTTATAGGTTTGGGCTCAGGCTGCAGGCAGTCAGCTCCATTAGAACTGCAGCTTTACTAAACATATAAACACACTCCAAAAGAGGGACGACTTTAAAGGCTCTTTGTCCCAGACAGGCCGTCAGATCAGATCAATTAGTTTGTTTCCATTTACACACACACACACACACACACACACACACACACACACACACACACACACACACACACACACAGACTGAGACATCTAAACTCTAAAACAATAACTACAACTACAGACTGAGTGAAGCTTCATTATACAGAGGAAAAGACGCAACATGAAAGAAATAAAAGGTCGCCACTGTGGGCGAGATCAGATTACACAACCATGTATCTGTTCCATGATTATGATGTTCTTTCTCCTCAGTCTATGCTTGTGACTCGCAGCCCGCAGTCATCTAGGTCACAGTTGACTAACAGCACTTCCTTAATGGCAAATTCATGCAAGTGTGTGTGTTTTTTAACAGGTTAATGGTTCCCTGTCATTCACAACCCACCTCTCCTGTGTCACGTTACATGCTTCAGCTAATTAAAGGCTCACATGGAACTCAAAGTTTTGTTTGTTCCCTCTGTGGGAGCACATCTGTGACCCTCAAAGCACGCATTTGTGTGATTCTGCCTGTTTTTATATCCTGGCAACCGGACCTCTTTCTTTACTCTTTTCCTCAAGCTCAACATCTGCCACCGTACTGAGGTGGGATTATGGCTCAATAATTTCCCCAACAGATTAGCACGACTGTACCACAGGATCAGTTCACTGCCAAAATGGCTGCCTGTCCTTGAGGTTCCGTCCTTTACCAGCATCTCGGCGGTAACAGTCGACCCTCACCGAAGCTGCTTTGTGACTAAAAAGACGTGATAGTGTTAATTCAAATATCATGTGAATTCAAAGCTGGAAAAGATCAGAACTTAACTGCACTGTATTTTTATAAATAAACTCTAGCTATGTTTTTCTTTCTTGGGACATCAGAGGTATTTGCCCTCCAGATTTTCCCAAAGTAATGCGACTTTTTTAAAGGATGGTCTTTTTAACTTTACTGAAGCTTTTTGTTGATGTGCAGTGAAGAGACAGTAATGTTAAGAAGCAAAATTGTGCGTAGAAAAAAAGACAGCGCCTTTTCCGGGGAATTAATCTGATGTTTTATGCCCTTTGAATTTTTAAAATATTAAAAGGGTATGAAATAATATTTTTGTTCACCTAGTTAATGACAAACTGTTAGAATGCAAACAAATGATTCTATGTATTACACTTGGCCAATTTCAAAGATCCACGTGCTCATGACTTTAAACACCTCAGTCTTGTGTCTCAGTATGAAAATGAAATGTGTGTTTGATACCTCTGAAAACGCCGAGCAGGCTGTCCCAGAAACATGTCAGATTCCCAGAGCAGGGTTGAATGTCCTACTTAGACTGCTGATAAAACCTGCCTGTGATGCAGGACGTCATCTTTAAGATAAGTATTATTTGACAAGGTGTTCTTGAAAAACATCAAAGAGGATAAAAAACAAAACAACATATTGAACTGCTTATCGTCCCGAACAAGTAGAGCAGCAATGATTTGAATCCCCGTGTCCTAGCTGAGCGGGGCAATCGATGCTTGGCACTAAAATGCTCTCTGACTCCAACGGGACTGCAAAGGAGCTGTGAGTGGAGTCAGAGCTCGCTGGCTACTGTAAAGACTTTGAGCTCTTGATGGAGAGCTTTGAAAACACAAGAGGCAGGAAAATGATGCGCGTATGAGCAAAAAATTGTTGCAAAAATAAGCCTGAACTTTCAAGTCTTTTGAGATTTCATTCCTGACTTGACCAACCATAACATTGATTTCGCGCTCTGTAACAAAACAGTTTTTCAGCAAATCTTTTGAGACAAAATTTCCCTTCTCCTCCTTAACTGTGTTTCTCTGGCGTCTCCTATTTTTATCTTCAAACTCCAACAACACCCCACCTCCCTTTTCAATGCTGACCCCTCTGTGCTATTCCCCACACACAAGCACTCTGAACTGACAGCAGGGATATACACCCTGACTCAGACAACTGGGTCTGTCACTTCCAGACTGAGCTTTGTTTCTGAGAGCCTGGATTGGCACTTGGCGCCATGGGTTTAAATAACCTCCAGATTATTTAAACGTGTCCATAGCACGTTGACATTACAGATCTGGTGCAGACGCATGTGACAGCGCTTCACTAAGAGGAGGGGATGAACATGAATGGTGGAGAGGAAGAGGTAATGGTGAAAGAGTGAAAGAGGAAAAGAGATAGCTGGGGGAGGTAGGATGAGAGGGACGGCTGTTTTGACTGTATCAGCCCACGAGTAGCATGACTCATACACACCTTATTCAATGCCACATGTTGAATTCAGCCTCCCTATAGCTCTCTCTCTCTAATTGTTTTCCTTCTAGAAAGATTACTGCCAGCTCAAATGGCTGTGTGGGTAAAAGACTGTAATATATACTGTAATTAAAAATCACACCTTCTACAACATAGTACACAATAAGGTTAAATAATCAAAAGCAAACACTAAAGTGGGCTGAGCACTGAGTTTTGGGTTTTTAACTAATTCTCAGTCATCTGGCCCAAAAATTAAATAAAATAAATAAATAAATACTAGTGCCAAAGTCCAGGGGACCAAATGATTCCCAAAGACTCTTCTACACCATTTCCTCATTTTTGAAGAGTTTTTCACATATCTGTGATTATACATGCTCTTTCAAACTAAATGGCTGCCAATAATTGGACGTGCTGGTCATGCCTCATTACTATAATAATGTATTGAGCGCCTAAAAAAAATAAGAGTTTTAGTACAGTTTTCACATAACGTGGAGACTTTTGGAAACTAGAATGTTGCTCTTTAAAGTACACATTCATTCATTAGATGGGGGCTTATTGATCACGGTCACTAAATGGATTCTATACCACTAAACTAATTAAAATGAAACTTTGGGGCCGATGCCAAATAGTTGCCGTAAAGCGACTAAACTGGGAACTGTGACAGTTTTGTGCTTGATGGGCTTAAAATGCAGACAAATGCACGATGTGGAGTGCACTAAATTATTAACTGTAACTGAAAATCACTTATAGTAGCAGGCCTGGGAGTGATACTGTGAACATTTGAAAATGAATACCTGTTTAGTTGGTTTAGTTAGAGATCTGGAAGTCACTGCAGTTCATTTCGACTGTGTCTGTAAGCTTATTTTTGCTGGTTTTATTTGGACTTATTGATTTACATTTCTGTTAGATAAATGGAAGTAGTGAGGGAAAATTAAGTCATCTCAATCAATACAATACTTTCCTTTATTGCAGGTACTGCATACGCAGTGCATGAATGGCACAAAAAAAAATTACACCGTGCCTACTAAAATGAAGCACTCAAGTTTGTAACAGTAAGACTAAACTTTATCAGTGGTTAAACTAAGGGTGTCAAAAATACAGCCCATGGACCAAAACCACCCTGCCAAAAGATTTAATCCAGTCCTCAAAGGGCTTTGCAAAGATGGAGGTCTGAGTCATCGTCAGCTTTACAATCTTTTGTTGAAAAAGACAATTAGAAGCTTTTGACCAACATCCTGGTGACAGTTAACCCGAGTAGCTGTCATGATGCATTTCACTGATTTGGGACCTTAGAGTTCTTTGCAATGGCAGCACACTGGATGAATGTGGAAATTTTGTGAAATTTCACTTATTTTTCTTAAAACATAGTAGTTTATTAATTAAGTTCAAGTTTCACAAACATGTTGCTCTTTGTTCTATGCAAAGGTTGTGCTAGTTGTGAGATCAAATTTGGCTGCATGGGGCGAATGGACTAAAAAGTCAATTTATGCAATCAGTATTGAGTATCTGTTAACATTTACACAATAATTATTTCCCAAGTGTGACATTACCTCGCCTGTTTAGTACTTGGAGAAAGACATATATATATATATAAAACTGACAATTTGCTTGATACAACAACATCTGTTTGTCCAGTCCTATATCCATATTCTTCCATGGTTGCACTTCAGCTTCAACTGATTTGTACTTTTTCCAGTAGTTGTATATGTAGTTACTTTGTATGTAAACCAAATATTAAAAAAAAATATTAACAAACCTCTAAAAAAATATATATATAATGCAGTATCATAGATTAAACGTGGAAGCTGACATTATTCGCCTTTTATGCCAAGGAAACATTAATAATTATTAATTATTACATTAATTATTATTATTAATAACTTAATAATTAACCCTTCATCAACGTATCTTTGAATCATGCAGATATATCTAAGTGAAACTGTTCTATTCCCAGCCTTACTGCTGTTATCCATTTTTACATTTTGCATTTTCCTAAAAGAAATTACCTCTCTTTTCCCACCACCTGAGCCCCATCAGCAGCACCGTGTGAGAAATCAACAAGTTGCAGGTGCTATGAAACGCAAAGGTCCACAACACATCACAGACATGGTGGAGAGACAATTATACAGATTTTAACACAAGCTTACATAACGCTAATATTTGAAGAGCTTCTGGCCATTTCCTCTCCCTTACTGAAAGCTGGCTAATCATGTCAGAGACTTCCCAGCTCACCTCTGGTCTTACTCCATCTGTCTCTGGCCCAGACAGGATGCTATGAATCAAAGGGGTGACATGACTGTTAGGGCAGGCTGCATCAAGTTCATTAAGCTGCCCAACTGCATGCCAGGGTGGTTATAATCAGTCTGTTCAAATGTTAATGATTGTCAGTTTGAATGAAGCCTGGTGTGCTCACTGGCTTTCTTATCCATACTGCTACCGAGATTCTGTTAGAGGACATGACACATGCACATCAGCAGGACACTGGAATAAGACAATTTCCCCTTCAAACCACAGCTTTCCCACAAGCTGTCCCCCTTCTGCCTGTATGGAAACAGACCCTCGGCTCTTTATAGAACACCATGTGAGAATGGCGTCAAGGTCATTTGAGGGTAACTAAGCAGGAATAACACGGCGTTTAACTAAAAGTCAGCAGAAAATCCACCACACTCTCTTCCTTTTATTCTGCCTCGTGCACACGCGTCGTTCGGACCAGCAGTTTTTAATGAGCGCTGTGTTGGGCCGGGGGAAATATCTAATCAATAATCTGCTGCACTCTCACAGCACCGTGTCCATGGCATGTATTCTTGTGCGTTAGTCCCAGGAGCTACGACCCCTCTGCGCATTTCAATGCTCTCCGGAATCAGTGCACGTGTTCGCAACTCAGAACAACATCAACAACATCCCCCAATTACAGCATCATCCTGTAGGGCAGGAAACACACCTTAACATCATACAAAATGTTTTACTGAGGACTCTTAACCATTAAAATGTTTAGGTAGAATAACGAAATAAAAAGAATATTATAAACCTTCCAGAGTGCTCTCAATCTTTGAGTTTGAGAGAATCTCGAAGCATGGGACTACAGTTGTCCGAGGTTGTGTGCACCCTGCTCAGTGCCAGCCCACAGTGTCAAAGCAATGCAGCACACAGTAAAAGACCACTTTACCTGGTAGCACAGTATACTCTCGGGGTCGTTGACTTGCGCGCTCATGGTCTCCTGGTTATCCTGCTTTACCTTCACGGAGTGTAAAGTGAGACTTTCACTGAGCCGCTTTGCGCTGTTTCCGGACGTTTTGAGTGAACAGTCACGAATGGGCTACATCAGCTCCTTTTGTTTCTGCGGCCATATTAAGTGTTTACATCTATCTCAAAGGACTAAAGCGAAGAAAATTGTTATTTTGCTCCTGTGTTGAGATGATTTCCCAGTCGCGCTTCGAGCTCCCCTCCCTCCTGCTGTAGCTGTGTGAAAGCAGGATGCAGAGAGCATCACTGCAGCCTCATCCAATCAGAGCGCAGAGGTAAGCAACGAGCTGCGACGCATTGCTGCTACCAACACGTTGAAGCCGAGACTATTATGAGCCTACAGAGCTTCTTTACAGTGTTCTTTCCAGCAGTTTCCGGTTGTGCGACTACTGTGTACAGCACAAGGTTCAATTCCGTCCTTCTGCACACACCTAAAACGACTGAATAATCTTAATATGACAAATAACTCAACCTACACAATAATTTATACTAACAGTATTTATCTTGTTTAAAGTTCATTGGTGCTTCTCCTGTTTATTGTGCGTATGTTAGCTTTCTGTCTGTGAAAAGCGTTTAATTAATAAACTTTATTTACTTACTGTAGCGCAGATCCCACCAAACTAAATGTGAAGCTGGTATGTTTTAATGGGACAACGACGCACATCTTATTAATGCTAGTAAGTGGTCTGAAATACTGAAATCTACAAAAAACAAAACAAAACAAAAAACATGCAGGTTAAAAGTCTGGCATATCACGTGAAGGCTGCTGTATCATATATGCATAAATGTACGTACCATTTACGAAAATATAACATGCATATATGCAAAAAAGTCGTTCACTCATGTGTTCCTCTTTTTCAATTACAAAGCTGTTAAAAACGGTTAACTGTCATTTCAGATGCCTTTTATCCTGTCTAGAAATCATTTGGGTAAAGCTTCATCTTTACCAGTTCAATTAATTTTAAGAGACTGATATTTGTAGGAAAAGGCGTAAAAATTTCCAACCTAACAATGAAATTCATGCAGTAGAATAAACGTTTTCATGTAGTCCAGTAGCAAACCACTCTACCTGGACTAAACTTTGTGACTGCGGGTTTCGGGTTACCAAAATACGCAGATTGGTAACATAATATTAAGCTGTAACAGACGCTGTAGTGTTGCCTTCTTGGCGCACTGGCTTGAACGAACACAGACATTCAGAATCTGATTGATCCAGAATATACCAGAAGTCTTCGGATGCCATCGTGTGTTAAGCTGATGCATTACGCAAAGAAAGATCCATGCGTAGTAAATGACATAATTTATCACTGAAGGCAGTTATTTACGATGTAGCACAGATGGGTTCCTTTAACTACACAACATGTTAATCTTTATTGATAGATAAGGAGATAAGATTTAATTAACCAGGCAATAAAAGCAACATTTTTTGTTTGTTTGTTTTTTCCATCATTGACCTCGGCATGAACTCTTGCCTACCAGTCACGTTGCAGAACATTGTATTGAATTTTGGCAAGCTGACCCTCTTTAACCACTTTGTCCATTCACACTGAATTCAAAGTGCAACTGCAACGGGATATTTCCACACACATATCATGTATGAGTGCCTTAATTGTCCGTGTGCATGTCGCATACACCTGTAAGCCACGCTGTTTGCAACTGATAGTGTCCGATAAGTGATCCAGTTTCTTCAAGGCATGCCTCAAGGTGGTGGATTTTTCATCCACCGGCGTGGCGTCCTGTTTCTCCTGGACACTGTTGTTGGGGCAACTATAAACTGTCTGTGGGAGCATGCACGGTTGTTATGGGAACAGTGTGCGGCAGCATGAAGGAAGCCGGACTGAGCAAGTCTATGGACGCATACAGATACAGCCCATAGAGCCGCCAGTTCAGTGGGGAAGTGACAACAGAGGTTTGTATATTCATGTCCACTGTAAAATAACACCTGGTTTTATTTGAGATTCATTTTAGAAATATTCTTTATGCCTTTTTAATCGCTAATTTAAATCATGGAGAGTTGGCTTATCAATCCACCGCTGGTCATGGTGTATTCGTTTTATGTTTCTACTCGTGTGCGCGCACCTGCGCCCTTCTTGCGCGTAGCTCTGCCAGTCATCACAGCCTAAATCAGTTCAGATTAAGATGCCTGATTAACCCAATTTACATCCTTCTTCAACTGCTGCATAGACAAATTTAGGCACCACATGCCATACTATTTATAGTAAAGCCTCCTCTATTTTTCAGCTGCAGGGGAAACAGTAGCCAGTAGCCTAAACAGCATGTTTAGGTCTACAGTGAAAAGGTATATTTGGATATTGGAATAATGTCCCTATAAATTTGGATCTACTTATATTAGCTTGCTATTCATAGATCTGTATAATTTCAAATCCTATAATATGATGTAAAAATAGTGCAACTGGGTGCATTTTTGCTTTCTCTTTCACATTGTGCATTGGTCAGTTGAAAAGAGACCTACAGACCTCAGCGACAAATGCCAGGTAAGTCATTGTACATCTGCTGGTAAAAACATAATTAGTACTTCATATTTAAATCTGGAGTTTGTTCCAGTGTTACAATCCACAGTTGCTCCAGTGGGGGGAAGGATACGATCCAGTGTACCTAGCCTGCCAGTGATCAATCCAGACAGGCTGAAAACAGCTAAAACGCTGGTGGACAAAGCTGTGAAGGTGATCATATGTAAAAACAGATTTTTATTGTAATGCCACAGTTGATTGTGTCATATTTTTTTCTTCATTTCTCTTCCCGTCATTCTCAGTTAAGGAAAGTGTTTTCAGTGCAGGGACCCTATCCAGTGATCCGTGCTGCATTATGGGCCAGAGGGTGGGTTGAACGTCGTTTGCCACATCCCGTCCAAAGATCACCTACTTACCCCTGCGTTGAGGAGGAGGATGGTAATGATGGGCTGATCTGCAGTTATTTTACTGGTAAGGCCAAAAAGAGAAAGGATTGCCCCCCTCTAAGTGTGGGAATAATTAACAGAGAGTAATTGTAACACAAGTTAGATGGATTTCCCTTTAGCTGGTAAACAAGAAATCGTATGCTGCATTACAGATGCTAGCCTCTAACACAGACCCCTTTATAAACACCTGTAACCATGCATGTATACACACACCTCTTATCTTGTGACAGAGAGAGCGGATGAAGGCGAGAAAGGGGAGAACCTTGATGACATGTATGATCTCATGGTAAGATAAGCTTTAGGTGTACCCACTAACTTAACACAGATATCTTGCCCAGTGTAAAGCCAAAGGGACTTTCACTTGTGTCTTTGTTTTGACTCTTGTAGTCTCGCCTTGTTCGAAATGAAACAACGTATTTCTACTGGACGACACGACGGGATAACATAGACTGTCGCTCCTTGCGGCACGACCAGATGACCAATCACTATGCAAATGCTGGAACATTTACCACAAAGGTAAAACGTTTCTAATGATTAGCTGGCACATACATTTTATTTAGCTCTTTTCCTGCAGTGTAATTGTTTTGTTTTCAGGTGGGACTTTGTGTGAATCTGCGTAACCTTCAGTGGTTTGACACAGCGGATCCAGACACTTTCTTCCCAAGATGCTACAGGCTTGGAGCAGAGGATGAAAAGCATGCATTCATAGGTCTGCTGTAAATTACATATAACAGAAAAAAAGATGTTCTACAAGACTAGATGAGGTGTAATTTAGGTGCAAAGAATTTTTAAGTTTACTTATGCCCTATCCAATAGCTTCTCTGACTGTTTTTCTCTTTTTTATGAACATAAAGAGGATTTCAGGAGAACAGCATGTACCAGTCTGCTGCAGTATGTGGTTGAGACAAGTATTTGGAGAAGAGATGAACCAGAGGGGGACAAACAAAAATCCAAGAACAGTCTCGCTGAAGGTTTAGAAATAATTTCTCACACATAGAAATAAAAATGCTTTTGATGCAAAGTTTGGACAAGAGGGAGTATAACGGTGCAATATTGTCTCTCTCTCTCTCTCTGCAGAGTTGGATAATGAGGAGCATCGATCTGTTGGTCCAGAAATTATTAACACAGCCTTACACGTGTGTCAAGAGTTTCTCAGTGTTCTAAAGCACAGCGACATTGATGTAACAGCAGAAATACCGCCCTCGGTGGAGGAAGCGCAATGGGCAGAGTTTCTTAAACACTACTACATGGTTGTGCAGTGAGTTGAGAGATTTTCTGGGAGCTTCCAGGGTTTTTCTACAAATTGTCATCAGGTTACACTCGTTTTATTTTCATTACTAGCAGTGGAAGTCTGCTTATAAAAATCAATTTAGGTTGCTAACAACTTTAAAAGGTATCTGAAATAGCAAAATTGGAGTTCTCATTAGTCAGGAGAACATCCCATAAGGGGATGTGTGTGTTTCTTATCTTGGGTCTTCTACCAGAGACCTGGGAATTTGAGGGTTCTGCGCAATATCTTAGCTCACTGCACTCTTCTGGACCTCAGGTGTTGTGTCTGGAATCTGCTGGAGACCATCTTCCAGTTTACAGCTTACATACAGTTTACATTGGTTTACAGCTCCCAGTTCTCCCATTACCACTGGGACCACTTTGGACTTTAGCTTCCACATCCGCTCTAGTTGTACTTTTCTATTATCTTGTGCTCTTTCTTCCTGATGTTACTGACCACTGAGATTGTCGCATCTATCACAACTATGGTCTTCTGCTCTTTGTAAACCACCTCCAAGTCTGATTGATTGGCCAGCAGCTGCTTGTCTGTCTGGAACTTGAAGTCCCACAAGACCTTAGCCATGATGTTTCCAACCACGTTTGGTGGTGTCTCTCATTAGGACTTGGGAACTTCTGTATGCTCTTGTACACTATTCCCTCCACTTAGTTGTGCCTCCCAGTGTACGGTGTCCTGGCTTGCCTCTTACATCCTGCTACTATGTGCTGGACTGTCTCTGGGGCATCAGTCTGGGTCCTGTCGCCTGCAGTAGACTCCTGCATACATCCATCTGGTGCTTCCTGTGCCGCCATGATCAGAGCCTTTGTGCTGTCCTTTAAACTGGCCTTTTCTAGCTGCTGGAAGGATTTATTCATGTCAGGTGCCACTTGTACCTGTCAGTGGTACATCCCATGCAATGGCTTAGTCAAGTCAATAAGTAAAGGTTGGGGTTAAATATAGAAGGACATGCTATACATGTTCAAAATACAGAGGGCATTGGAAAACTACCATTCCAGTTCCACTACTATAAAATTACAAATACTGTAAATGATGCTGTATTTGCAATTCTAACAATAACATGTTTATATGCAGTAAAGGCAAACTGATCAGGGGCAGCAGTGTATTTGTGGAGCGTTGCCAGGATATGTTAACCAGACTTCAGGCTGTTTGCCCACAGCTGGACACAGATGGATTAAACAACATCTGGATCATCAAACCAGGTGCCAAATCAAGAGGAAGAGGTTAGGCTTTTTTCTGATAATTTACCTTCGTAATAGTTAATATGATGCTTACATAGCAAGCTTGCTTTTTTTTTTTTTTTTACAGTTAAACAGCTGTGAAAAATATTGAAGAAAGCAAGCCTGGTTTTGTTTTCAGACATTCAACTGATGAATGGACATAATTAATATATATTTTTTAGATTTTCCTTTTTATTTGGGAAGTTATATTACAGCAAAATAGAAAAAAAAACACAGCACATACGTAAAAATTACAAAAAAATTATATGTGCATAACAATATAGTCTGCCAAGACTACAGTAGCACAACATAAATTATAGCATCAAGTCTTCTGTGCAAACTTTCTCATAAAAACATTTGAAAAAACCCTATATTTTATTAACATCCCTGTTTTTTCGGTTTTATTTACTAATTTTAATACATAGAGAAGAAAGATGTCACACTCTTTTTTTTCCTACTTTCACTGTTTTTATTTCAAGACTCACATAAGTTTTTAAACACCACTGTTTTCATCTCAACAAAGATATGATTTGTAGTCAAGTCTGGCCTAAGTGGAATTATATATGCAGGTATAGCTACTTTGCCTTCACTCTCATTTATCTTTAGTAGATGGCTGTTCACTTTGGAGGGCTCTTCTTATCTTTATTGCGCTTTGCAAGTCATTTTTTATTACTTTCTGACAAATTTCAGAGGACAACTTTGTCCAGGGATCATTTTTATTTGTTGAGCTGTCAAATAGTTTTCTGTCTGCGATCATGCTCGAATTGTTGGTCTTGGTCGCATTTCCTTCCATCTGGCTGCACACAAGAGGCCTTTATTGCACTGCACAGCAGTGGTAAAGCCAAGGCTTCTTTTTTATTTTTGAAGTACTTTGTATTTCATTATTGACTTTATGTGTGTTGTTAAGAAATTAACATGACCCATTCTTTGAATGTATGCTGGGAAATTTGACATGGTATTGACTGAAAGCTGGCAGAGTGAAATTACTTTAAAAAGACTGGAAAGATATGAGATTCCATCATCAAACATCAGATTTGATTCACGAGGTCATCTTAAACACTGCTGAATCATATAGTTTGTCAAAATTGCAGTTCTGATTTTGTGTTTTAATCAACTCTGCTTTCATCTCTTTTTTCACTCCCACACCCTCATCATCATTAGGCATTATGTGTATGAATCACCTGGATGAGATTTTGGCACTTGTGGACACTGACAGAGCACTGACAAAGGAGAGTAAGTGGGTGGTTCAAAAATACTTGGAACGCCCCCTGCTGGTCCACTGCACAAAGTTTGACCTCCGTCAGTGGTTCCTTGTAACTGACTGGAACCCTCTGACTATCTGGTTCTACAAAGAGTGCTACCTGCGGTTTTCCACTCAGCCTTACTCGACAAAAACTCTGGACAGGTCAGTAAGAGTTTTCAAACAAAAGACAAAAAATGAAGGTTACAGTTAAGTTTTACGGTGTCTTTTATCTAGAGTACTTTGTGGATGTTCCCATTTTCTACCATTTTCCTCAGCTCAGTCCACCTGTGCAACAACTCCATCCAGAAGCACTTCCAGCCATCTCGTAACCGCCATCCAGGACTGCCGGAGGATAATATGTGGTCCTGCTCACAGTTTCGCTCTTTTCTGCAGCGAGAGGGCCGTGAGACAGAGTGGGAGTCGGTGGTGATACCAGGCATGCAGCAAGCAGTTGTCCATGCTCTACAGACAGCCCAGGATTTGGTGGAGCCCCACAAGGCAAGCTTTGAGCTTTATGGAGCTGATTTTATGTTGGGCAGAGATCTGAGGCCTTGGCTTCTAGAGATCAATGCCAGCCCTACTATGGCCTGCTCCAGCACTGTGACTGCGCGGCTCTGTCCTGCTGTGCAAGTCGACACGCTGAGGGTTGTGCTAGATTGGAGGACTGATCCCAGCGCTTACACAGGAGGCTTCAAGCTTATTTACAAACAGGTTGGACTGGCTCCAAAGCCAATTGCTGTTTATTTCCAGGGTATTTCTACTTAACAATGAATGCCATGGAAAATTTTGTGATTTGTTTTTACTTTATCACATTTCCAGGCTGCAGTTGAAGTTCCTCAGTATTTGGGAGTGAACCTGCTAGTGGAAGGAGCGCCCATAAAGAGATCCAGACATTACAGGCAGTCTTTTATCTCTAACTCACCTCTCCCTCATCAGGTCCATCCAGAGCAGTTATCTCAAGCTGTGGCTGAGCCAAGACACAAACAATTCAGTCAGAAGCCACATGCAGTTGCTGATTTTCCCCTTTTAGGCAAGGAGAGCCAAGTGAAAAAGAGCCAGATGACATCTACATGTCCAAAGAGGGAGCACGATAGAAAAACAGAACGTCAAAACACCTGCCCTGTTCGCAAATCCTGCCACAGCGTGGCATGTGAACAGCCTGTGAGTGTACACACTGAACCTCAGAAGAAAGCACAGCGTTTGGGATTACGTCGCCGTGTCAGTGGGGCAACCCTGGTGCCAAGGAGTCTATCCTTTTCCTTAGACCCGGCGTGTTGTACATCAGAGGGTAAACAGCAGTCCATTCGTCATCATGCATCACACACGTCCAAATCCTTCCTTTCCCAGCGAAGTTCTGAGCCACAACATAAGATTTCCTCCAGGGTCTTTCCGTCACTCCAGGGTCCCCTTCCAACCCTGGAGGTCTTTCAATTGCAACCAAATATTGTGACTGGAACTAACGTTTGTCATAATTCTGCCTTTTTATCTCACCCGACTACTCACAAGCATCAGTTATGCCTAAACTCTCAAAGGCAAGTCAAAGCTAGACACAAAGGGGAGCTCACAGAAGACCATAAATACAAGAGATGTTGAGTTGATGGAGATGGAGCACAGCCAGAAATGCTGAACATAATTTACATTTTAATGGGCTGAAGCCAAATTACCAGAATATCTATTAGTTTATCTATATGCATGTCTGTACAAAAGTTTGGCCTTTTTATAGGATGTGGGTATTTCAATTCCCCACCAGGTGGCAATAAAGTTTCAATGATCAAAAAAAAAAGGTTTAAGGTTTGATGACAGGAAATAACCAGAGAAAATCATTTTGGGTCCACAGACACACTGGTACATTTAGCAACACCTATTTAATTGAGTGTTTCAGTGCTTTTTTATAAAAAATAAAATTAAAATGTAAAAACAACTTGGAAAGTTTTTTTTTTAAGTGATATGGGTCTTTATGCCCCAAGAAGAAGAATCCTTACTCTACTGATTACAATCATTTTCTCGAAACATTCAGACAGTAACACACTTGACTGCCACAGGTTTAATCAAATTCATGTAAACTATCGTTAACTAGATTTTGTTGAGCTGTGTGTTAAATAACATATGTGGATAAAATAATAAAGTTTTTTTCATATGCTTTGTCATATTTTTTTAACTACAGACAGGAAACAGCGAGAGAGGGACAGTCGAATATGACTTGAGAAAACATGGTATTCATCTTATCCACTAATTTGTTATCCTGCTGGAAGCAGCCATCATAAGATGGGTACACTGTGGTCTTAAAGGGATTGACATAGTCAGCAACAATACTCGACTGGCACCAGCAGCCATGTTCAGTGCTCCTACATGCAAATATTCATGTATGTGGCAGCAGCTCGGTTCATTAGACATATAGACATGGTAAAAATGACCTGCTGAAGTTCAAAGCGTGCATCAGATTTAAGGATGATTTAAAGTGATTTTGAAGGTGGCACGATAGCTGGTGACTGACAGGCTGATCTGAGTATTTCGAAAACTGCTGATCTGCTGGGATTTTCCCACATAAAAGTCTCTAGGGTTTACAGAGAAAAAGAGAGAATTTCTAGAGAGCAGCAGGTCTCTGGATGAAAATGTCTTCTTAATTGCAGAGAAGAATGGCCAGACTGCTTTGAGCTGATCGGAAGGCAACAGTAATTCAAATAAGCACTTGTTACAACCAAGCTATGCTAAAGAGCATCTATGAAAGCACAACACAAACCTTAAAGCAGATAATCTTTCCAGCAGATGGCCACACTGGAATTAGTACTTGGTAATCAAAATTGGATAAGATGAGACTAGAAAAACATTCGCTGGTCAGACTTTGGTGTAAAAAACATGAAAGCATGGATCTATCCTGCCTTATATCAATATATGTGTGTGGTGATGGTGTTGTAACGGTGTGGGGGTTATTTACTTGGCACACTTTGGGCTCTTAGCACCAACTGAGCATCATTTAAACACCACGGCCAAAATTGCTGACCTTGTCCGTCCCTTTACGACCACAGTGCACTCATCTTCTGATGACTCCATCAGGGGGATTACAGGTCATGTCACAGAGACAAGATCATCTCAAAATGATTGCTTGAACATGACAATGAGTTCACTGTACTCAACTGGCCTCCACAGTCTCCAGATCTCGTTCCAATAGAGCACCTTTGGGATGTGCTGGAACAGGAGATTCACATCATGTGTGATGTTATCATATCAGTATAGATGGGAATTGCTTAGGAATATTTCCAGCACCTTGTTGAATCTATGCCAAGAAGAATTAAAGCATCTCTGAAGGTAAAAAGGGCTCAACTTGGCACTAGCAAGGTGTAAATAACAAAGTGGGTGGTGAGTACATGTATAATGGTTTTGCTTGCAAACTCATGACATCAATACAACATGCAACTCCTCCTGAAACAAATAAATGGAAATCATCTTCAAGGAAACTAGTTTGAAAGATATAAATGACATTTAGGTGGCTGGTCGTAATCTCTAACTGTAGATTATATAAACAAACCAGCAACAGAATGACTAAGCTCAGAAAAAAAGGGCACTGGAAAAAAATGTGTAGGTGGGAAGACAAAGATGTTGTGACTGGCACTGGGCTTGTGTTGAACTGCGCTGAGATAAACCTATAATTGGAGGTGCTATCGCATAGATGAAAAATGTGATTGCACAACACAGGAGGTAGTGGTAGCATTTTTTGTAAATTATACAGCTACATGTTTTGCATGTCTCCAGGAGGTAAAGCACTCTGCAGGGAAACTAAATACAGAGGGATGTGTCACAAATCTGGAATAATCGTATTTACTATCGTCTCATACAGCCATAGAGACAAGATGCAGATGTATTCTGACTGTTGCCTCAGATGATTTACTGTAGCTGTTTATACTCGTGTGTTTACTTGTGTTTTTGCATTTGAGGCCACAGACGGTTAACCAGCAGGAGAGCCATGCCACAGATCTGCCATTACATAAGTGTTCCCTGTGACGTGAATGCTGTGGTGCTGTAAAACCTCTAAAAAGTATTTATTTGTTTTCACACACATTCTCACTCTCTTTCGTACATATACGGTCAGAACAAGTTTCCACGGGAAAAAAAATACTTTATTAATACACTTATATCATGTATATCAACAATTATAGACAAAATATTTACATCAAACATCTTTCATGTAGGTCCCAAAATATAAAATCTCAAGTACCTCTTTCTATAGAAAACTAGTCTTCTGGTTAAAACGTTTACATTCACTTCCTTGCTCCTTTGTCTCCAAGATTCATACATAGTACAGAGAATTAACATCTGAGATTTATCAGCTTTTCACAAGTAAAAGGCAACAGCAAGCACAAACACCGGGTTTGACTTGAGCAGAAACAGATGTCGAGTATGCAGACCAGGTCCAGCACAGTGCTACAGTATGTACACAGTTTCTGAGTACACGACGTACATTGTCCACACTCTGCCCTCCTCGTATACCTCTCGGGGCAGACAGAGTGCGAGAAGGTATCAAAAATAGAAATGTACAATAAATCTATGAACAATAATTACAGAAAAATCCATCTTAGGCGTCTGTTTAAATCATAAACGACACTTCTCTCATTCAGCGTGGCCATGCGGCGGCCTTTTCCTTCATCTACCATGTGGTGTACCCTCGCTCATGTCTGTACACATTTGAGGGAATCCTTGTATTTTATGGTGCCGGTCATGGCTGAAAGGGCTTTTTTTTTCCATCTCAGTAATTATAATGGTGAGCAAAGGACATAGGTGACAAACTTTGGGAGGCAAATTATCGCTAACATTTGGTGCAACACGTTCTAAATTACAAAATCGCGAGTGAGATGCGTCAATGTTCATCTGTGTTTACACTTTAACAGCAGCAGCTAAAACATTTCTTTCTTTACATTCAACCATATGTGTGTTTATGTGTGCACAGGGCAGATCCAGTTTATATGATACATATATACCACTGAACACCGCTGAGCATTTGACATTCAACCAGAGCTTTGCATTGCTCTCAGCGTGGAAGGATGCTGCTCTCACCTCTCTCTCTCTCTCCTTGATCATTTCTACAAGTCCTCTTATTTGATGCTTTACCCTCCAGGCTGAGGAAAAGAGGAGATGAGTGATTATGAATTATGGAACAGCTCAGTCGTGTTTTGAGAACAGGGCAATATATCAGGGCAGTCTTTTCGCCTTTATCTCTCAGTCTTTGGTTTCCAGGTTGAGGGGTGGTACTTGCTTGAGTGCCTGAAGGAGAGCAGGAGAGTCCATGGGGGTCTGAGATATGGCTGGGGCTGGAGAACCTCCCCGGGGAGACAGCACAAGCTGAGGTGGGCCGGGCCTTTCACTGGGTATGGTAGGTGATGAGCTGCTCATGCCAGGGTAGAGCATTGGCATGGCCCCAGGGTACCAGCATTTCTCAAGCATTGGTAGGTAAGCTGCAGCAGAGGGTGGAATGAGGTAGAAAGGCATGCAGAGGGGATGTGGAGGAGGGGGTGGATGGTTAGGGGATGCACTCATGAAACTTCCATATCCGCTAGAGGATGAAGAAGTTGATGATTCTCCGCCTGAGAGCAGCTCATCCTCAGACATCTCCACACGGGCTCGTTTGTGGCGTGGCTCGTCATCCTCCTGCTTGATGCTGGAGTTCTGCCTGTCAGCCAGCAGCCGCTTCTGCTGGCTCCCGTGAACGTAATATTCTGGATGTCCCTGTGGCGCCCCAGATTCGGTTTTCTCCAGCTCTCCTCCGTAGCCACTGTCTGTGTCTGTATCACTGCCACTCTGCTCGCCACTTGGTGAAGCGTACACCCGCTGGATGACGGGCACACAGTTCCTCCCATAGCCCTCGCTGGGCTTAGGGGCTAAGCTGGGAGACATTTCTTTATGAGGTTGGTAGGCAGGGATTTCCTCGGGTTGAGGGCTAAGAGGGGTGCGGGGTCGGGCTGGACTGTGCAGCACCTCTACAGCTAACTTGTGAATGTGGCTGATGACGTGGGATGGGGTGAAGTCCCCGTCAGTCTTGTGATTAGCGAGATACTGGAGAATTTCCTTGGCACACATGTGGAAGCCAGAGCAGAACATCTCCTCTGACTTCTCCTGGCTGATGGGAGGCTGCTCTATAAACACATAAGGAAACAACACACTCAGAAATCTAATATAGACTGTGACCTTCTGTAAACAGCTGTAAGTGAAGTTACTGTCAGTGGTGCAATTCTGCATTCATCTGCGTTATTTGCATTCTGTCTAACAAACCCATCCAGTTCCTCCTCATGTGTTTGTGCGTGTGCAAAAATGATCTGCAGCTCACCGATTTGCATGCCGTTCTGAAGAGCGAGGATCTTCTGCTGCTGCTGCTCAAGAAGAGAGGTGAGGGCTTTCACGTGCTTGAGCGTAAGCTCTAAAACCACAGCCTTCTCCAGATGGCCCAGAGTCTAATGGAGAGACACGCACACAGTCAGCATATCCTCACCTCTTATATAACACGCAGAAACCAAGCTCTACTACACATGTACACATCACCACATGTGATTACTCTGAAATAATTTACACAAATTTATGGAAATTTCATTTGCATTAAGGAAATCAACACTGAATGTAACTTTTTAAAATATACACTCGAAACAACAAAATCTAACAGCAGCACATTCTCTTTAACGTGAGCCGTCATCGGCATGAGCTGCTGACGCACTCAACAAAGATGTGATAGCACTAAACAGCCACTAGATGGTGCGTGCCGCTCAATACAGCCAATCCCATTAACCCTCCCACCTACACTATGAACTTACAGTTAGTTTCAGGTGCTCGGGTAATAGATCTTTTAACTGGGCGATGCATTCGTTTATCCGGTCACGTCTTTTCTTCTCAATAAGTCTGTGAGGCAGCTTGTAGGTTTCCTAAGAGAATAAACAGAAATGTTGCGTAAATTTAAGTGAAACGAGAGCACACAGTTCTCCATGACCAGAGGCAGATACACCGATAGGGAGGAATCCAGGAGTTATGTCATAGTAGAAACTAGGTCAACCATTTATGGGACTATAGACCAACTCCTAATCTAATTCCTGGATGTTTGAGCTCTATGGTTATTACTTAACTTTACCAATTGGCAATAAACAACCACGAACACACACACACACACACACACACGTAGAACGGACCTTGCTCTCTTCTCCTCGCTTCATTCCCCGCCTGGGTTTATAAACATACATTGGGAAATCCATCCTAAAGAAACACAAAAAGAGCGCAAGAGTAAGGAATCAGGTCAAAATTATACATTAGATGCATTTTAGTTAGAGGTTAAAAAGGGGGCGACACAGTCTGTGAAAGCTACATCTCCAAAGTATAACTTACCCCTGCACGTCTGACAGTTCAGCCTGATGTTTGGACAGAGGGGGTGGTTGCGCGCTTGGAATTCGCTCCATTCTTTGTATTCCAATTTTGCTGTCAAAACCGAGGTACTCTTCCAAAAGCACTCAGAAATAAATACGCATTTATTTACGCGCTCTATCAGCACTTGCAAAGCAATTTGTAAATAAAAAAGGAAATGATAAAATGCAACGAAAAATGCGCAGAATGCGTCAAAAAAGGTTAAAACTGTTTAATAATCTGTCATTTTTTTAAAAAACAAAACGCTGTAAAGTTAGTTCCTGCGATCTCCACGCCGTGGTCCCGCAGCGGTGAGGAAGTCAAGCCTTGGTGGCGCGCTGGGAAAGTGGGGGAGGACAGAACGACGAGTTAAATAAACCCTCCGACTCTCCGCTCAGACTGATCTACCTCTGTCACATGAGGCTCACGTGTTAAACGGCGTTGTATCCTCGGCGAAAGGACGGCCCACTCCCTACAGATGAGGCGCCTCAGTGGGCGGGCGGAGGATGACGTCAGAGCGTAGGGCGGGGCAAGACCGATCCCGTGTACCACCATGCTGAAGTGTATGGAAACAAGGCTGTGCGCCGGGGAACGTGCTGGCAGTGAACCATCGCAGGAGTTCAACAAACCCGAACCTCGCGAGGCGAGTAGGTGTGGTACTACGGTTTTTTTTGTTTGTTTTTTTTTTTTTAAAAAGGAACACAATAAAATTAAAAGAGTGGAAATCGAGCAGTTAAAGGCACACAATCTCACGTACGACTGCAAAATAGCAAAAAATATCGGAATATTTCTTCAAGGGCAATAAAAACAATTTAAGGGGCTTTTCAAACGTCACGAGCTCTGCACTAAAGGACAAAAGTTCACTTTATTAATCATTAATCTCATGGAGACAAACAACTTATTGAATCTGCAGAAGAGGAAAGATGAAATTGTCTCGTCTATTGGTCTGTTTGCAGAACGGCTCGGTCACGGTGGGAGAACCACGTGCACCTGTGCGTGGACGGCTGTGTGGAGTCCGTGTTTACTGTCATGAGGCGGTGCCGTCTGTCACGTTGATCTCCTCATGGCCCCGGGATCCTGCTGAGCGCGCGCGGGGCACATCCAGCTCATCCAGGCACACGGCGGCTGCACCTGTCCGCTGCAGGCACACTTTTAAAACGTGCTTCTTCATTGATTGCATTTCTCGCAGAAAAATGAAATGGTATTCAAGAACTGGTGTGACGACGTTTACATTGCAGGATTTTGCTCATATTTTTGCATTTACTAAAAATATCCCCTAGAACTCTCATGTAATGTTGAAATAAGCAGTAAGGTACTTTTTTTCTCTCACGCAAGAATAGCTCATAAAATGAGGTTTGATGATGATCCTAACAATCTTAATACACAAGGGTATTTCCACATTTAATAGGAATAATAGGGGTCAGCTGCAGCTTAATGAACGGAAATATGAGAACACACCAACATTCAGTAGGTGTCACATGTCAGACGAAAACAGGAACGACAGCAGTGGCATTTACTCAGCAACATACAAGACATGAAAATCATAAATTGTTCATCTCGTAGTTAAAGACACTTTAAATTCAAGGCGCATTATGAAACCACTGTGAAAGAGGTTTATGGTTTTCCCAGTTTTCACACCTTTTTAACACAGCAGCAGCACATTTAGTAAAATCTATGGAGAATCAGATGAAGTCGTGCACGTTTTTGTGGGGTTTTTTTACATTATGAAGCTTCTTGCATTTTCATCAGTTGTTTTACTCCTTCTGATAAAAAAACAAAACAAAACTAAAAATGATTACTGTGTTTAAGAGCTCATTTTGTCTCCCTGCCTTGCTGCTAAAAGCACGCTTGAACTGTCCGATCTGTCTTATCTAGCAAAAGAAAAAGAAAGTTGTAGATATCAAACATGCATTCATAACATCAGAAGGCATTAGCTCTGAAAGTTTCACTTAAATGACACAAATTTTAAAAGAATCCGGAGTAAACAGATGTTTCATTGTTTCAGATAATCAGGATCCTTCACAGTAACTGGTAACAGTCTGTATTTCCACTAAAACCCTCCAGAATCTCTCGTCCTGTGATTTTATCAACTGTTCCTAGAAACTGTTCCTAGAGTTTGGTGAATAAAGTGGGGCTCAGTAATTGGAAAACAACCATAATCCCGGTCACATCCCAATCTTTTATAAATAACCATAACGATGGAAAGCACCCTGAAGGCAGTCTGGGGACACGTAACACAAGTACATCCTGTTTTTTTTTTTGTTTTTTTTGTTTTTTATGTGATGATGCCTTTTCTTTTTCTTACAAAATGTTTGAGCTTTGGTAACAAAAATATTGTTTTTTATGTGATACTGTGAAACCACTGAGAGAATGTCAAAGGCTATTTCAATAGCTTTTTAGGCGACAATATATAGATGACAAATAGAGACGAACACTCTCTTAATCTGAAGCATATATTTAGAAACCTTACTTATCACTGTGCAAAGGTCTTGACTCTCACCCCTCATTTCGTTATATTTTAATCCAACAGCCTGTCTTTCTTGTAATTTATTAAAAGTGGTCATGAGCAATAGTTTTCCAGGCTTTCTGGAGGTCTTTGGAATTTTTTTGATTTGGACATTGGCTGCTTTTCCACTCCTTTTCAGTCCACTCCTTATACCTGACAATTTTAAGAGACATTTGTAAGACACTTAAGACTGACCTATCAATCATTCATGCGTAAAGGCACTAATGCGAGACATGAACCAGTGTTGCATCTTCACACAACAAACAGCATAGAAAGGAACCGATTTTAAATTGTATTTTTATGCACAGTGTTATAAGCAGTGCATCAAAAAAAAACAAAAACCAAACAGTTAATTTGTTGCAATTTCTTCAAGTTTAAAGTTGAATTGATAAAAAATGCCACAGATAACAGTTTGTAAAGCACCAACAGGATGATCCCCAAGAGCTATTACACAGAAATTTGAAGAAACTGGACAAGTGAAGGGCAAAAGAAGAAGTGCTAGGCCTAAAACAACAACAACAAAAAAGCACCATCAGAGTTTCAGCCAACATCCAAAGAAGAGCTTTGAATGTCCTTCAAGAAGCCTGGAGAACTATTCCTGAAGATTACTTCAATAAATTCCACTAAGGCTTTCCTAAGAGAGTTGAAAATAAAGGTGTTCATACCAGATATTGACTTGCAAACTTGTTAGGATTGTACAAACTATGTTTTTACCTCAGAAACTGCATTTCTGTGTGCGTTTGCTGCAATGAATAGCTGTAACCATTCTCATTTTCCTAACAAAATATAAAGAAATTAAGGGTGGCGCAATACTTTTGGGCAGTACTGTTCAATTTCAATGTTCAATGCAAATACAGGAAGCTACACAAATGTTAAACTCTATAAATATTCTGCCTGCAGAAGGATGAAATACAAAAAGATCAAATGAAGCTTACAAATGTGCAACCCATGTACGCGCAGACATTTCCCCATGCCGTATGATAATCGAAGAAGTGCATTTCCTCATTTTTAGAGGACTTCAGATAAGAGATAATCTGCCGGCAATTCCCGATTATGACTTCTGCATGCTGCCTTTTTTTCATGCGCACTGCAGTATCAAAGTGCATGGCTGTGACTTAGGGAATTACCAAATCTTCACTTCCTTTTGTGTCACATTTGTAGATGCAGACATTGGTTTCAGCAACCGTATTTGACACACTTATTTATTTAAATAGACTCCAAGAATGCAATGTACAGTTCAGACAGAATCCATCAGTAAGTATAAAAGTTGAGTTTGGTTTAACAGCACTCCAAATTCAATCTAGTAGTTTTTTCTTTCTTCACATTAACATGAACACAGTCTTTGTATTTTTTACAAAGTGACCAAACAAATAGCAACGATTGCTTCTGTGCTACAGAAAATATCAGGGCTTCAATCTAGACAGGTTAAACGAAGATTAAGTAAGTCAGTGCAGACATCAAGGATAATGAAGATAATGTTGTTCCCAAAAATCTTTTATGTTTGGATCTGTGGTTTTAATGAGATCCCACATAAATCACATTGTTAAATACATCATGGACCCAGTGTCAGGGTGAAACAATCGCTTCAGCTCTCTAGGAAGTCCATAATGTTCATTATACAAAAAATATTTCTCGAAAGTTGTAACGGGTCAGAATTATTTATCTTCAAAAAAAGTTACAATGTATTCCCAACGATTGTTTTTCTTATATAAACTGCCCTGGAACAAGGAGGACCTTAGTTTGAGATTACAAAGAATTCTGAAAGTAGTATCAAATGCTTTCTCTCGACTTAAAAAACAAAGAAACAAACGATTACAGATTTAATAACATCTTTATATGCTTTGGAAAAGCTTGGTGACCTCTTCAGTGTTGTTTACAGCTTTGTCTTATATTTTAAATACATGATAAATCATTTTAAATAAAAAAAAAAAGCAAACAAAATTCTCAAAACGAGTTAGTTCTTAATTAGTCATTGCATATTAAATAGCATTCTTATTGCCATCTTATGAAAGCAAAATATTAAATATCGTGTTGTAGGGGTCAAACAAAACTTCAAATCCACATGTGACCTGAGTTTGCTGGTGCAACACAGAGGATGAAATCCTCATTACAAGGCCACTTGAGAGGAATATTCCCTCAGGAACAATGGCTAAACTTTGGCATGCTGTCTGACAGGTCCGATGCAGAAGGCATTCAGGGTAGTAAAGCTGAAGACAGAAACTTACAGGACTGGCTTCTCAGGTCCTGAGGCACGTCGTGCACACTCCACCCACACTGACACATCTATACTACACACCAAGATAACTTTTACTCACGTCTAAGGGAGTGTTTTGGAAAATACAGCCATACATTGACCTAAATAGATACTGGAGATGGACATGTTTTGGCATTCTCCTGGCTAACATGTTGTACACTGTTACGGGTGCTCAGGCACTGGTGAAAATGGCCCCAAGGCCCCTCAGGCAGGCTGCTGGGGATTGATGTTCATGTGAGGAGGGTGACCAAGAAGTCCAATTCGTTGTTTCTGCTTCCTCTGTTCTGTCATCTGCATAGGGGGAAAAAACAAGACAGTTTAAAGGCATCATCTCAGTTTAGAATCACTGATGTTGAGTCTCATAAGCTTTTATAGATTTTGGAGTTTTTGACAGTTAGCTGTGCAAATTTTTTCATTAGGGAACTTCGTGACTCCTATCAAAGCATTCTAAAGGTTGGCTGAGCAAATCTACAACAGAATGGCTGAAAAAGAAAAGAATCAAGGTGTTGCAGTGGCCGAATGCCCACAAAACTCAAAAAAGAGTGGGCCAAAATACTTAAAGAACAATGTAAGACACTGACACAGTCTTAAAGAAAACTATCATTTCCGGATATTGTTGTTATAGGTGGTTCTACATGCTATTGAATCACGGGGTTTATTTGGATTTTCCCAGGACTGCTTAGAGTCCTGTGAAAACTTTCTGTTTTCACATGACTGTAAGCACGCAAGCATATGAGAAATAACATTTTCCTCCTGATTTCTCAATAGTGTGCAAACAAAGGCAAGTCAGAAAGGAAGATGTAAACAATACAAAGTGTAAAAACTGGAGTTTAATATTGGTTGCAGTAAGCTTTGAATCCAAAAAAACGCAAACAGAAAAACTCGATGGTGTATTACAAAACGAGGGAGTTAGTTGACTGTCACATGATATACCTGTTCTTTGAGCTCAGTCAGCTGCGCAGACAGGTTTGTCACCAGCTTCATGGTTGACTCCAGCTTCTCTTGCAGGTTCCTGATTTCATTCTGCTCCCCCTCCGAATCACTGCTCACCAGTGACATGGCACGCATCCGAGGGAACCAGTCCAGGTTGTGCTCCTGGCATTGACAGAGAACATCAGCCGAGTGTTGAACTACTTTTATTAACAGTTAATGAAAAGGCAAATTCAAAATATTGTTACCAATGGAAAAATTGGGAAAACTTTCTACTACTGCGATGAAAATCACAGTGTGCGCGTGACTGATTCCTTATTAAGCTTTGATGAGTTTTGGCTAATCTGCCTTTCTGGTGCACATACTTCCCATTGGTCTGTTTGTGTCTTTAAATGGACATGACAGGTATGTCTGTCAGTTTAGATTAAAAAAGCGGAACACAATCTACTAGGGTGTGGGGTGTGTGGGGTGTGTGTGACAAACTGGTACGTGTTTATGTGTGACTCAGTAGGATAAACTGATGAGCACTGCTTACCATAAAAATGTGACACAAAGGGAAATGCTCCCCAAACCGCTCTTGAATTCAGGACTGAGTATTGCAAGGAGCACTCTGATTTCTAGTGAATGGCTTGGGAATGATGTCAAAGATACTCACGTCATCAAGCTGTGAGGTTAAGCAATTTTTATGCAGAAAGTTCTGCAGATTACACAGTCTTTACAGACATTTCCTCTGATTTTACACACTGTTAGTTCTAAAACAGTGCGGTCTCACAGTGAAGTCAATCAGTTTTTAACATATAGGCTTGCAAAACAACCAGATCAGTTAGCTCTTTGTTTTAAGGGTGTGTGCGTGCTTTGCGTTTACCTTGATCATCTCAGCCACGTAGCTTTCCGGGCCGGTGTATTCAGTGGAATCTTTAACTTTTACCAGGACGATAAAGAACAGATAGTGCCACATGTTGTGCTCCTCTTTAATGTGCTCCTCAAAGGTCACCGTCTTGTTGTCAAACTTGTCACGCTCCAGACCTGCCATGAGGAAAACAGCGCGAATAGTTTTGTCATGAGGTCACAGTGCGTTTTGGAAAAATAAAGCAGCAATGTTTCTTGCTGTCTTGTAAGTAATGCAATGCACATTATTTTAACAAGTTAAATTCATAAATATTTGCTAAAATGATGTGAATGTTGAATGTCAGTGAATGTTAAATCTAATCAAACTTTGGTGTTACAGGGGTCTCCTTGCATTGCGTCCTAAAAAACAATAATTGTTCTCTGTATTCACTCTTTCGCAGTATCTTCTGTAACCCCAGACTGGCTCAGTGTGTTGAGGTCAGGACTCTATGGGTGCCAAACCATCTGCTGCAAGACTCTTTGTTCTTCTATTGGCTTAAAATGGCTCTTGAGGACATGGGCCGTCTGTCTGTCAGACATGAAATTTCCCACTCGTGGGATTAATAAAGGTATCTTATTATTATTGTCATGTAACTGTCATTTGACACTGATCAGACAGCACTAAGTGATCTAAAATGTCTAAAACATCTAAAAAATTTGCTCAGAACCAAGACAAACAACATGCAAAGTATACAATTAAAATTGATCAAAAACTGTCAAAAGATAAGATAACATTGGTAACAAATTGCAAATAAGAGAAGTTTCCAGGAATAAAGCAACATTCATACAGAAATTAAAAAGTCCTAAAGAAAAAATAAGAAGTCCTGTGAAAAAACAAGTAGACCCTTACTGCTTCCACAGGAATTAAGAGGGTAAGTAGCAGCTATGTGCTGCTAATCACGTAAATAAAGTTACCATCAGCAAGTGTGAGCATCTCTATGAAAGTATTAGTTTTGTCAGTTTGTTAGCCTGGAGCATTTAGCTGTGAGACCATCTGTCTGAAAACTAAAACTCATATATATATCTGAACTTAAAAGTTTTTTAAACGTTACCCAGTGTGGCACTGACAGCCAGCAGGTTGCACCCATCCTGTTAGCTAATGTGGGCAGGGACAGGCTCCAGCTCCCCTGTGACCCTGGTTGTATAAGCGGGTTGGAAAATGGATAAATTGTTCTTAAAGTTAATTTTCTCAAGATGGTATTTTTGGATTTATAACTGAAACCACTTCTGTAAAGTAGACAGTCGAGTTTCACATTTATTGATTAACTTGTCACATGGACTGAAAAAAATCTTACTTTCCCGAATATGGCAATTCAAATTTCAGTCTCTATTTTTTGCTAGCCTGTCATTACAAAAGCGATGCGTGGTTTACTTTACCCATTAAGAATAATTATGCACATAATGAAACAAATTAGTCCTCACTAAAAGCCCATAAACCCTAATCTTTCTACTCAATAAAGGGGGCTGCACAATGGTGTTACTGATGTACAAATGCAGAACAAAAAAGGCCCAAGGATAAAAACCTTCTACAGCTTGATAAAAAATAAATAAATAAAAAAGCAGAGGCTCACTCAAGGACACCGGCAGCATGAAAACCAAACCAATAAGATGATGGAGGTCATTTTTACCGTGCCAGTGAGCCTGATTTGTTGCACAACAATAAATTAACCTACAGGTAAAAATCCCTGTGCAGGAAGTTCATGACGTAAATCGATCATTGGCAACAGCCCCCAAAGACCTAAAGACTAATACGAGACTGCGCGAAAGATCAATGGCTTATAAAACCAAGCTAGAGGATGTTGAGCCACTTAACATCCTCCTGCAGAGCCCCTAATCTCTGCATCTCCTGTTCTCTCGTGGTCCTTCTGGAAACCATAGAGACAGCAGCTCCCCCTGTGGCCTGGCCTTATTTAACATGAATGAGTCAGAGCTGATGGCTGGCTGGGTGACATAATACTGTTCTCATTCCATATGCTTACCACTTGTCCTGACTGCCTGACCCAACATACGCATGCACACACATGCTCACATACAGCATGTACTTCTGGGCTTACACTCAGTAATGAGCAGAGACACGCACACGCTGCACGGCATGTTCTTATTTAGCTACTTACTTACATATAATGTACATATAAGGACATGCGGCTGATGGCACACGGAGGGACAAAGTTCGGGCAATCGGCGAAGCCTCACGAGACATATGGTAAGGAAATTAAGTGTGTGCGAGTTAGTGAGCGAGCGAGTGGGAGAAAATGTCTGTGCGTGTGAGACAGACATGAATTATGGAGGCGAGCAGAGCAGTGGCAGGAAGCCCTCATGACTCAGCCTTCTTTGGAACGGCAGCAGAGTGAGAAGGGGGAGGGAGGGAGGGAGAGACGAGGGGGAAAGCAACAAACTAATAGACTAACTAATATGGGCATACCACAAACCACAAATACACCAAAATCAAATCAAATCTAATATTCCAAGAGGAGAATTTGGGAATAAAGTAATATTAGATAGACTATGGAGGAGTTCTAATAACAAGCAGTCTTTAAAACCACACAGAGCCCTTCCAGCAACAGACACAGCCTTACCGGGCTGGCACACTGCCCTTATGTTAAGACAAGCCATCCCATCACTGGAAAGTTAAGAGGTTTATTTCCCATGACTAACATCACAGGACGTTATTCCAACACAAGTTCTTGAGACAGAAAGCTGTGCTCAACACCCGGTAGGTTACACGAAACATTAAAGTATGTATGCATTTGAGCTGCAATTATACATTATCAGCTTTTATCTCTATTGTTATTTATTTTATTTTTTTTGGAGCAGTCACCTGGCCTATAATGTCTCACTAGTGGAATTTGCAAAGGGCACCATGTGGAAGCCAAACATGTCAGGAGGGAGAGTCTTTTACTATTTTCCTACAGAGGAGTTACGCAGCTTCCTCATATTTTTATTCCTGGACTCTGCCAAAGTAACTTTGCATAATTCAAAGGTTATACTGGGTCTCACTCTTTATAGCCTCTCATTTCCGCGTCTGTCTGAAACACATATACATACATATAGGATATATGTGTAATAACGTATATGGGAAAAAAACAACACATCCCCTTTAACACATTAGATTGAGCGGTCTTACCGCAGATAAAACACGAGGTCTTCAGGATTTCCTCTTTCTTCTGTTTTTCACTCCTCAAGTCAGCAAAGGTGTCAATGATTACACCAAAAATAAGGTTCAGGACAATGATGATGACCATGAAGAAGAACAGCAGGTCGTATATCACTCTCGCCGCAAACAGTGGCTCCTGGGTAAGATACAAAAAACAGGGTTGTATGGACATTAGGGTCATGATCCCACATTAAAATAATTATAAACTTTAATTTGAGTGAGGTTAATATAGGGAGGGAAACAATGAGGACCCCCTGTCCCATTTAATGGCATGACCTAAAAGGCAGGCCTTTATGTAAGCAGGTGTTGTGGATGATGTTATGAGTATAAAACGAGGTTAACCTTGGTCCTCACGGTTGTTCATGGAAACATAAAGCCGTGGGTATAACCTGCCAGATGCTACAGTAACAGAGACGACAGGAAAGCCGGTCAACGCGGTGCAGCCCGTCTCGGATACACCGGTCAGATTCACCGACTCGTTTTGCTTATTTACTCATTGCTCTAGAAAGTCATGGGATGAGCCTGTCTCTGGATTCTTTCGACCACCCTGCAGCTGCCACCCACACAATGCATATTACCCCCACTTGTTTGTGACAAACCAAATAAAGTTGGAGCCACCATGCCACCCGTGTCCTACGACTGCTGTAATTTGCTTTAACAACTAGTAAGGGTCTCAGAGTCGAGTTGCGAATGCGTGAGTGAGACATTCACATCCTCTTTTGACATCATAAGTGGTTAAGCCTTTATTCAGTGGAATTCTATTTTGAGGCTTAATTCTCACACAAGGCGGAGGCAGCACAGCTGTAAGGAAACATTGCGAAACCTCCATACTTTTGAAACAAAAACAAGTTTAGTGGCTCATAGCGAGCTCACATGATCCATGGCGCAGCTGCGGGTGCTACACCTTCTCAGCCAAAAACACACGCATATACACATGCACACACATGCAACATAGCGCCTGAGGCCTAATCGCAGTTGCACGTACCTCTTTGGAAGGCTTGCGAAGAACATCCCCCACTCCCCCTCCACTCCTCAACCCGTGACTCAGCACAGTAACAATGCACATAAGTAAAGAGTCGCACGTCCGTTCCATGTTGTCCTCCTCAATGTCATTCCCTAAATCTGAGGAAACAGAAAGGACAGCATGTTTAATAATTACAGTAATTAAATATGAGACTATTAAACAAATCATTGTTGCATATTCGCATCACTGCAGCACTAGAGAAAGCCTATAACAAGTCTTTATGCTATAATGCTTGAGCGGACTGATCCAACCAGGACATCAGCACATATAGAACCCACAATCTTCTGTTTATCTAGCATCAAAACAACAAGGTGTGACTCGAAGTGATTGTAACAGATAATAACATGATGAAACACTGACCTCTGAAAATAACAGCAGCCTGACATAGTTTTAAAATAACTCTCTGCCTGCTCAAATACAATAAAGTCATAAACTGCAAATGCATATTTATTTTCGAATTGTTACACAAAAAAAAAATATCCTGACCCAAATGTGTTAGGTTGTAATCGCCCTTTTTTTTGCTGTTATTTATATATATATATATATATATATATATATATATATATATATATGTATATTTGTATATTTGTATATATGTATGCGTATATATGTATATATATCTGCACTGAGGCGCTGTGAGGCGCAGATGCACTGCAGTTAGCTGATCGATGGCTGCTCCCACAGTCTTATAATACATTTAGCAATCTTTGATTTTGAAAAATGCACCCTATACCCTATGAATATTTATTATCTATCAGTATAGGTGTTGACTTTGTTCCACATTTATTCAGCTATCATATAGAGTTAATGGACTTCATATCAAATCGTGTGACATCATACTCAAGATGCATTGACTGCATTAGAAACTTTTCGATGCTGTATAACTGAGATGCTGTGACATAGTGGTTGCAATGTTCATATTCAGCATTTATGAATTGGTTTATGATAAATAATACATGTAGAATAATTCTCTATAGTAGGAAGTGGAATTATCCATGTAGTCATTCGTTAAATATAAGACATCGACTGCCATTCTATTATAAAATATCCTTGACTTTGATGCAGCCATGCTGGTATGTTTTGGTTCATGCTGTGAAGCCTCTAAGTCAAAGCAAAAGTGTTTGTTTGGCTGGAATGTAAGATAGTCAAAGTCAAATCAAAAACAGAGTAGAACACGTGATCTCTTTGCTGTTTTGGGCCAAAGTATTTTTATTGCTATGTCGGTGATGATGGCAGAGGGAAGGAAACTCAGATGGTGAACCCCAGGAGAGTTTATAGTTTCTCTGTGGAGCAAATGTAAACATGGAGAACGGTCCAGTTTATGAGTCACATCACTGAAAATATTTTCAACCATCATTCTGGTTCCAAATCCAGACATAAACCGCTTTTCAAACGGGTAGCATTGATGGCAACAAAGCTGGCGGGAAGTTCCCCGGAAATTTTATTCCTTTTTTGTGACTGTCATTAATCTGTGTCACATGAAGGTTGATAAGGTCGCATGTGAGTTGCTTAGGTCAAATGGCAGGCACATGAAAGACAATCGAGTCACATGGATTGAAGTGCGGATAAAAAAGGGAAACAGTGCAACAGTTTTCCTTTCCGCTTATTGTTGTTTCACAATTATATCCAACAACAGATCAAACCTAGACTAGACATGACTTCCAGTAATTTGCCATCTTCCTCAAGATGTTCTCTTATCTCAGGGTAGTCAGGGGAAGAGGAATGTAAAATTATATCTCAACCTTAAGTCAAACACACATGCATACAACTAATGTCTTTAAACCATCTCAGAGGAGGGTGTCAGTCCTTCTTCCAACATCTAAACACTATTTATAGATTAATGGAAGACTCTGATGTTGCCTGATAGGGTTACCTTCCTGGAGGGCATCTGTAGTGCAGTTTTCATCAGTACCTCCATGACACACTGCTGCAGACAGGAACTCGCTTGCCAAACTACCTCCACTTTCTAGAAAAGAAGGGAGGCAATGTTTTCTAGTCCTTTTTTAATGTGGAGCTAACAATCTATAATTGGTCTACTTGGAAAACTGATAAATAATTGCAGTCTCTCCTCACTCATAGTTGTGTTGGGGATATGGTCCACCTCCAGGATGAAGTCATCCTTGAAAAATATGTAACCCACGATGGAGAACAAGTAGACCAAAATGAGGGCGAGCACAGCGGTCAGCACGATGGAGCGTCCATTACGAGTCACACTCTTGATCACATTCAGCAAGGTCTCCTCTCTGTATACCAGGTCAAACAGCTACGGAAACAAAGCACACATTACAGAGGAACAAAATACTAAATCAGAACACACAATGAGGTTTCTTGGCTTCCTTGCATGATTTGGCATTTTCTGTCTGCCGCAAAATATTAGATGTTCGTGTAAGATTGTGCTATTTTTTGAGCTGCTTGGACCCACGTGAAAGGAAAACATCGAGAAACACTTGGATACTCAGACCGATGTGCTAAAAAGCAGACCTGAGGCACTGGGGAATAGCAGTCAACAGTTCAACGACAACATTGTTAAAACACCAAAAAAGGAAATTTCTAGGAGGATATGGCCCTGAAGGCATCATGACTGCAGTTTAATGAGAAAAACAAAAATAGGTGGGGTTCGTGGGTTGCTATAGTGATTAACTCCCTTTTAGTCATAGTTCAGTTTCAATCAGCCTGTATTAATCTCTTCTCAGGACGGATGTGTATTTAAAAAGCGAATTCATTTGTGTGATTGTCTTACCAAAAGACTGTAGAAAAAAACATGGCCAAACACCCCCAAACAGCAGATGATGAGGTAGATGAGGTGGTAGAGGAACTCAAAGTCCATCACCATGGCTTTGTAGCCTCGTGTGAAGGTTCCTCGATTGCCAACAAAACTTATCAGGAAGATTATCTTATTACAAACCTGAAAGATAAAGACAAGCTGCCTTTAATAGCAACAATACTGAGTAATGGATCAGCATTTTAATATTCAATTTAAGAAACAAAACATAACAACAACAACAGCCTTCACTGAAGACAAGCTCTGAAAGCCCTGACAACAGTATGACTCTGGTGCCTTTTAAGCTAAACAAAGTCACAAAGTGTTTACCCCGGTGTGTGACCTGTAACTTAATTTTTTTGAACATCATCCAAACAAGAAACTCTGTTTCCTGAATCGGGTTAAAGGATTAACAGAAACCCGGTTAATGCAGCCCGAGTAGATACCTGCTTGAGAAAGTTGGCGACTCGAGCAGACACATCTGTTTAACCAAATTTCTCCACGGGGTTTTTAAAAGAGCACATTTGGCTGATAAAGAGTTCAGATAGGCGTAGTATCAATGCAACGATAGTGGAGAGTGATGAAAAGAAAGGTCATACACTCCGCAGCCTTTTGACCCAGATAATGAAAATCTATAGCCTGACTAA